>NC_072467.1:6079860-6393402 GCF_027596085.1 Anoplopoma fimbria | reverse complement strand
CACCGTAAACAGAGCGCATGGTACTGTGGCTACAAGCTGCTCAGGGCCACACCCCCACCCCCCTCCTTGACCTGCCTTGACACGCCCACCGAAACAGCGCATTTGGGGGAAGCTCAATGTGCGACTGGTTCGGAGTGGCTGTAACTGCACCACGGCTGAATTTCGGGGACGTCTTTGAATACTGGGTTTGTGGCCCACTAATACCTATATTAAAGCATCCATAAAATAGCATGGCATGGGATCTTTAACCATATCTCTAATATTAATGTTATGATTTTGTTATTTAGATGTTAAGAGATTATTCCTTACTCTGCCAGGGAAATTGGCTTGGGCTTGGAAGCACTGGTAGTGCTTCCAACTGAGACACTACATCTTCCACATCTTCTTCGCTCTGGTCAGAGTCTCCGAAACGATGGCTGTTAAGTAACCTTATCATTAGGGTTATTGCAATCTCACAATTGCCAAATATACATTTAGTACAAGCATCTCTGGTCTATTTTTAAATAACCTTCCTATCACTACAAAAACATAAACAAGACAGAACACACTTACACTGGCCTCCTTTGCCTCTTATCTGGTGGCCCACACTCCTGCTCTGCCTCAGACTGTAGGTCAGAGGTGTTGCAGCCGGTCTGATACTGCTCCATAATCCTACAGGCATCTTTGTAGTTGTCTAAAATATAATATGTTAAAATTATCATAAGGTTGAAATTAGCTGTAGACCTACACAGAATGTTAATATTATTACTAAAGATATGAAAACTAGGCACAGAAAGTAAGGAAACTTGTTTGGTTGATTTTTTCATTGCTGTAAAAATGCTTTTTAGCAAGAAAACTTATATCGTTGGAAAGCCTGAAGCCTCCCCTTTTAAATGATACCACATTTGTAAGGAACATGCATTTGTGGTATGCGCAGCAGAGCTGAGTATGTAGATTGTGGCCAAGAAAAATGTGCACAGTCTTTCTATTCATTTTTGTTCTAAAAGACATTTCAGAAAAAAAGAAAAGAAAGTAAAATGTATCATTAATCATTGTTTCTAATGTTGTATTTAAATAAACACATTGTTGAATGGTGGTGTTGTCTGTTTCATTGCTACAAACTAGACAAGAACATAGAAATGTGCCATTTTCTGCAGGAAATGCATTGTGTAGTTATTATTAGTAGTAGTAGCAGTAGTAGTATCATTATTTGTTCTGTGGCCAACTGCTCCAACTGCTAGAAAATGTATAAGCAACATTACATTTTAAGAAACCAGAAAGTATCTTACTTGATCAAGCGAACCCAGCAGAGGAAATTGTAGCAACAGTCAAATCCAGAACGGGCAACAGTCAAATCCAGATGCTGCAGAAAACACAAAATAGAAGATGGGGACCAAGTTCCATACAGTAGCATAACAGTGATTAAAATGGCAAATTTTCATTATAAAGAGGATGGCAGATAACCACTACATATGAGACCAAACTTGCCAAAATGTTAACTTGCTGCGATCTATTTGTATGGTACGCATGCCTGGAATTTCGTGATATGAGGGGCAAGGCCACTTGGCCTGCAGCGGGGCAATTTTTTTGAGGGCACAAAGGCCACATGCCAGGGCATCAAGGCCATAACATGATTTTGATTTCACTAATAGACAAATGCATTTCTCAAAGCATTAACGCCTTGTTAATAAACAGTCTAACACTTTTCACTTCTGCATCTTGAAGAGCACTTTTGTGATAATTCTTCAAATCTTTTTCTTATTGTCTATAAGATTAGAATTAGAATTAAGTAATATATATTTTTTAATTACACATAATTAACATTATTTCAAAATGATAATAACTCTCCCTCTGCCGTCATGGGGGTCGCCAGTGTTGCAAGATTCCGGCCCAATCTAGCAACACTGGGGGACAAGCAGTTTTATTTGTTCAGAAATGCTTGAAAAAATGTAACTTTTATGGAGATACCGCATTAGGCCTACTTGGTCAATAAAAGAGCTAAGCTACTCAAAAGCTATTTTATTCAGAAACGCTTACGATCTTAAGTATAATTGACCGCTGTCAAGGACAGGGGATCTTTTTTTTTATCCCAGCGTACTCGGTGACCCAAGCGTACTCGGTTGCTAGGCGACGCCAAAGACGTTGGTGTTTGGCGGACTATTTCTCTGCTAATCAACACTACGAATGCTGGTAACAGATAAATTGTAAAAAGACACACCGTGTGAAGTTATTTTTTTCGTTTTGGCAAGTAGCCATGTAATAAGCGGGATAATGTATAGAACGTCGCCGGTCATTATCGAAAATAAGCCACCAGCACCACCTTCAGGGTGAAGCAAGCCGGTTCGCCCTGTCGGGGCTTATTTTCCCGATGACCGGCGTTTTATACATAACAGCGACACATTAAAACAGAACAGACCAACCCTAACCCTAACCCAATGAAGGATAACTTAACTTAACTACCATAACATATTCTGCCGTAATTGCTATTCCATTTTAAATCAAATAGGCTACAGACTGACATGATTATCGCCTCTCAGCTAACAATAGCCTGGTGCAAAAAATGATAGCCTAACTGAAAAATTATTTAGGCCTACTGCTAGTCCTAATATCAAACAACGTCATTACAATCATACGTAGTCTAAATGATGATTACAAAAACACAAAGGCCAATGTTTACTGTGAATGTCGCAATATAGGCCTATCAATAAATAATTAGGCCTACATAAATCAAAATCAATAATAAATCATGCTTACGTAACGCAACCGTGTTCCAGCAAAGAAAGAAAGTCTCAACTGAATGATCTGCTCTTTATAGGCTTTCAACGTGTTGGCGCGTCCGCGTTCGCGGATCAGACACGGGTCCGACACGGGTCCGCTCAGGATCCACAATATATCAACAAATAAATCAAATAATAATAATAAATCAATAATAAATCATACTTACGCAACCGTGTTCCAGCAAAGAAAATCTCAAATGATATGATCGTCTCGGCTCTTGGTGATAGGCTTTCAAACGTTATGGCGCGTCCGCGTTCGCGGATCCGACACGGGTCCTCTAGGCGGCGCCAAAACGGATGTGACAGTAACGCGGGTTTGGTGACTCCTATGCGGATCCGCATAGGAGTCTTGCGCGTCGGATCCGCGTTCGCGGATCCGACACGGGTCCTCTGGGCGGCGCCAAAACGGATGTGACAGTAACGCGGGTCCTATGCGGGTCCTATGCGGATACATCAATCAGCAGCAATAACCATTTGCTATTTAGGGTTATAACTGGAGCCCTAAACCACCAGGAAACAAGGCCTACAATGGAACTGCTTTTACGGACATGTTGGGTTACAAGAACAGATCCATCATTTACCATCAGCCTACAATGAGAAATATCTACAAGGTGCTGGCAAGCCAATATGATCCTCTGGGCTATCTGACCCCTTTCACAACCCGTGCAAAGATCCCCGTAACAAATTGTCCTTTGAGCTGTAAACTGCGACATACTCCAAACAGAGACCTAAAATGGCTTATTCAGAGACTGATGGCATTACGTCCATGGATGAGGCCACTAATGAAGTTGAGGCTCCTTCTGTTAGGAACATGGATGGATCCCAAGGTGTAATAGACCAAACCCACCTCTACATGGAAGAGGTCACCCCAGAATTTACTCAAACATCACCTATGCCATCTACAACTGCTCAACAAATAGAGCCTCGCCTTTCACCTGAACCATTGTTACCTACCTCTCACAGAGAGACCCAAATTCCTTGCAATCAGTATCTTGTGAATTATTAGATAAACCCCTTACAAAGCCAATCAGCCATGAACCAGGGGCTAGAACTAAAGGAGATAGGTGCACCCCTGACTACTATGGGATTCATATGTCACAGCAGAAGACAATTCAACGATCCCAAGGCTCACGTAGTTCTCACAGCATAAGGACTTATTGCACCAAGTCAGCTTCTAGTCTCCCTACCCGCTCTCATGTACGCAGGGGATCCAGGAGCAGCCATGCTTCTAATTTGAGCAATCTCCAAGCCAGCGTTCTCGAGGAAAAGGAAAGGAGAGATCAGCTGGAGGAGCTTAGAAGACAAAGACAAGAAGATAATGAGCTTGATGAGCAATGTAAATCAATTGATGAGAAAGCTAGAGCTGATCAGCATACACAAGTAGATGCACACAAGGAGAGAGAGAGAATTGTCAGTCAGGTTGAAACAAACCGATGCATTCGTATTAAAGAACAAGAGCTTGAGTCAGCACTGCTTGTTTCCAGTTTTATTAGACAGAATCTCTCTTAAGATGAAGACCATGGTGGAGCCTGTGCTCTTACTCCCTCATCTCATCATGGAAATGGGGCCACCTCTTCCTTTTATGATCTGCCCCCCTCCAGGATATTCACTCCTGCCACCCCAATGCTGATGTATGCTTCCTCTCGCTCTCATTTGGCTTTAACTTCCCCGCTTCCTCAACTTGGCATTCCCGGAGGACTACCTAGGGCCTCCGAGGCCCTTCCAGTGCCTCAAATAATACAGCGAAGCTAAGGGCCTGTCCAGGCTTACTCTTTGACCTCTATAGACACTGCTTAAGCTGCACTGTTATCTATTCCCCATGTGTCTCTCCAGGCTATACCCTCTCCAAGTCACCATACATCTGCCAATGTCTATTCACCATGTACCTGCACCTCCGGTCACTGTCCGAGACCCTAATTATATAGCACCCATGCTTGGTCCTGGACAGCCCACTTTCACTGGAAGTCTACCTCCAATGCAAGCCATGTCATCCCAGTAGCCACAAACTGTGAAACACAAATTCTCAAATCCAATTTCATGCATCTGTTCATAGACTCTGCTTATGGAATACCAAGACCTTCACATCCTGTGTTTAAGAGTGGCCCAGATAATGATTTTCCCCTCCTTAAAATGGCTCTGGATAACCTTCTTGACAATTATCCCCATCTAACTGAGCAATATAAATACCAGGTCCTCTTAGAACATCTTCAGCACTCAGGAGCAAACAAATTGTCTTGATCCAGCAGGCATGATACGAGACCATATTCCACTGCTCTTCTAGCACGTCAAGAGAATTATGGTCAGCCAAGGCTGCTGGTTCAGAGTGAGATTAGAGCAATATTGAAGCTCCAAAATTGGTATTTCGGACAACCCCTAAAATGACAATATGTTGTGTTCACAGCCTATTTCAGTTATTGCAGCTTCGCACTGCAGTCACCTGTTGTGTTTATAGTTCAGAAAACAAGTTGTCTCATAGTTCTCTTTTTTTTTTTAAGTCAGGCTAATTTGTCATGCCTCGTGAAGCTTTAACTTGATTAACACTGTGACCGTAGCCCTAAAATCATTGTTTCATGACAGAAGTTGGACGTAAAAAAAATTGATAAGTGATTTATCACATGAGCTGTGCATTGTGCACTCAAACAAATAAAAGGTAAATGGGTCAGTGAGTGTGTGTGTTTGAGTGTGGCGCTATGCATCCATTCTCAGGCCAGACCGTCTGACTCAGCCGCCTGTCAGCAGGACGAGGCAGATGGGAGACATAAAGCGCTCCTTGCCTTGACAAGGTAGTCTGTCAAAGTTAGGGAGAACAGTCACAGGGGTAATGTTTTGACAAGGCATTAAATGTCTCCTTCGCAGACGTCCTGTATGTCATTCCATTAGATTGATGTAGAGATACAGATGGCTGTATAATACATGCCTATGGGGATTCTCCCTGCCCATGTCTTGACTTGACTTGTTATCCACTGGGCCACATTTAACTTGGCTAATGATTGTCCTTAGCCATGTCACTCAGAAACTCAAAAGTCACAGTGTAATTGAGTGATTGTGAAGGACTTTCAACAATACATTTAACATCTGTATTGCTTCATTCATGTCATGATGTATTACTTGTTGCCAATATTATGTTTAATTTTTTCTTTACAGAGTGTATTCAATAAATGTATGCCCAATTTTAGGTGTCATAATTGGCCATTAGTTGGCTCTTTTGAATTCCCTGTAGTAAACAGTGTTGTGTGAGACCTTGATACGTTCCCTCTCCTCTCTCCTGCTGTTTTCTTTCACCCCACTCTCCTGTGTTCGTCTCTTATACACAAGCCTGTCAAAGTTCAGACATCACAATTCAGGGCGAGACAATTACATCCAGTCTTTGCCACAGGGCATGCCCTGAGCACCAACAGACCTTTTACCCTGTATCAATCCATAATGATCTGTTTGGTAACCAGTGTTTTTTCTGAAATCTGTTAAATGATTGGACACCACCTGAGGCTATGCCTAAAGACATGAGATTCAGTGCAGTGTGTATGTGTTTACATTTCTCCTATAATGCTCTGAAATAGGTAATAACTTACATTGTGTAGCTAATCTCTTGTAACTAGAGCTTGCTGCTGCAGTTACCAGACCTAACGAAGCTCTAAAATAAATTGCTGACTGTTGACAGTGTGTGCAGTATGTCATAATAATTTTTGTTAGACAATGTAAAAATGTTTGTTGAGAATATCAAACACTAAATATGTTGACCCGCTACTAGATCTAATGATTCCTGCCCTTACAGAGATAAGTCTCATTAGCTGATCACATTGCAGGACACTTTGGACTTCCTTCAGTAGGAGCTTATGAAAACATGACTAAAGCCAAGCTTTAGGAGTTTTAAAATCCTAACCAATTTGAAATTGGGTTGCATCCCACACAATTAAAACTTCACAAATGTTATTCTCTCAATTCTCAACATGCACAGGCTAGAAGATTAAAAATAATGGTGCATACCACACAGGATATTATCAAGAATATCATGCCAAAGAGAACAATGAACCACCTAAAGTCATCTCTCTCATATGATCTCATGGAGAAGCTACTGTAAACAAAATGGAAACTGATGTGGCGCAACAACTTGCTGTGGTAAGGCTTTTTAGTGAGAAAAAACAATAGCAGAAGTCAAAACGAGTCTGGTGGCAAAAATTGTTGCGGAGATGCAGTCGACACGGATGAGTATTCAGTGAGAACTGGAGGTGAGATTTTCACTATCAGTTTTAATATCTGTCAACAGTAGAATGCTAGTAACGTTAGCTTCAAGGGCTGCTCCGACTTGTCCCTCGCTTTGGTTATTTTGGTTCCGCTCAGAAAGTGGTGACATAGTCGACTAGATTTTAAATACCTAAATAAGTCTAAAATGTTTCAAATGAATCATGGTGGCCTCAGTGAGGTTAACACTGGATCTGTAAACTCATCACATTACCAGATAATATGGGCGGAACCTGGGTACCTACAAAGGTCTCAGACCAGATTTCTCCTCTGATTGTGGGAAGGGTGAATCTGGGATAATTTATCTCAAAACACAGTCTATGCCTGAGGTTTTGGACTGAAAGTTAATATGAGAATGTGGACATGCTGCTGTTTAGCAGGTAGTGTTGACACTACAATTCTCTCTTTCTTAGTTAAGCATGTTATCATACTAACACTACACAGCTGAGGGTGATGGGAATGTCTTGCAAGTACTTGGTCATAAACCTAAGGACTGGACAAATAAAACACTTGACCTGATAATGGCACTCCCATGGTTATAACACTTCATCCTGAAGGGTACATAAATGCCTGCACAAAATTCCATGGCAATCAATCCAATAGTCAAGACATTTTACTAGAAACCAAAGCTGTCAAACTCATTGTCACATTAGTGGAAAAAGCTCTAAAGGCAGTAGGCTTTATCCTTCAGAGACCATAAAAGTCTTATGACATACATAGCAACAATCAGATTGTTGAGATATTTGCATCTGGACCAATGTGGTTGGCTGACCAACGGACAAGCCGCAATCCCTACAGCAAAGCAGCTGACCTGGCTAATGATTAGCCAAGTTAATGATAGCTAACCTGGCTATCATCTATCTATGAAATGAATGTACCAACCATAATTATTTGAGCATTAATCGTGGTTATTAAAGAGTAACTGCACTCTCAAACATGTTAAGATATAATTAATCAACCAAATTTTCATGCTGAAGTTACACGGTTTACAGAAAATATATGGAACAGCGGGCTGGTGTCCAGCCCCAGCACTAAGTCCCTGCTCTCCGCCGCTAGTGGACTACTGCTTGGAGGAGAGCAGACAGCTGCTCTTGAGAAGGAGGTAATAGGGTTTAAGAAGGCTGAAATGCTAAAGCTGCAACAGTCCTTGTCCGAAGCTGGCACCCGATCTCCTCGAGGCGAAGTTGCGGCTTGGTGAGAGCAATAGCACATTTCGTCCCAGTTTACTGTAGCAGTCATGTTAGGCTTTTATTACGCCGAAGTGGATGTGGTTTAATCTCTCAGCCCTGTGCTCACTTTTTTGCATTTTTCTTTGGCTCAGACCTAGGGATGAAGTTACACTTAAAACATTACAACAAGACATCTATAAATGTGTTACATCAACTGAATTAAAACACTGAAGTCATACCTATATACTGGATTCACATAGCTTAATTTGTCGAACGATACATATTGATATATTACAGATCAATATGATATGTTTTTACCAAACACTCTTATTTTCTCTACAGCATAGCTACATACACCCCCCTGTCATGCTATCCCCTCCTCATAGCTCAGAAACTTCTAACTATGTCAGAAGTAGCACATGTGTGGATGTTTTGCTTAGGTTGTTTGGTTGATTATTTGTGTGCTCAAATATTTTGGAAGAAGTACCAACACAATCATAAAAGATTGCCGATTTGACACTCACTCTGTTGTTGTGGTTTGCTGCCTCATAATCATGTATCAACTAAAAGGTGTTGGCCAGGGAGCAAATGTTTCCTTCCTTGAAAATCTTGTGGAAGGACACCCTCGAGTCTCCTCTTGATAACACTCAGGAGGGTGAGACAGACTGTGTAATCATATGATTACCTCTTCATCTTTTAGGTCAGGCATGCACAAGCATGTGTTTGTTAACACCGCAGCTGTTCCAACTCATTTCACTAAAGGACTAGAGATTCATCGAGCACACACAACAAAGTGACAGTGTCCAGAAGCAGACCACATATTTGATATTCCAAAATTATCCTGAGCAATAGATTTGATCCAGTGCCTCAAATGCCAGCATGTCTACTGTAATTCAAAACGGGCCAAGTGCCAGTAACTACTGAGCAACACATAATGCATTTAAAGCATTAGGCTACTAAGCTCTAATACTGTTCCAAGAACCTGCACACTGATTGTATGTTCATTTATAAAAAACTGAGATGACATTTTTTTTTTTTTTTTACAATATGGTTTTATGGCCTTCAACATCTTTTCACCAGCTGTGTTGTATTATAGGTATCACCTCGATGCTGTGCCAAATGTAGTCACTACTCACCAGCTCCACACCCTTATTCTCGAGACAGGCCTGCAATGTGGCCGGGCAAATTGAATCTGCCAGTCAACTGAAGCGCCACACTTATCTAATCCTACCTGTAATACAGGGCTATGCTCTATTGCCTTTGCATAACACCCGTTCCATGTGTGTAACCCGAGCCCCCAAGGTAGCGCTCAAGTATTGTCATTTCACTTATTGTAAACCAAGGCCAGCTCCACCTCTAGCTACCCTTTTTTGTTCTCCGTTGCATTCTGTTATTGTCAGGAGTTCTCTCTGGGGCACTGACACTAAAGTTCACATTACTCACATAATCACAAACGCTTACTATGTAAATGCACACATTGCCGATCACAGTGAACGAGGGGGAAAAGATACATGGAGTCACTGAGAATTCATCGTGCCAGGGACTAATGCATTTCTGCTTAAGTCAGCAAGGGGGATGCTAATGCTGCTGAGAGAATTAATGGATGTATTGGCTTACAAACATTTGGTGATACATTATTGTGGCTCCGAGCGACCAGCTTCTCTAGGGTTGTTTTTCAATCGTGCAGGCCGCAAGGGAAGTACTTCCTGTTTTAATTAGATACTGGATAAGCAAATAGTAACTCAGATAAACTATGGGCTCTGTGGTCAGCTGTTTCCGATTTCAAGGACATAGATCATCCAAATTTAAGCATTTATCATGAAACTAAGATGTGATTAATGACAGTGCTCTGATAGACGATGAACTAATATGTAGTGATCAATAAAAATATTCAAGAGGGCTGAAAGCATGAATTTTTCTATGAAAATGAAAATCATCAACTATGGCTACAACTCAGCTAAAATACAATGTCAACAAACTAGAAGTGACAACAGTTACTAAGTGCTAAACAACGGTTACTATGTGTTAATATGCACAGTGTACAAGAACAAAGTATGTAGTAAGTAATATTTTCCAAAGTTTCTCCCAAGGTATCACTAAAGAGAAAGTGGGGCATTTTGTGACAAAGGTGGTAACCAACGATGGTTCTATTGGGGTGAAGACAAACAAAACACGCCCTCTCGATGAGAAAAACACATTTTCATCAATAGCTGTTATTATCTGTTGAGGTAGAGAGGGTGGCTTGTCCATGGAAACATTGACACTGGGACTAGTTCAAGTACAGAGATCTGTCTCTGATATGACATGTAATACACTGTTTCAAAATGGCACCCAGTGTGTTGATGTCACACAAAAAAGTACCCAAACTTAAAAAAGAAACACACTACTGACAGCTCAGTTGCAGTTCTGTTGTGTTGTGTTGACTGCTCCTTGACTAAAATCACAAGAAGTGAATTTAAATGGAAGATCGGAACTTAGTTCTATGAGGCCTTGTAGTTCCTGTCCCCCAAAGTATTAATTCATACAGAAAACCTGTACAGATTGATGGGGCATAATTCGAGATTGGGAGCATTTGGATTGACTCTCAATGGTTCTGAAAATGTCGATGCCTGAGCCAGCAGCTCTTAGTTTACGGTGCTTATAGCGCTAACAGTACAAACTACAGCAAACATGCTGACATAGCTAGAACTGTTTACCTAAGGGGGAACTGGAGGTTGAGCGAGGCTACGCTTTTGCCATTTTGCCAGTCGGGACGGCATAAACAGATGTAGCTCCATATGAGAGCAGCGCAAAGTGGTAGCCATGAGCTAGCCAATAGGGCACGGTCACATGCACAAACATATGCTAAAAGTACGCTCATTACTCCTCTATATCTTTATATAGCAAATAGTTGTTTTCTGGTATTTTAACACTCTGAATGTTGAATATTGCACAGTTAAACATTAGGAAACAGCAAGTCTTTCAAGCATTTTCCATCAGTCCTTAATCTTCTGCAACTTTTCTCTGTAAAATTGAAATAGCACACAGTTGTGTTTAGTCCTTAATCTGTCTAATTTGTGTTAACTTCATATATCTTCCTGGAAACACAAACAGGAGTCCACTAAGAAGTCCTAAAATGTGGTTCCTGAGGCTGCTTAGTTCCTGGAACTACTTCAATAAGGCTCATACAAGTTTCCAATGGAGAAAGAGCGTAAAGCAACAGGTTCAATGTCAATATATTTGCGATTCTATCAAAAAGCAATATTTCAATTAAACAAAATATAATTGCTTTTCTGTCTGTTACTCAATAACTCAATCAGTGTAGTAAGTTCATTAATTGTGTTCCACAGTAATAACAAACAGTGGCAGCTTTTATTTATCAAATATGTATTATTATTTAGTTCAATTTCTTTATTTATCATATGCACAACAATTACAGAGAAGCAGCCGTTGTCAAAGAATGCTGGATAAATATGTGTAAAACAAAAAAAGTAAAAAAGAAAAAATAAGAATTTTAATGTCTAGTGATGAGCTCAAAGATTTCAACAATGGCTTGCAAGTTGAAGCTCACCCAGAGAAGTTGCATTGTATCATGAAGTCCCTTTTGAACCTCCTCAACCTGGAAAGAATTTAAAGCTTCTGTCTTGCGGTCTTCATGATTGTGTATGTGTGGTGAGTCCAGGTCAGGCCTTCGGTCATGTGAAAACCTTAATATAGTCCAACTTGGTAAAGGGGCAACACTTTGTGATCTAAAACTGACTCGTGGACAGAATGAATGACTTGTTGTGCATTAAACCTTGCCATGGTTGAAGCAAATGAGTTTACCAGTTTGTAAAATGGATCGGTGACAGTATCAAGTCCCCCCCTTGACCTCTGTCGCCACTGTTCAATAAAAAGTAAAAGTATGATACTGTTAAATTATTTTTACAAAAGTTACTTTTTTCATAATATCATTCATGGTTTGGATGAATTATTTCTGGAAAAAAATACTTGAAAAGTATAGTTCCTGGTTAGTTAATACAGGCTATATAATTTGCAAACAAATTCCAGTCTACTTTTTTTGTCCCCCAACAATTCTGACAAATGAAAGGCATGGATTTATAACATTCATGTTGGAAGGACACTAAGCTATTTGGTCGTTTATTGTTCATCAATGTCTGACCATTTCTATATATAGTGCCTCAAGAGTCAAGCTCATATGAAAACAATAACATAAACACAAAACATTTTTTTATATATCTTTTGTTTTTACATCCCATATCTATTCATGTTTGTGGAAGCAAGCGATGTAGATGAAGGACCATCTACCCTGAAAAAGGTTACATTATATTTTTTATTGAAACCAAAACTAGTATCTCAATACAAATGGGATGCCCACTTTTATATTTCAAAAACTTTAAAGTTTCTGAAAATATGATGGAAATTAAGCACCATGCCACCATGGTATAATATTGACTTAAAGACTAGGCTGAACCTGCCCTCCTTAATTACGAAAGCACACTGTTACTCTTTACGGGATCAGCTGCTCTTCACAACCAAGCACAGCCAGCCAGCCTGTCTCTGGTCACAGCCAGTGAGAACGATCGAGGTACTCGAGGCCCATGGTACTCTAATAATAATAATGGATTTTATTTATATAGCACACTTTAAAATACAAAGAAATCTCAAGGTGCTGCACAGGGTAAAACAATCACAATAATCAAATATCATAATAAAACGCTAAAAACAAACAAAAAATAAAATAAAAATTTAAATAAATGAATTAATTTAATCATAATGAAATCTAAGAATATATAATAAAACTGAACAACCACCCAAAACAAGCAATCTAAATTACACAAAGCCAAGACCTTAGGGGAAGGCAGAGAGGAACAGGTGAGTTTTAAGATTTGATTTAAAAGCGGTGAGGGAGTCTTAGGCCCTGATCTTCTCCGGGAGCTTATTCCACAGGCGTGGCCCCAGTGAAGAGAAGGCACGATCTCCCATGGTAGCCAGCTTTGTCCGGGGAACCGCAAGGATGTTGGAGTTGCCTGACCTAAGTGTCTTGGATGTGGATTGAGGGGTGAGGAGGTCCAGGAGGTAGGTTGGACCGGTACAGCTTATGGCCTTGAATACTAGGAGAAGTACTTTGAAAGTGATGCGTTGTTTTATGGGAAGCCAGTGGAGGGAATGGAGGACTGGGGTGATGTGTTCTGATTTCCGTGTCCTGGTGAGAACCCGGGCGGCACTGTTTTGGACATATTGTAACCTCTGGATGGTTTTGGCTGGTAGACCTGCGAGCAGAGAGTTACAGTAGTCAACCCGAGAGCTGATAAATGCGTGCACCAACTTTTCTGCATCACGTTTGGGTAGTGAGGGTCTTAGCCTTGAGATGTTTCTCAGGTGGTAGAATGATGTTTGGCAGACAGATTTGATGTGCGCATAAAAGGACAATGATGAGTCCAGCTTGACGCCCAGGTTTGTGACCAGTGAGGACAGAGGAATGGGGTGGCCATTGATGGTGATGTGGGTTTTTTGTCTGATGGGGGGTGCCAATGAGAATGGCTTCTGACTTGCTGCCATTTAGCTGTAGTGAGTTGCTGCTCATCCAGTGCTGGATGTCATCCAGGCATTTGGTAGCCCGGGATAGTGCCAGGTGTTTGTCAAGGTTAGTTTGCAGGTAAATTTGTGTATCGTCAGCATACGAGTGGAATTTGATGTTATGGCTCCGTAGTATTTTTCCCAGGGGCAGCATGTATATTAAGAAGAGCAGGGGGCCCAGGACTGACCCCTGGGGGACACCGGAGGTAACGCATCTGATGCTGGAGGTGACTTTGCCAAGGGCAACATATTCCTGCTGTCCTGTGAGGTAGGAATGAAAGAAGTCCAGGGCAGTGCCTTTGATTCCCACCTCCTGGAGGCGCCGATACAGGATGCTATGGTCCACCGTGTCGAAAGCAGCGCTTAAGTCCAGCAAGATTAGCAAACTGGGGGATCCTGAGTCTGCCGCCCTTAGGAGGTCATTTACCACCCTCACCAGAGCAGTTTCAGTGCTGTGGAAAGGTCTGAAACCGGACTGGAAGGTTTCATAGAGCTGGTGGGAGTGGAGATATAGCTGGACGGTGACAACCTTTTCCAAGACTTTCGCTAAGAAAGGCAGGTTTGAGATGGGACGGTAGTTGGAGAGGACCTCAGGATCCAGATTGTGCTTTTTAAGCACAGGTTTGATGGCTGCCAGTTTGAGGGAGGGGGCTACTTTACCAGTAGACAGGGACCTGTTTATTATGTATGTTGCACTGGGGACAATGGCTGTGAGACATGCTTTCAATAGTGATGTGGGGATGGGGTCCAAAGAGCTGGTGGAGGAGTTCATTTTTAAAACAATGCTGGAGAGCTCAGCTTGAGTGACCTCAGCAAAGTGGTCGAGGGCTATGTCATCATGGGGCATGATGTTTCACTAATTCCATGACATCCTTTTAAGAGGGAGTGTTTTTGAGGGCAGAGTGCGTGGCAAATTTGAGATTTCTTTTTTGAGCCAGAGTCAATGAGATTGCATCAAGGGGAGGGTCAGGTTGGTTGGGGGTGAGGTTGTGCCTGATGTTTTCGACCTTGATGATGCCCTGTGTGCCCTCAGGTTCACTTTGTTAGTCCTCAAATAGAGGTGACTTACAAGACAGCTCCAAATCATCATAGTACGCTCCCTCGGTTACTTTGGAAAAGAGGCCCATAGAGTGACAACTCGTCTTTAAAGTCATCTTATTATGTGGTCCTGAAAGGCTGGTTGCACTTGGTTGTGAAGAGCAGCTTATTCCATCAAGTTCTCCGGAACTGATGCAGATAAATTAATCGAGATGAATGAAAGCCTTGTTCGTCCTGGTCCTAAAGGAGGTGGAGCTCAGATCCAGTGGGATTTGGCCTAATTTACCCATGGCTTCTTATTATCAGATTTACTAACCCCAGGTTTTAATAATCAGTTTTTTTTTTGTCATGTTTTATAAAGAGGCAAGCATGTGGGGTAGAAGCCAAGGGGGCTGAGCCCGCAACCACAGTTGGCATCACCTTCCACCACACTGGAAACTGTGAGTATGATGTTTGCAAGACCCCTAGAGCAAGGCCTGCAAAGACCTATAACTGTGTACTTATAATGATAGATCCACACCATTTCAGCTTTTGACACATTTCAAACTTTAAAGCAAAATTGAACTTTGCTAGAGTGTTGGTTTGCATCCCTTAAGCTTATTAAGGATATTTCACCACCATGTGGACTTATATATCAGGTATAGTTAACTGTACAACCCATTTTGGTTTAACATATTGAGCACATTCTGAAATAAGCTGCAACCATTCATATTTTTGATATGATTTATAGTTTTAACAGTTTAAGTTTAGGAGTCATTTGGCCCTATTGAATCCATTCATTTCATTTTGACTCAAACATTTGAGTCATGCCATGTGCATTTTTAAGATCCACTGGACTGCAACACTGTAGATTGATATATAACCTGTATTAGAAGATCATATATGTAATAGATGAGTAAACACATGTTAAATGTACATCCAACATATGTTTCATATATTTGAGTAATTTATATCCTAGATAAATGCATTTTGTATTTCCAATTCATATACCTAATATCAATGCAAGAACATATATAAGACAAACAGATTAGGAACATGTATGTAAGACATAAATGTATAACATATATGTTATTGCATGTAACATATATTAAACTTATATATGCTTTTTATAAATCACATTTTAACATCCCACATATATAGCAATATATATATTTTCTTTTTTTTATTTTCTTTTTTTAATTTATATATATTTTCTTTTTATTCATTTTAATATATAAAATCAATGTTCTGACTATATGTCACATATATTACGGGCAGGGTTGAGGAGGAGCTCGAGACATGACAGCCATCTTACTTAAGAAAATTCCTCGTCTGGTTCTGCCTTGCAACCTAATTTCCTCTGCACTGGCTTGCATTGTTACCAAAAGAAATGTTCTGGGCCCCCTTCAAGCAGCACCAAGCCACGTGGCCAAGGATGTCTGGCCTTAAATCCAACGGATGCATGAATAGACTGTTCTTCCAGGTGCAAGCATGGATGGAGCAGTCACTGTTAAAAAAAAGCCAATGCTGTCAGTTCAAAAGTGGAACAGAAAATGATGACTTCTTGCTTTATTGGATTAAGTAATTTCAGACATTTCAATTTGTCCTGACAAACTCCAAAGATTTTTTCTCATGAACATTTTTTGGTTTGCAGTAGCATATGGTCACCTTCACCACAGTTTCTCAGTTCACGTCTTGTATGTTTTGTCTCTTCAATACCCTGTAGCATGGTTTTATACTACCATGCTGATTCTGTATACACATACTTCATTCTGCCTTCAATGTATATGACAGTGTGTGTAGAATAATGAATCTGTGTCAAAAATATACTTCAATATTATGCATGAACCTACCCCAAAATCATGAATTCTGGAGAGCACACCTGTCCAAGCGGACTGTTCATCTCCACCTAAGGCAATTTTCTTGGTGCTCCACATGAGAGACTCTGTAATATTCCAGGCATTTTTTTGTATTATGTATGTCAACACTGTACAGCTCACTGAGGATACATATGGAAATGATTTATTCAGTTCAACACCACCCTTGTTGAACCAATGGCAATGGATGGTGATAAAGGAGATAGCAGAGCAAACTGCTGTAGATTTCAACACCCAAGGTTATAGCTATCTGCAATGGTATACAATGCAGTAAAGCAGATAGATAAAAGGGGAAAACAGAGAAATAACATTGTGACCTTAAAGTAGGATTTTTATGTTTGAATATCAGAAAAGTAGTAACCTGAAATCTGAGTGGGTTTTCTCAGAAAATTGTACTACAAAATATAAGAAGGTAGTAGGGCTATGGAAGTGAATGGATTTTTAATTTTCTTTTTATAATTGGTAAGACCAGGGGTAGGCAGCCAAATGCCATATGCCATGGACAAGCTATGCAGGTTTTCCTTCCAACTCAGAACTACAACAGAAAAAAAAAGATTTATGAAGGGCATTGTACTAAGCCTGGGCACTGACAATCAAAAATGAATTAATTTGAGTGCAGAAAATGGCTTGGAGTGCTCTGAGTAATTGGGTGCAATGAATGAACTTTGCTCACTACCCTCATGTTGTGTGTATAAATATGGGGTTTTGCTTGCAAGCTACAATATTGCTCACAAAGACAAAGACGCACTCAAGCTGCCACTCATGGTCATGTCATGTCACAGAGAATGCCCAATGGGGGAAGAACAGTGAGTAAGATGCCAGATCACTGAGATGGATGGGAGGCAGCAACAAATCAAATGGAAGAGGTAAGAGAAAAACATCATAACTTCTTCTGACAGCAATCAATAACCTGGAAAAGCTAAAAACGCAAGTGCATGAATTTTAGGACGTTCTCAGACCTCAGTATCAATTACCAGACAGCATCATTCCTGAGGACAAAAGGCTTCAGGTCACAGGAAAAACACTGTCAATTGTGAAGTCCTGTACAACTGAGCATCGGGCTAGTCAGCCTCTGACAAAACACTTTCAGACAAAACAGCCTCAGGTGAGGCAGCAATGTCCCCACTCCCATGTGACTGTGTTGTGCTAGCAGCAACATACGCTTCCTTTAATTAGAATAAAGAACAAATATCATCTGTTGGGCAGCAGTAATGTCATCACTTGTTTTAGTAACAAGTTGTGTAAGCGACTACAATTTGCAATTCAATAATTACATTTGCTTTGTCAGTGCACCTCAGCGTCTCATACCGACACACCGGGCCACCCTTTAGCGTGTGAATAGGATGCAATTTCACCCACATGCGTCATAATTTGACAGTCAGAGCAACCGAAGTTGCATAAACAGCAAAGGAAGTCCACGTATTGCAGGCTGGAGGGGATGTTGGACGAGTTAGACAGACACAGGACTTTTAGCCAGGAGACGCAACAGCATTCGCTTATTTTACCGTAGTTTTGTTGTTGTTGTAAGGTTGTTGTGTAACCTTAGTTATTTAATGTAACAAACGTAGTTGTTTTAACCCAAAACCACATTATTTTCTTAGACTTACCAAGTACTTTTGTTGCCTTAACCCAATCAAGTACTTTTGTTTCGTAAGTATATTTAATAACTAAGTAAAGCGACATGCCTGACAAGTTCAAAACTGATGCTAGAGGGGTATCTAGAGTGTAATAGAATAAAGCATACGGCCACTGACCAAGTGTCGGCATTTGACGAGTTGAGAGTGACAGTGTGTTTAATGTTTTAATAATGTTAATATTTTTTGTACTCAAACATAGTTAGTGCATTGAATCAAATAGAAAACAAATGTGTTAAGATTACTTTTAAACACTTTTAACAACCTGCAATGTTATTTTGAAAAGCAGACATCCAAATCAGGAATGTAATTCCTGCAAGTGAGAGAGTCTTCACTCACCGTGCTGGAGCAGGGAAATTCACTGGATTCAGCCTGAGGCTGTTTGTTCTGAGGCCATCTGTTCTGATACCGTTTATCTCCGGTCCGTTTGTCTGATACCATTTTGCCATCTATTGTTTTGTCTAAGGCCTTTTGGTCTGATGCAGTTTGTTTGAGGCGAGGTTGTCCAAGGCTGCCTAGTCTGATCTTCTATTGGAGGACACCTCATCTTTTTTCTCTGTTGTCTGGGGTTGTCTGGTCTAGAGAATGATGCCCTTTTGTATGATGTCTTTGAACTGTTACTGAGTATTTCCTAACACCCATACAACACAGTACAAGTCAACGCGTTTCAATTCTGTTTTCTCACTAGCTGTGTTCTGTTTCTGTATTACAAACTCACAGACGTGTGTACAGTCAACATGCTGAGCATAATGATCTACTTGTGTAACCTTGCTTTACACACCTCGCTGCATGGATGAGTATAAAAGAGCCGGTCCCTTACAAAGACAGCAACCAGGAAATCAAGAGGTGAGTGGAGATCATGGAGAGCTCTTTGTGCTGCAACGTGGAGGGGGCTCTTTGAAGATCAAATGCTTGTGAGGGGGCACCAAGGTCCTGCCAGTCAAGCACAATTAAAACCTCTATGAACCCCAGACACTCTAAGGAGATAATGAGAAAGGGTTTCCTCTAATCCTGCCTAATTATGTTTGTATGCAAGGTTGTATTGCAGAACACATGCAGGAGATACACATCTCAATTGTTGACATTTTTTTAAATGTTTTACTTGTAAATAACACATATTTATATTTAGAAGATATTGTAGGTGTGTTCAGAGAAAGCAGTGTGTATTTATTAACATACTTGATACCCTTAGAGAAATCATTCTAGAGTTTGACTGTTTTAAATAAAAAGGCTTTGCTATAATTGATCAAAAAGGGTGTATACAGTAATAGTAAAACTCTTTCTTACAGTTCCTAACATATTTGATGACCACACTTCAGAGAGTAAACAGTGTACAGCCTCATTGCCCTCTCCTGGAGGAGAAGAAAACAGCACCATACATTCTTCAGCTTTAAAGTGAAATATATTGTAAATTAGCATAATATGATATGCTAATCAGATCAAGTTCCTGCTCCAAAGGTAAACAAGTTAAGGGACACACAGCAAAGATATAATAATGTGTCTGTTACTTTGATTCTAAATCAAATATTTCATAAATTTAAGGCCTTTAAGGCCACACCTCTCCATGCAGGCTGCAACTGAGTGAACTAAAAGATTCAAGTGTGAGAACACCCCTGAAGTCTTTTTTTGTATGCCACTCTTCCCCACCAAATCAGGTTTCCAATCGGCACAGATATACACTCATACTGAACAGTGCTGGCAAAGTCATCAAGTCAATAAAAGGATTCCTCTCAAAACACTCAATGTTGTGGCACTGTATCAGGTTAACGTTTCTCTGGAGTGATTCTGACATCTTTCTTATCAAACAATCGTTTTGCTCCACACCAATTCCCCTGCAGTACAAAAACCCTTTTCTTGGCCCACTACAGTTGCCCTATCTCTTAGTTTAAGCCGCTCTTTATCGCTTTATTCTGGTTTGTGTCTCTCTCCTTTTCCTCACAAACACACACATACACACAAATACCACTTGTATAGCAGTGGTATTTGTGTGTATGTGTGTGTTTGTGAGGAAAAGGAGAGAGACATAAGCGGATGCCATCTCAATTATTTGCTTAGAAAAATATTTCCAAAGTCAGTTTTTATCATTAAACTGTGCTCTTGCAGTTATTCTAGGCTTGTTCCTGCAACATTTGTTGTGTTTTTGTTATGTAGGCCAATGGTTGCAGTCAGTTTTAGTGATCAGAAGTGATGCAAAACAGTGTCAAACCTTTAGTCTGCTCTGCCAATGAGATGTAATGTACTAACATGAGAGTCAGTACTAGTTCAGCTGTCTCCATCCAAGATAGTAGCTCACAAGCAAAAACTATTGAATCATGGCTGGCTTCCCAGTTTTGAAACATTTAATGAGAAAATTAAATGATCCATGTTTAATATGATCAATTCTACATATTAAAGCTCAGTTTTCATGTCATTTGAGCCCATTCACATGAAAAATGCCAGTGGAAAACTTCAACGATTGCACGGTCATGCTTGTCCGTGAAGAAAAAAAAAAGTTTCAGAATATGTTTGTTTGTACCCGTTTGTGTTGCACACAGAATTGATATTACAGTAGCTTGTGTGTTAGTTGTCTGGTCAATCTTGTGATATCTTACTACTGAATTGGCCTTGCATCACACAGATAAAAAGTGCAGCAACATTGTGTGGCAGCTGCTACTTAAATTATGTCTTCTTACCGCTGATAAAGAATATAAAATGTTTTTTATATTTATTTATTTCAGCTTTGAATGCTCAACCACATTGTACTGAGTCCCCCATCCACAGACCAACCCTGGTGCTCCTTTCCATCGTATCATGCATTTCAAATGCCATACTTCTCATCTGAAAACAAACCAAGATATTCCTTAAGAGTGCAGGTGCTTTACCTTTGATGTGATGCTTATTTTAGATGTCATACTAATAAGGCAATACTGCTAGAATGTTGCTTGGATGTCAAACACGTAAATGACAGCATTTCTATTTATTATTTGTGAACATGTAATACTCATTTGTCATAGGTGAGTCTCAATCATAAAAATGGTACAAATAATTCTACTACTACTACTACCGTTAAGGAGACATATTATGCTCATGTCTGTCCTAATATACCTGTATTCACCCTCTGTCTAAAATGCTCTCTTTAAGGACCTGTTTCTTTAAGCCACACTCCCAAAAAAGCCCAGTGTACTCTGATTATTCACAGCTGAAACTAGCTCACTGTTTTACCTTTGTGTGTATCTGTGTATTTTTAAAACTCATCTTATTCCTAATAAGCTTAATTCATTGATAATGTCATGATATAAAGCATAATGTATTGTACACTGATTGTAACTTGCATATACAGTAGTACACCTATTTTATTGGACCTTATCTGCTGCACTGGACTAAAATTATAGTGATAGGACTTTCAATAACTGAGACTCTGCACCATTGCATTGCCTGATGAGCCTTTTCCAGTGCCTTGACTTTAAAAACCATCATTAAAACATTATAATGATTTCACTTAATACCCAGCAAAAGAATGCTTCTGTCATGTCACCCCTTAATTTCACTATGCCACCCTTTGGTCCCATGCCATTTTCCAGTTCTTAAGGCAAAAAATATACAGAACATAAATTAATATGCTTAAATAGATACATGGCATGCACATGCACTGTATACCCTAGGTGCAGAGCAATGAGTACACATACACTCTAATTCTAGGCAATGGCATTCATTCTCTTCCTTCTTAAAACATGCAGTATTCACTCTTACAATTTCATATCTCCCTGTTTTCTTCTCAATAAGTGCCAATTTGGTCCCTTGAAAAGACGTCCTTTAACAGGTGTTTAATTCACAATTTTGCCACCATCCTTCTGTCTGTTTCTAGCATGCACCACAGTACCGCTTTCCTGTTTTGCTGTTGCATCTTGGAATTTGACAGAATGACAGCCCTTATAGAGAAACAAAATGCCACTAGCTGTCAAGCGGAGAATGAAACATAACTGCCTATTTGTATTCGATGCATAAGGGAGAAGTAAACACAGTTTGGACAGCAGTTTGGACATAGAAATTGATATTGACCACATATTGGTCACATGGAGAGGAGAATAAGAAAATACCATTACCTTGTTGTACTGTTGCCATTTTCATGCCAGATGGGAGTATAGACCCTGCCTGGTTCCCCTTAAGAAATGTAATAATGGACATGCAGGAAACAGTAATTGGATTTTATGTCAATTTAGGCGATTCTGAGTGCTGTCCTTCAGCATATATAGTGTCCTTGAATTCAGAGGGCACAGGTTGTGTATCCAAGACATACAAATGGTTTTCTAAACGGATAACCAACATGTTATAATTGGTACCCAGCATAGTTAAAGTCTGCATAGCTGATCTAATGCAATGGATCTGTTGCAAGAAAATTGTGTTTTATGGTGGCATAGTGGGTTTATTTCAGCCATTTTTGCTATATGTGCACCAAGTAGGAAGACTCAAACATAACTATTTTCAAAAATGGCATGGTTTAAGGGTACTTAGAAAAATCATAACACGCCCCTAGAGAGCTTTTTTGTGACATTACTTCAAATGGGTATCAGTTGTAGTGGAATTTCAAAATGAGAAAGTTCTCTCCAAAAAAAAAAAAATAAAAATAAGTAAATGGAAAATGGTAAAAATGCACTTATACTACCTTAATGGTCTGTTCATGATCTGTCCTATTCCATTATGTGGATGCCTTATTCATTTTTAACTCAAGTTTAACCAAGACAGCGGTCTCAGTTGTTTTGGTCAACAGTTTATATTTGGATTAGCAAAGCGGAATCTATAGTCTCCGAGCTTGTCTTAGTATATGGAAGGTCCATAAAGTTTAATTACTTGGAAATTTGCTAAATTTCATAATTATTTAATATAATTATACACAGATAAGTGCCTTTGTGGCTTCCCAATCATATAACCTGAAAAGCAAATGGCTGTATGCATAGTTTAAGACCTGCCACTCATCCAGACATATCGGGGAGTTACAACCCAACCTCAGTTAAGCCATTATCTGGACAACCTGAAAGCCATTACCAGCTATGATGGAATGGATTCCCATGGGGACAGTAGATGGACAGTTACATAGATGGCAGGTGATGAGGTGGACAGGGGAACATGGGGAATGGCTATAGCTCCCATTCCTCATACTCAATTACTGTGCTGGGCTCACTGAAACCTACAAATGAAATCAACTCATGGCGGAGTTGTCATTTTGAGCGTGGGTAGATGGGCCAAAAACCTTTAACAGTTGTCTGGAGAGACCTAGGTGGGAATAGTAAGAAAGGACATTTAAAAGATGAAACCCCCTGTACTTTGAATTCCTACTAGTACCTGGGCTTGAC
The DNA here is from genome assembly GCF_027596085.1 of Anoplopoma fimbria. Classification (NCBI taxonomy): domain Eukaryota; kingdom Metazoa; phylum Chordata; class Actinopteri; order Perciformes; family Anoplopomatidae; genus Anoplopoma; species Anoplopoma fimbria. The sequence goes on along the minus strand of NC_072467.1, from coordinate 6,369,821 downwards.
AAAGTCATGCAATGTGTCATCTTTTTTAAACTTAAAGTCACCAAAATACCAGATTTTACCACTGACATATAGATTTATAATTTGAAAAGGCATGTGTATTCATTTTTATTGCATTTCGTTGAAATGTGAATCAGCTTGTCCTTAGTAAATCCATGCCCTTGTCATTATTATAACTAGCTTATAGTATATATTTTGGGATCAATGATGTCAACACAGTGCATGAATTGGTTAAATACATTTTTAAAATAACCTTTTCTGAAACAACACAACATCATTTATAATATTTAGAAACAATATGACCATTTTGTTTTGTTATTACTAAATTGATTGTTGATATGTCTTTGTTGAAATAAAGTTATAAAGTCATTCATTTTAAAGTTGTATTATTATGATAAAAAAAAAACATTGGGAAAAAATACATTATCAAAAGATGTTGAAAATTTCTCACATCAAGGTAAACCAAGCCAAATAATTCTCATGTCCCTGTTGACCCTAATTCTCCACTGTAGTAGAACTTCTAACAGCATACTTTTATTTTACTTTAAGTCTACATTGTTCTTTTATAAAGGCTCAGCATGTACCAGCTCATGACCAGCTGTCAGCTGAACATTCAGAGCCCACATTTATACTCTGCCGTTCTAACTTTGTGTGATGCAGATAGGAAAAAAAATAACACAGAAAAGGCTGACCCTACTTTCCAACGCCGATGTTCTTTTGTTGGTTTTACAGGTATTGTGTGTATTTTCTTGATTTCCTGCAGCCCTGTATGTCTAAAAAATATCAGCAGGGCTAGTCAGAGTGTTAGTCAGTTAAACAAAGTAAACAGCTCACAGTGCAACTCCTCAAGAGACGTCTGCATTCAGGAAGACAGAAGGAGTCCTAGGCTGTGTTTTTGTTGATGTTTGAAGACCATCCCTCGCTCATGACATGCAGACCATCAAAACACTCTTGCCCTCATTCACAGTCTTCTACTGTCCAGCTTGTCAAACTTCACCTAAAGGCATGGGGAGGGTCAGTTTATAGGTTTCCGTCATGTACTATTCATAACTTTGTGCCAAGCTCAATACTTTGAAACCGCTTCCATAGTATTGTCTGTCATTGTAAAATGCCTCTGAGGAATGCTTTTGAAAGAAAACACTGCAGTGGCTGCGTGTTGTTTTATGCCAAGAGTACCATTGTATTCTTTTGGTTATTGTTTGTTGTTGTTTTGATATTCTTGTCCCAAATGTATTGATATACAGTATGCATTATATATTTATCTTGTTCTCTTTCCGCCTCTGGGGCTGAAAAAGAATAATAGCCAATAGTATAAAGAAATAAATCAAAACACTGCTAACATTGCAAATATATCACATGTGTAATATACATACTGTGTAAAAGTGGTATAAGTGCAGGCTGTTAGTAGTAGTAGTCAGATGTAGATTTGGTTAAAATTCTGCTGTTGCGGTCAAAATTGGTTTCTGAAGTAGTTTATTTAAAAGACAGGAGATCACAATGGTAAGTACGGTATGTTTTAGTTATAAACTTTTGAAAACAGCCAACAGATATATGGGATAAAAGCTTTCAAAACAAATAGTCTTATTCAAATGTGCTTTTGCTCACTTGATATTGGAAGGTAACACATTCTAAATTGTGGAAGACACTGAACTAACAGTCCACCTGGATCTCAGGCTCTGTTTGGCTTTGCGAGCTGAAAAGGAGAATTTGGTAGTCAAGCACTGTTGCATGCAAGGAAGTGAGCCACTCTAGCTGTAGCTTCAGCAATCTGCAACACACTTAACAGAGGCAACATTGTCTCAGCAGGATTTTAAGTGTTTCCATTAAACAGGAGCATTTGTTCCTTTTGAACCTAAAAAATGAATCACTGGTAAGCCTTGAGTTGCTGATGGAGTATTGTATTACAAGGTAAGTTAACATTTGAACTGCCCACACAGCAATTGTGGCACTTTGGTTTTCCGTCAGCTTCACAGCAATATCAAAATGTTGGCATTTATACACCATTCAAGCTGATTAATCTCAAGCCTGACAGTAAATATGGTAGCATTTGAGTCATGCACACAGAGAGCAGAAAGACTTGGGCCATGGAAACAGTACTAAATGGCTAAAATTATATTTTAGAATGATTTTGCTACCCCAAGCACTTGCAAATGGTCACTAGCTGTCAGAGCCATGAAAAAAAGCAGCTGAGGACAGGTATATGGTATATTTTATTAGACATGAAGCCTGTGGGGAGCTGACTACACTGTATGTTTGTCACAGAGGATTGATGACTGCTTTCTATAAAGGTAAATAAATAAATAATAGCAGTAATCCCGGAGATGTGTGACGGCCATAATGTGTACTGCAATGAAAAAAGCTGTGGACTGAGGCTTCTGATAGAAGTTTAATTCACCATGGAATATGTCTCATTTATTTATTTATATAATCATGCCACTTATTCATGTCCTCTTGCAAACATGTTGCTGAAAGATTGGATTCTCTTTGACTAAAAAGCTCAGTGGGTTATCAGGTTTAACTGCCACCTATTTAAGTATCCTCTGCTTTCAAACCTGAAAAGATGACTAAATGTTTTTTGGGGGAGAGATGAGTGCTCAAGTAAACTTCAAACGAAAGCACGCAGGCTCTTAAAATATCCTTTTTCCTAACATCCCATTTTTCGTATATTACAGCAAAAAGAGGTGAAAAAAAAATAGGACCTACATGTTAGTGTAGCTGTTGTCTCACTTTATGGCCTTGAATAAAGTATACATTGTAGGAAACAGTAGGCAGTACTTGTATTGATGCCTTCTTTTAATGATGAGCACCTTTGTGTTCATGGGAGGAAAAGACAAGTGTCACTTCATCAAATGAACAAGCCCAGTTTGTGTCAAAAAAAAGGGTAACCTCTTCAATTCTGTCCTACATAGTGGGTTTCCATAAGGGTAGAGGAAATAATTGATTTTGAAATAATGTTATTATTATTTTTTCTTTTACATATGTAGAAGTGTGATCACTAGAACCATCCTGTTTTCAAGCATGTGAAACTAAAGGTAGGATTTAAATAAAGTTTCAGTCCAAGAAGTGTGAGGTTATATGAACCCTTCACTGACAATTTCTCTAATTTTCATTTAAATTTTCTCTAATTAGATTATTTATAAATTCAAGTGTATCATCATTTCAACAGAAAAGAACATATGGGAAGGTGAAATTAAATTCCGAGGCTTGTGTAATAAGGAGAACAATGACACTGATATTTTAATAGTAATAACTTACTCCAGAATGATCAGGCACACATTCTGCTGCACAGCACTTCTGTGGCAAAGACAAGATTGTAAGTATGATTCATAAATCCTCAGGATTCGATATAATAAAATATGTCTTTCTTATAGATTTGATTTGTCTAGGTGCGTTAAAAGTCAGTTGGAAATTTAATTATGTAAGTGCAGATCCTAACCACTAGTTAACATATTAACAGTTATCAGAATTTTTCTGGTTCCTGCTCAATAATAACGACATGAAACAATCTTGCCTCCATGAGGAGGCTCACTAAATGTAAAATAAGCTTCTCAAAGATCAGCTGACATGCATAGATATGTAACTCTGATTTATGAGTCTTCCTCTCCTATAGAAATATTACCACAATAATGCTGTATGACAACAGCAATATCTATCTCAGAATGAAAATGCAAGTAAACTTTGTGTTGGGTCATTCATTCAAGCTTTTACCTGCTTACTTCCATGCAGCATCTTTTTTCTGAATCAAGCCTCTCCCTGGCTGCACACAATGTAGGAAAGGATGGACTGGTCGTGAGTTCATCTCAGGGACAATACAAACAGACAGAGAATCATTTCCTCATCTGTAACTGTGGTTCATTTACTGTCTCCAGTCCAACTGAACTGCATGTGTTTGCCAGAGACAAAAATCTGGTCTTTCAGAACACTACAATACATCTTTGTAACACTGATACTGTGTCATAAAACAGAGAGCAGTGTTATAGCCAGTCAATAAAATATTGGTCTGAACATGACACACCCGTCATCGGCTTTTCCAATGCATTGCAAAGACTTGTCATTGTCAGCTCTTGTCAATTCAAAATGGATAGTAGAGCACATATCATGTTTCCATTTGGGACACTAGAACACAGGGCTGCCCTAGGTATGTACACCAGAACAGCTGATTGTTGTATAAGTACTTCAGTCTATTTTGAATTGCCAAAAGAATAAATAGCTACAGAGTTTACTAGGAGGCTGGCGGTTTCAGGCCACTTGATTATATTTCCTTTTTTGACAGGAAACAAGCGTGTTTTCGTGATATGATGGTTATGGTGAGGCTAAGCTTGGAAAGGCAAAAGTGAATGATAAGACATTAAACTGTCTTTATGGACCTCTAACATTGATTCAGCAAAGTTGTTTAAGTTTGAAACACAGTTTAAATATTTAGTGAAATCCCAATGGCTGAACAAACTAGCCACTATTTCTGATATTCTATATAAAGCTAAGCTTTTTTCAGTGATTAAGACATGTCAGGTGTTGTGCTCATTTGCTGCCGCTTTGCTGGTTGGAAACACTTTCTAGCTAATAAAAGCATTGGTGCAATAATTTTCTTGATGTGTTATTGCAGAAATGCCCAAATTTACATGAAATTTGCAATCATTTGTGAAACGTGACACTGCCACAATAAGTGATCTGTGTGCAAGCAGTGCTTGCAAATAATAATATGATGTGATATTTATCAGCTCAAGAAAATTACAACTCTTAAATCAACATATTTCTTCTATTTTCATTACAAGCCTTACATAAACTGCTTCTGACCATGAACACAATCTCTGAATCAAACAATAAGGCAATTAAATGTTATTATCACTACACTTCGGTATTGAGCAAAGATTTTAACTACAATGTGCATGACTGATTGGCACACTGTTCCACTCATATCTGCAGATTTTGCATAATTCCCAGTTCGAGTGGTTTCTGATCTTGTAATGAACCTGTTAAAACTGCACCAAATGTACACTAATGATGAATAGAAAACTGAGATTAATTAATATACTCTCATCTTGTCTTCAATGAACTGATTGCTGGCAAAAAGCACATGCACCTTTTATGACAGAAGGGCTGGACTCTGTTTTATAATTTATAGGGTGGGTCAGCCATTTGGCCAGCATTTAACCTCATTGATTTGTTGAACTCTCAAGGGCCCCTTTCCTTCTGCAGATTTTGGGATGTAATAAAAGGGGCTTGGATGTGTTATTCCCTCAGTCCCAAAGGTAAGCAGAGATTGGATTTGATTCAGGATATTTAGACCTAAAGCATGAAAGAAATCAAATGAAGAAAGATGTTGTTTGCAGTACAATTTCAATGTATGTTGCCCTAGAGATACAAACTATACAAATATAACACCTGTCATAAAGATTGTTTAAGAATAGTCTAATCTAATTAAGAGATCATTCTCTATTTTGATTGCTCTAGGTTTGATCACAAGGTGTTTGAATTGCAGAATGAAATTGGTATTTGTTTAAAAGTCTGTAAGATAAGGACTTGACATGATCAACAAGGATTATCCCACTTCGCAAAAGGTAATTATCTCTGTTTCCTAATAGAATCAAGGTCTTACAAGCAGGTGAACATAGGACAGACTAAAGGAATTTTTAATACGTTTTTTAGCCCCCTGAAAAAAAGTACTTTTTTAAAATAATTTTTCTCTCAGTCTACTCGAAGACTCGGATCCTAAAATAAGGCTCCATTCCTCCCATTAGATCAATACTTCACTGATGTCTGGAGGAGTGCAATGGCAACCAGGGCCCCCCCAGGGACCACAACCACAGCTCTGCGCTCCGCACTGAGTTTGCTGATGACCTGTCCTTCTGGAGACCTGGCCCACAATTGACCTCAGAGCTAACCACCAGGCCAATTAGCACTGGATCTCTCGAGGGGCCTACTATCTGCACATCTGACCAGGATGCCACACAGTCAAGCTGAAGCCTGTCTCTCATTCAGTATGACCACAGAGAGTCCCAGGTGGGTTCTTAACCAGTTTGTGATACAGTATGAACAGTGTAATCATGTTCAGAACTATTTACTGTATTAAATCATCTTTACAATGCCGTCACACATATACACAAAGGAATACATACACGATTAAATACATAACTGAGAGATTCTCGCTTTTTTTAGGCCATTTTTTACTACAACACTACATCAAATGTCTCAAATGACCTTACCAAACATCAACAGCTTGAGACAAACAAAATTAATTCATATTGACAAAAGGATTTTGAATTCAATAAAGCATTGATCTCTGGGCTTATACATGTCAAGAAGAGGATACATGTTTCTGCTTAGGGAAATATCATGCAATCACGCCATGCATTGTTAAGGTGTAAGTTATGTGTATCCTTTACAAGGACAGTGTATTCAGATTAGTCATTTAACCCCATGGAACACCTCTACAAAAATGTACTTATATTACTTTTGAAAAATTATTATGTTACTACCTACATGAAAAATCTGTCAAGGCAGAAAACTGGCAGTCTATTTCTGGACTTTGTGCAGATTACAATATATTGCTCCCTTATTCCTCCAATACCTCTATTAGTCATGCTATCATTCCTTGCCCAAGCCAACAGCAATGTGTGACACACTGTCACACAGTACAGTTGCAGGGGCTGTGTAGGTGATGCAATTTAACTGGATCCTCTGGTCTAGGCTCTCAGGCTGAGATACTTTTAGAAAACATAGATACTTTTAGAAAACATATATATATATATATATATATATATATATATATATATATATACCACAGACATACTGTAACAATTACAAAACAGGGGCTCAGTAGAGTCAACATGTACCAAACAAAACACGAGGGTGATAAGGATCTTCTCATCTAACTCTTGGCAACAAACAAAGTGAATAAACTATATATATATGCTTGTGTTTGCTGCCCCCCATTGTGAGTACACGTCATTTAAAATGGATCTCTGGGACACGTACTATTAAAACATACTTGATGATGCCACTAATAACCACACGTGTCTCTACATAAACCAGGAATGAAATTCAACTAAATACTTTTTTTTTTACAAGGCACATGATGAAAACGTATCTTAGCAGAAATCAAATACCCACCAAAAAAAAGTATTAAACGTGCTGCCAGCTTCATTTACGGTTCTTTTAATCAAAAGATTAACACTGGGGAAAGGGTATTGCAGCAGCAGCAGCAGCAGCAGCAGCATTAATGACATATTACACTACACTGAATATCAGGGTTACAAACACTATTTCCTCACCAAAGAGCGCATAATCCACATGCGGATGATGCGGTCAAATTGATCAATCTGTTGTGCCAATAAGGCTATTCCTCAGGGCCTCGCTTCACCTGTTGTTTCTGTCAAGTGCTGACAGTGAGGAAAAACATATGGCAGCCTTCATCTGTTAAATCTGCATGAGAAGAATCCCTGGGAGGCTAGTTTGACCCTCTCCAGCAGTCTTTAAACCGCAAATTACACATAAATTGTTTTCTTACCCGATGCCACTATGCTTCCCTGTTGCCTTCAAGCTTAGGGAAATTGAACATCAGCTCTAGACAAGGGATGCGAAATGCTTGTAAGAAACAAGGTTTGGAAATAACAGCGGGTCCCAGGAGACTTTATTTGAGTCGCCAAATAAATTTGCAGAATTCATTCCATAGTCTTTTATTTAACATTTATATTGGTTGTACATCTTTGAACAACATGAAGGAGCATGAATGATATGTAAGGCGAGAAAAACATAATTTTGTTTAAAAAATGAGAGGACTAAAAATGAGAGCCTGTGAACTCCACCTTAATGTATCTATTTGGTCCCATTTATTAAGTATTTAACAGCTGTTTGTGTTTTCAATAACACGTGTCAAATGAAGTTCTGATTTATTTAATTGATATATCTTTGAAATGGCTCGTTGACCTTCTCAAGATAATATAAGGTAATGCAGATATTGCAGAAAAATGGAACATTCAATCGCTCTTTTTTCCATTTATTGATAATGCTTAATGTGAATTGGGTCGCGATGGTTTGTCATTTTTCTAAATCTAAATTTAGGTCTCAAGAAAATGAGTTGTATTAGATATCTTTATTCCCAAATAATGGTCTTCTTCCTTGAAGTGACCCTGCCGCCCCCGTCCCCTTGTGATGATGTACATTCTTACATTCTCTGCTTCAAGACAGATCTATGGAGGGGGTAGAGTTTTTTTAGCTGTTTGAGGTGTGCTGCGTCTGTGAGCAATGAAAAAATCATGAAAATAATTCAAAGTAAGAGCCCTTGACCATGCAAATGTTCATGTGATACAGTACATTTTAAAAATTTTAACAACACCTGCACAGCGGACTTACCTATTGCAATCAAACAGTTACACCAAAAAAATGTATCACCATTCATTCAAAGTTGAATCTGTATACAATATGGTGTATTGTAATTCAACAATCGTGGACAATGAACCCTTAGTGTACATACAAAACAAGAATAATGAAAGAAATGAAATAACAAAAGAAATGTGGACTTGCAGCATGACTGATTTGGCTTATCTTCAGTAAATTGCCACATGCATCAGTATATTTGTTTATACACGAATTGTTATACGAAATTGATGAGAAATAGCTTAAAAGATCCATTTAACTAGAAATGTGGAGTAAATAGACATGGAATTGTGAAAATTGGGCTGGAAAGGTAATCAGAGGCAGGCAGAAGACACCAATAACTCCTCCAGGAAGGAACCGGCTACTTTCAATGGCACTTCTTATTTCCATTCTCCACGCTCTGAAATCCTGTCAACCGTCTCTCCGACAGACAGCAGCTGCATTTCACGCTATTCTTTGTACAACTGAGAGATGCCCACTCACTTTATACAAAACAGGGTGTCAGTATGCTGTGTTTTTTTTGTTCTTTGTCATTTGACTGGGAACAAAATCTAAAAGATCTCCAATCTTCTATAAGCAAAAATCATGTAATTCTAGATGTTCACAAGATTTTTACAAAATGAAAGACAAAACAATATTTGCCTTATGGAAACCCTTTATTGAAAGAAGTAAGTTTGCCAAGATACAGTTTTTGATATTTTGGACAATGACATTTTTAATTGTGTGCCTAATGCATTGAAAAGGATCTCCATAACTATATGCTCCTATCCTACCCTTTACACCAGCAAGAGCACCACCTCTGTCACTGCTCCTTGACTCTCAACTTACTGCGCTGACCTGCTCATTGCTCCCGCTTCCACTTGACTTTTCAAACCTCCTGGCAACACAATAGCAGAATGACCTTCCTTCTCTATATAGAATTGAAGAGATGATCTTTTGCTTAAATGCACATCTGAAAACTCAATAAATATCTTACCCATTGACCTCTAAAAACGTATAATTTGTCCGAATATGATTGCTTCATGTTCACAAGAGTATTCGAACACCACCAAAACCATGAGTCCATACCTTAAATATAATGAAAATATACTTCAGTCAAGAAGCTGTACTGAGTGAAGGAATTAAATTCCTGAAAAAAGTCAGTAGCAGCAATCTAGCAGGTAGCCTGACCATTAAACAACCAATATATGTCTCCCTTTGTCATCAGCCTTCATCTTGTTCCAAAGTATTATAAGTCTCTTGTGAGAACTTGATAATACCTTGCCATACCATCGAAGAAAATGACTTTTAAAACACATTTTATTTCCATAAGATGTTCCTCACTTTACAACTGTTACAAATTAAATATGATGAAACATGATGCTGTTGACGACATTTTAACATTAAACTTGTTTTTTCTGATACGAACAGAGCATAGTTTGCAGTAGGGATATAACGATTTACCGTTTGACACACGGATTGTTACGTTGAAATGACGACAGGTTAACCTCAAATTGCCATAATGGTAAAGAGTACGGTTGTATTACAGTAGTTCGACAAGTATGAGTACAAGTACATGAGCACAGTATCGGACCCGATACCGGTATCAGCGCATCCCTGTACAAAGCTTCACATAACAGGAGGAATATTGCTCTCTCTGATATATATACCTTGTTCATAGATTGTCACGTATCAAAGAATGGGTTTGGTTCTCTTAAGTACTCATTTACGGCTTAAATTCCCTTAAAGAAAGAACCCTTTAAAGCTCAGCATTGTGTGGCATTGATCGTGATGGCTACTGCCCTTTGAAAAGATGAAAATAATTGGTCTTCATTTCAGAGAATAGATTGAGATATCCATTACTCTTTCCAACCTTACTTCTGCTCCTACATCCATACATAAAATGCACTCACAGACGTTTAAGGCCTTGTTAAGACTTACAGTCCTGCTTTCAGCTGTATGAAGATTGTTTCTTGATTAGGTTGAAGCAGATTGACGCTGAAATTGGGGCACCAAATTGTGACTCACATGCTTCTCAAGTGACCATCTATTATTGTATTACATTTTCCTTTTGTACTATATTTCAGAGATGTCAGCAACCTATTTGCCTCGGACAACACTACTCGGACAACACTACGGACTAATAAAGGATTATTATCTTGTCTCTTATGAATTGGCCTCGCACCCCTGAAAAGTGAGATATAAGTAGAATTTTTACAATGCAATGGATGTGTTGACTAAGCAACATTTCAAAACCAAAGCCATCTACTAGACTCTACAGGTAAAGCTTAGTTTATACTCGCCATAGTGAAGCAGATGCAAGGCTCGCACGCAAGAAAATGACGTAACAAAGAACGGCACCCTCTGAATTTTGAAACTTGGCGTGCGTCGAGAAGATATGATTTTACAGATAATTAAAATCCCTCCTCGGCATTATGGAGGTTGGTTTATGGCTTTTTGCCAGTTACACAGAAGTGTGGTCATTCCAGACATCTGGAACCTGACTACACTTGTTTTGTGGTCTGGTTTCCTACATGTGAACAAAGGAGTAGCAGATAAAATTGCCCTGTACATCAATTGGAATTTTTGATGTAATTGCTCTTCTTCCACATCACTGTGTACAGCACACCCAGAAAGAGCCTCTGCTGCCTTCTGATATTACCCAAACTCAAAATTACAAAATTAGTAGTCACATTTTAAAATTTCCACACAACTGAGTTAATATAAGCATTAGACTAATGTAATATTGTATCCATTTTACCTTCTAAATACTGTATTCTGTGGGATACAACGCTGAGGTCATGGGCCCCAATGCAACTACACAGTTTATACTTCTCCCAATGCATGCTCAATACAATCACTTTATTAAGAGCTCTTCACTTGCAATCAGATCAGCTAATATGCACTGTGTGCCAAGAAACAATTTAGCCCAAAAGGAAGCTTTGTCAGTATCAGAAAGACATCAATAGTTTGGGGTAAGGGTGGAGGAGCAAAACATTTTTTCTCTGTGAAAGCTTTTATTAAGTGGCTCTTACTTGTTAAATGCTAATTCTCCCCTTTCTTTCATTTGTCTACTTTGAAGAAGAACCTCCTTTCTAAGTACCCTCAACTGTGTTTTTCTTTGAACTGTGTGCTCTTCCTGGGAATGTTGACATATGTAAAGAGGCTAATGGGTGTACCAGTCATCCAGGCAGGCAAGGTGCTTTATGCTTTGATGTAAACATTTGAAATGTCAACCCAGTCCATAGCTCTGCGCGGGTAAGATCCAACACAAAAAAAGACTGTCAATCCATTTCCTTGTGTGTTTGTGTGTATTAATCTGTGAGACATGCCTCTGACTTGTCGTGGGTTTGTTTACTTTACCACCAAGATACAAGGAGCCCCTGCCACTTTCTTACAGCTCTGCAACTGCCCACAGTTATCCCTGTTCACTACTTATCAAAGATCCCTGAGGTGTGACACCAAACTATTCTCCTTTCCACTAATAACCCTCCACTTTTGTCTTCATCATTCTTGCATGAAATTGGCTATTAGATGGTTCTCTGGGACAGATAGAGACTTAATACTTTAATACAATGGCCCTTTACACTGAGAATATTTGCCGTAAAAATGCTGAAATATGAAAAACTAAATATCAAAATTCCCTGACAGAGATCATTCTGAGACGGACAACCCACACACACACACAAACAGGGGAACAAAAGTGAGAGGAAGAGGAAGGGAATAAGAGAGAGCAGTAAACAGCCTCCTGTGATGTGTCTTTAAACTCCATAAAATGGCTTGAAATCACAGCAGGGACATGTTAAGGAGAGAAGGCCTCTTTTCAGTTTGATTTACTTTGAAGCCACCACTTATCCCTGTGGGGTGATTTCCATGGGTCTTTGCAGTCCCCGACCTCACCCCAATCGCGTTAACACAATCAAATTTCTGGGCACTATTGGAGTTGCGGCGTGCCAACTACCTAATCACAAACAGAGAAAGAGAGGAAGAATTATCTATGAGAGCTTGGCTGCTTGAAACCCACATACTGGGTCAAGCATCATTATCAAAGCCTGTCCTTCTGGGCTCACCAGAGATTATAAAAAGAAGGGTTGATGAACGGGAAGGGGGCGGAACAGAGAAAACAAAAGAAAAGATATATTAAATCTCAGTGTGCCTTTCAATGTTCAAAAGATGGATTGCTGCTTTTAAATATACCTTGCTTCAATTTTCTTCCCGTGTTGCATCAAGGCAGAGTGATTATTTAGTAACATACAGTGTGTGACAAAAATGACAATTTTACTCTCAGCTGACGGTCCAGTAATGGGAGCTTTATGACAGGTGACTAGCGCAGTGGGAGTTTCAGTCTCTTTTTGTACCGTCCACAACTGCTGTGATGCAGAATGACTTTGTGTTTATGACCGGGTCTCAAGTTTACTGCCTGGTCTCATCACTCTCATCAAACAATTTCAGCAAATAAGCTCTAGACTGACTGTAGATTAGCTGCTCGACATCAATGGTAGTCAGACAAAGTTAGCTGATAAACTGGAACATCTAGCAAGCTTCAGAAGTAGACACATTCTTTTTTTTCCCTCTGGAGTTAGCAGAGAATAAAATGCAGATAAATGTGGATAAATAGTGGCCATGACTACAGATAAATATGTAAACAGGCGACTGTTTGCTGCAGTATGCCCTAATAACTCTAAATATGTATTGCTCGTTTTGACTTATCAAAATCTTAGCAAGAGTAGGTATAACCTTGACACATGAAGCTTTGGGATTTCCACTGTGGATGAGCCTTTGAGACGTATGTCGACCTTATCTCAGTTTTATGTCTTTTCTTTGCAGCAAGCAGACTGAACTCTCTACGGTATCAATCTATTCCAATGTTTTCTTTGTCTAAATTTTCATGCAGTCAAAATTAAATACTATGATGGAAAGTTGATAGAAAGATGGGAATTATGCTGTTGAGAGGAAAAGTCTGCTGTTGTATTCAAATGTAGAGGTCGTATCTTCAATTAATAATTGGACTATGGTTTCTTGCATGTAAAGGGAAATCTGAATAGATCTTCAGTAAACAGCTTAATATAAATACTGTACGGTTCTAGTCACTGTTTACCCTCCATCATTCAAGCTACTTAAAAGTTGGCAGCTTCTAGTTGAAAAATAGGTATAGAAGGATATACATAGATATAAAATGATGGAAGCTATAATTACATTAATCCCTGGCATTTGTTTACAAATGTCACCTTGGTGGTGCTCCTGTGTGAGCCTTGTATTTGTGAAGACGTGGGCTCAGGGGAAATCTGTGAGTAGATACTGAGGACAATATTTGGCAAGAGAGACATCTGACAATCCTCCAGCACTAAACCTGTCACACTGTCAAAGCATCAGCACAACTCCCATATCTCCAGGCACTGAGCAACGGCCAAGAGCGAGAGTATAAAAAAAATACATATTTATTAGTTTCTGTGAAATATAAAAGCACAGATCTATACAACTTATGATATTCTGTTCCCTGTGAGTCTGAGAGGGAAACATAGCAGTACCATTTTTTTTTAAGAGCACAGTCAAGCAGAGAAATACATGCAGAAGAGTAGCTAGATGTATTTTGTTTGAATGAATTAAACCTTGCCATGGGTATGCCTATGTTAAATCAGTCATAAAAAAGCATCTTCTTGTTCAGTATGGGTGCACATGATTCAGGCTCGTACTTCCAAAGCTCAAAGGCCACCTTTCATTACCATGCCTGTGTCATCAGAGGATGAGCAATGAGCCCTATCTCTACTGGGGAAACATCTAAAATATTAATATGTCTCATAAGCTATCCCTGAAGGGGAATGGACAATCAGGTGAGAAAATTGGGGATAAATTATGTAGGCTAAGCTTGTAGGTGCTTGTATTTCCTAATTTATGACAGTGGTTAAAATCTAGTCTGTCTCTTCAGATTTGAGGTCAAGTAGATATGAGAGTACATACTATGTCTTAAATTGCCTTTATGATTCCAATTGCACCTCTCTTTCCAGATGACTGAAATAATTATCTTACCCCCAGGCAGTGTGTGATACTTTAAATTAAAAACATTTTAATCTATCTATTCAATTCTAACTATTAAAACAGCATAGGCTTCAATTGGGTGCTTTTGACTGGGGTTCCATTGGACCCTCATTTATTGGTATTTAAAATTATTATTAAAAGAAACACTAATTCAAACCGAAACAGAGAACAATGTTATGAGTCATTGGGAACAAATTGACTGACAAATTCATGAAAAAGTTGCAATGATGTGAAATATGACACAAAGTTTACCTTGTGTTCTGAATTGAAGCCCAGTTGGTAGGATGAGGGTAAAGGACATGATGTGATGTGTTTCCAAAGATATTCAGGAGCACTAAATGTACCATAACATGTTTATGTATATTAAATTGTAGCAATTTATAGTTTGCCTCCTACATGAAGCATGGACACAAGGTCAAGGTGGAGAGGAAATGAGACTAAGAGTGATCAATCATCTGAAAGACTGGTCAACCACTTCCCTCAATGAAAACTTCCATGTTTGTATTTAGTCTCAGCCATTCCTATTACAAAATATATTCTTCTACTAGACAAATGCATTCTCCTGAAGGTCAATCTACATTTTCTCCAGCTTCATCTTCACATTTGTATCTGCTTTAGATAGATACAGTTGAACATATTTCCTCAAACACCGGATTGGGTGTAAACACTTGATATGCTACAGTAGTTTGAGGGCTGAAATAACATTAACGTCTTTCCATACATCCAACCAAACTTCAAGATTAAAACACTCTGGCACAACTAAAAAAGCTTATCCTTTATCAGAATGTGCCACCTGAGAAATTGCTACCTGGGGGTGGCATTAAGCATCTTACATTGGCAGATGTAAGGGTGGAAAGTCTGAGCATCAGCAGGTTCCCTGTCCTGTATGTTTGGTCCTCAGCAGCACCTCCATCTGTTTCCCTGGTAATGCAATTTGCCTTTAATTTCCTAATGTTCCTCTAATCACCAGGCCGGGTGCATGAGGGCTAATAGAGGGGTCACAAGTTGAAGTCTGTCCCGAGGAATGGATTTAATGGGGAATAGAGAATGCAAACTGCATTATAAAACACAGCTGCCTCTGCCTCACCAACAGCCCGGTCAATGTCTCTTGCAAATCTGATGCTATGAGTTACGCACATGTTTATGAAAATTCGGTAAGTACATTTTTCCTAATGAAAGGAATCCTGAAGTAATGAATAATTGATGAAGTATATCAAAAACAGATGCTTTGAATGCAAAATCAGCTGTTAATAATCATTAAAGAAAATTGAATGATCATCCCTGATCATTAAGCTTGAATAACTTTATTTTGGACTTTGTTTTTGTGAATAATGAAATCCCACGATTTCAAGATTGTTATATTTCAAGCCCCCAACATAGCATTTATTATATTTATTTTCTCATATTCACAACATTCCATCTCCAAATCTTCAAAAGTAAAAGTTTGCCTTAGATACGCTTATGTATGCGGGTAATTTAGATCAGTGGCATAAAGCCCTGGAAGAACACAGAAAAACATCCGCTGTGAGGAATTAAAATAAGCAGCCAGGCAACTGCATCTGTTCAGACGCACGCTTTCAAACCGTCTGCTCCTTAAACTTAAGGATCTCATGGCCACACACAAACAGAAAATATTTATTTAAGTTAATTTATTAAGTTCTTACTGCGTAGTCTTTGCAATCGCGGCAATATCTGTCTATTCAAACGTCTTAATTACTGAAGTTGAAGTGTCTGGTACACTTAAATATTTAACAGTTTTCTTTCTAAATAAAGAGTTAGCAACAGTTACTGTCCAACCTTGTTTTGACAGAGTTATTGAAAACATGTTTGCAGGTCTGAACACTTTCTTTTAAAAGTGGTCGCCAGGCTTGCAACCAGGCATCAGCAATCCGGTTGCCGTTTTTAGTAACCTTATATTTAACGTAATTATGATACTATAAAATTATACGTTAGCTTTATAAAGAAAATGTGATGTAAAAGCTGTATTAGGAGAGGTACCGCAGGTCCTTCCTTCCAGCTGCTGTCAGGCTGCACAACCAACTCTGCTCCCAGCAGACCACATGACACATGACAATAAAAACATGACAATAAAAACCTGTGCAATACATTACACTGTGCAATAATAGTTAAAATAGTTAAAATAGTTTTTTCTGTCTGTAAATATAATATTTCAGTTATTGTTGTTTTTCTACTGTTTCTTATTGCTTATTTATAATACTTGTTTTTTTTATTTTCATTTTTTATTTTTATCTTGTCTTTCTTCTACTATGTCTCTTGTGTGCACTTTACTCTATGCTGCTGTAAGCCTGCAAATTTCCCCGCTGCGGGACTAATAAAGGATTATCTTATCTTATTACAGTTACAGAACAAAACCCAAGCAGTCCAACTACATTATATGCTCCGCCACCTGAGTAATTGCATGTCCGGCATTGTCTCGTGCATCGTTGTCTGTTTATGGTTTTGACGTTAACAGCAATATTCAAATATCACTAATGCAACAAATAAAAAAATAAAAAAGTATTGCCATCACATGCAACAAAAGACCAAGAATTGTTTACCAATTTTTCAAAATGGTTGCCAATGGCAACCTTGCATCTGTTACTGTCGAGCCCTGCTTTTTTGTGGATTTAAAAAGGAGATGGGTCACATCCTCCACCAAGAGCAAAATAGGTTCGACAGCGTACCACGGTCTTTTCCGTATGCTACAAATTCATCTGAGTAGAGCGTAAAGTTATAATTCTCTATGGGGCTGAATCGAGTTGCCCAAGGCTTTTTCTGTATATAGACAGAGTTCCTTACTTTACCAGTGGGCTTGCAAGCAACACTAATACCTATAGAAAGGACCAGACGTTTCGGATCGTATCACTGATCAGAGTCAAGGATTACATCGAGGATCTGATCAACACAATAAAAAGAGAGCAAATAGACGTTTTTATAGTTTGTTTGCAGCCGATACTTATTGCTGATCAATGATGATCCATATCGACAGATCCCTTTGTTGTTTGATTATAGCAGCTGGTTTAAAAGGCTCCAGACTGTTTTTTGTTTTTTTTAGCACCTTCCAAAAAACATTTAAACCACTCTGAAGTCAGTGTAAACCTTAAAAAAATTGAAATGTTATCCTTTTACGTTTTTTTTCATTATAAAAACACACAATTCAAATGATAAAGAAATAAAAGATTGTATTTTGATGGATTAAAATATCTTGTCATTAGTATTGCTAATTATGTATTATAAGCTTCTTATAGGTATTGAAAACAGGTCATAATTAATTTCTAATATCTATTAGAGATTAATTATGGACGTCTTTGAAATGGACATTGGATAATAGATTCTGTTCTGGCATATACTTTCAATGCTTCAATGACTCCATTTCCCAGATTTCTCTCCACAGCTCATGTAATACAGGGTAAAAGCTTGTTGAAGTGAACTATCTTCAAAGTATATCCTCTCTTGACAGGTTTTAATGCTAGTTATTTCCAGTGACAAATGTTTCTTTGTGGAAAAAGTCTGTGTACTATGACCGTAATATGTTTACATTTACATCAACATTGTAGCTTTTTCCTCACAAAAAGATCAGCTGAATCTACCAGATTCGCTACTAAAAGGTATTCGGGCAAAATGTCAGTTTTAGCCAGCTTTTTGTTTATTGATGCCAATTTGAATCAAAGGCAAAGCTGCAATATGAATTATATATAAAGTAATGTTGAAATGCATTTATAATGTAAAACCAATCATTTAGCTCTTTGATTTCGAGTTTTCATCAACAAGCTGGGCATTTAGTAGCTACATGCAACTAGTAAGTACTGATGTGTACTAGAAAGTACTAAGAAATCCTAGCTTTTGATGTAAAATGCTGTGTTGTGTGTTGTTTATTTATTAAATAAAAAATGATATTGTATGCCATCATGTTGCATTTACTTCAAAAGCTGATGCAAATAGCTGCTGTTTAGAATACATTTTGCATTTTTGCTAGCATCACTGTTCTCAGGGCAGTGCTGCTGTTTGTTTGTTTAAGATGCAGTTCCAACAGTAGAAGGAGAGAGGACTTTGGAAACCCGAGGCTCTTTAGATTGAAGGACTCCAGCTGAGTGGAAGAAGTTGCAAACAGCATGAGTCAATTTCATGTCTAAGCAGGGCTTCTTCCTGTGGATATAATGCACTTTTAGAATGCTCTAAACTCTGCTGGTGTGATTCTCTCCACTATGAGAGCTTTTACCTTTTTTTCCAAGCACAGTTATCAAACAGTGAGCCTCAGTGGATGCTTACTCAGAATCAGGTGACACCATATTTCTTTTAGTTGATCCATCATTTAAAAGGAAACCCAGAGGCATGACATCTCAAAATATTCATCAAGGTGGAAAGGAGTCTTACTATTTGTTATGATGCTTTCAGAATAACTTAAAAGCAGCGTGCGGTTTGACTTCTGTGTTGAAAAGCAGGATACACATAAATGCATGCGGTTATCTAACGGGCCAGGAAGTTCACATTAATACCAGGTTACCGACACATAGTATTTTCGGACCTTGCTTATGCATGTGTCTTTGTATCTAACTAGTGCACTCCAAGTTCGGGGCGTACCCGTTTTGAGCGGGCCAATTGCCTGGCCCCCCGGAAGTGCTGCTTGCAGCATTCTCTAGAATTGCTATTTGATTCAAAGGAAATTAAAAAGTTTAGTTTTAACGTTAGTACATTAAGCATCAAGCAGCAATACTACCGGTATACTATTGAGGTAGGGGAATTATTGCAGGGTACACTCTTTCACACTAGCTTTCACTAGGGGACAATAATTATCACCACATCTACACAGTTGGTAATGAGGGTTTGATATGAAGATGAGATGACTAATAAAACTGCAGCAGTTATGTTTAAGGCTGCTGGATAAAACTCACAGTAGGATAAACTGGACAGACACTTGAGCATATTTATTTATCGCTTTGGGGGAAGGCCAGTTGGCAAAATTTATGTTCATTCAGGAAGATTATTATCTACATCAGGACCCTTTACGGTACACCACCTGACTCTATCCCTTCATATAGGTTGGAAATCATGTAAGTAATAATGTTATAAACTATATTGATCAGTAAATGATCATTAGATTAGACATACAGTACACTTCCTGTAATGACAAAATCGATTGGACCGATGATAGAAAAGCATTTACAGCAAATAACACACACAGAGAATATTTGAACTCTCATTATTATTATGCTTGCTCTTGGGGAAGACAGGCTTTTCTGCAGGGAGCATTCTTGGCCTCACCAGTTATTGTATTTTTACTCATCACCACCAGTATCTACATTCACATTGGAGCAAGCACATTTATATTTCAAGATCCGAACCTGCTCACCAAGGTGAGTTTTTGCACACAACTCTTAATCTTTTTCATATTCTATATTTTCCCACTTCCCGTTATTATCTTTTAATTCAAAATGAAAGAGACAACTCCTTCCTTGTTCACTTTATCCAATCACGTTAGCTTAAAGCTCTTCTCAAAGCCAATCGCCTTTATTTTTCAAATGCTTTCCCCAACATAACACCTGCATTGCGACCAGACTCAATTTAAATCACAGTGATAATTGAAAGGGGAGTTACACTTGATTTATAACTCTGAGTATAAACTTCATATTAGAAACACTTCAGTAAAATGCATTGCAGGGCAAATCTGGCTAAAAACTAATTTAACTCATTTATAGACTTTTACATTTCCAAGTTCATTATGATGTAGTTAAAAGGTTAGACAATAAATGGCTGGATTGAGACTCTGAGAAAGAAGCACAATATCAGTGACTGAGAAATGAGAAATTTAATTTAAACTAAAGATATTGTTTGGAGGCCTGAGTAGATGCATTTCAAATACAAAGAAGAGAAGTGGCAGAGGGTAAGTGATACAGTTAATCATGTGCATTGTTAGCAGTCTTCTAAGCAGTAAAAAAAAAAAAAGGGTCTGAAAAAAAAAATGCTTTATGAATGGTCCTCAAAGTTTTATGATGGCATATCTTTCTCTTTATTATTGTACTTATTTGCATGCCTGCACCATATTCAGATGACCTCTGAACTTGATTGGTGCACTATTACTCCCCCTGGATTACGGCATGAGGAATATTAACTTAACCTGTTTATTGATTAATGATATATTAATTCTCTCACAACCCTGAGTGTCAAATGTGAATAATTTACATTTTGAATTGTCTTTTATTTGGCTCTTTCATCTGTAAACCAAAACATTGCACTCAATGTCAGCAGCCCTCCAATATAACCCCGACAACCTGCTTTAAACAGGTTATGTTCTCATTGATTGTTCACACACACAAGACAAAGCTCAGGAATAAATCTCCCACACACAGTATAGCAGCAGGCAACTGTACATCTAAAGGAGCAAAGTGATGTCACAATAGCCTCGTACAAACACACTTTTTGGTTAGAAATGTTCCCCTTAGAGCACAGACAGGGCCTTTGCTCATACATTTTATCAGAGAAAGTTTGCTTGGAGAAAAGTGAGGTCAGTAAAATGTGAGATATGGTAAAAAAAAAAATATGCTGACAACAAAATGAATTGCCAACTCTGTAAGATTGCAAGCTCAAGGCCTAAATTCTATTTTTTTGCATTTTAATGACTAAGTCTCGTTTAAAAGACTAGCATGATGGGATTTATTTCAACAGCAATATACAGTAGTGCATTAAAACATAACTCATACATTTTAAAATAAAACTGTGAACAAATGGAATATGGGATTAATATTAAATGTAAAGCTTTTAATAAAAAAATGCTTTATCAAATATCTTAATTACAAAAAAGGTATTCTATAATTAGGCAGTAAAGTAAAATTGAAATTATGATAATGCCTTTTAATGGCAAAAAGACAAATGTTTAGATATAGTGCATAAATGCAAAAATATAAGCCACAATCGACTGTTCATAGATGAAGTTTACTAGAAGTTTTACTAACCGCATGCATGATATGATGGGTTCAGTGAATGGTTGCAAGAAACAAAGCAGTTGTGTTGTGGGACTATGGGACTGCAATTAATTTGGAACAAATTCTAAAAAACCTTGTGGTTTCCGCTTGATTGCACATGCATTATATTCAAGTTTTAAAAGAGAGAAATAAGGAAAAAAAGACAGCCAAAGTTCTATTATTCTGTCTGGAGAGATGTAAAATACATAGTTAATAATGATCTTATGAAGAGAATTGAAAGAGATTTCTTTCCCCTCTGGGCTCATCAAAGTCATAAAGAGTTGATTGTTTTTAGCCTCTCCTCATTGTACCCTTCTGGTGTCATTATTTTTATATGACACACACAAGAGCTTTTGATATACTTTTACACACAAAGTGCTGAAACCCTTAAACAGAGAAATGGAGATCAATGGGGATGTAGATGGTGGTCCAAACCCCTGCTGTGATTTCTTGTGGACTCCAGGCCAAGCCTTAAATGTAAAGCTGCAGTAAAATAGAACTGAACACACAAGGGGACAGTGTGTTCTCCTATAAGGCGCTGAAACTTCAAACTGAGGTCTTGTTACAATTTTATGATTAGTAGGCCCTGAAGTTACACTTTAGCTGCTGTTGATTCAGCATTACTATGTGGGGCAGCTTATCAAAGTCTGCCTATGAGCAGCCGAACCTGGCGAGCAAATCCAAGGGTTTGTTCTGACTGCGGATGAAATGCCGATAGATAAACATGAGGGGGTGTGCTGGTACACAAATTTCACACTTTAATACAAACTGGGGTTTTCTGAGCATGTTTCAGAGCAACAGAATGCCTGAAATGTGTATGCTAAGCTTAAATCCTCTATTGGCTCTGCAAAGCATGGTCACATATGATTAAACACTCCTATAGATGTGGTTCTTTGCCACGACCTGATGGCAGTTTGAGGCTGTTTGAACACTATGGGGAGAGGGACTCGCTCTCCAGGTTGTTTTTGCCTATTTCCAGTACCAGACATACTCGAGTGATGCCATAGCAAGTGGTTTATCATGTTAATTTACAATCCCAGTAGCCATGGAAATTATTTCCATATTAGACAATTTCACACCTTACAAATTACCTCCGATGCCAATGGGGAAAATGTAATTTGGGAGAGCATGTTGTAAACATCTGCCCTTTTATTAACTTTAATCACAATCTTTCCCTTACCTGTTTTAGTTGCCTAACCCTAACCATAAATCAACCATAACTTATCTACCAATACTCTTAATTTAACCTAGCATTGGTGCCTTGTGCAATGTTTTAGTAGACTTAAAAAATGTTGTCATTGAATTTATAAGCCAATAAACATAATTCCAGTAGAATATCTGAATCCCTAAAAGACAACCAAATCAGTATCTAATAATGCATGTTAACATATCCAACTTTATTTTATTTGACCCTTTACCTTAATCCACTGGTGTCTCTTTCATAAAATGAAATCTGATTACTTTGTTTTACTTTGTTTTACCACACTGGTAAAAATCTAAGATGACATGGAGATTTGCCTGGCATCTGTTTCTCTCTCCTCTCTGTCACCCATGGAGGTTCTTGTGCCAGGGACCTCAACTCCTCCTATCTCCCAGGCTCTGGGCCTAAGAACTCAAAACACACTAAAGCTTACCCACATGGCCTGGGTCACGCACACAGTGGCATGCCTTGGTGACAGATGGAGCTTGCATAGAGAGATGCCCTGATTGGATGCAGTACACAGGCCTGCTGCAAGCTATCGTACAAAGTACAGTTTATGTGCCACAGTTGCCTAATGCATATGAAAAGCAGCAAACGTGTTCTCTGTGTTGTCCCTTGCTGATGAGCGATGGTTCAGAACTACAGGTGGAAGTGGGACCCATCACTCTGACTCACATTAATCCCCTAAGGAAGTGACAACTGACTCATGGCCGTGTAGCACTGTGAGGCTGGTTGTTGCTTGATCACTAACACTCCATTTTTTTTCTTTACTTATTTTTTACTACCCTGCACTGACTAATTCTGCTAACTCTGTTACCCAGTGATAAGCCGGCATCTACAACAACAAGTGGAGTCTCTAGGCCAGCAGCTTCTGGATCCTTGTGAACTCATGTGCCACATGTTGCGATATAGCAAGCCCTTAAAATCCTAGCAAATGAACCTGATATTACCATGGCCATTGTCCCAGTGGTGCAAATGATAGCCTAAAAATCCCTCTGAACTACTGAAACTGACTTTGTACAACTGTCGTGCCCACTGAAAAGATCTGTGAGTCACATCCACATATCCAGTCCTCTTCCCTCCTGTGGTCGTGGTATTGGGCAGTTCACAGCAGGCTTCTGTCGCGGCACATCTGGCTCTCATCGGCCTGCGCTGCCCATAGTGTTTCATACATTGACAATTTCAACCTCTTCTGGGCAGGCAGGCAGCTATTTAGAAATAATGGCATACTTCCAAATTGGTTAGAGGCAAACTACTATCCACAAACATTTCGTAGTGTGTCACCAACAAGGATGTTCCTCTATCAGGCAGCCAAAACATTTCCCCGACGTCCACTCATTCTGACGAGTCCCACTACTACTGACGTCCCTGGGGTCCTAACACCAGTCTGATTGAATTCTCATGCCTCTCTTCCATTATTCATGGCAGGACTGTCTAGCAACCATATCAATTCTCCCATTTTCAGTATCGCTATTTGCAATAGGTTAATCAATTGCTTCGGACATATGAACTCCTTCAGCACCATAAATACCACTCGTTCATAATGCAATATGGACAGCTCCGTTCTTCCATCTCCACCACATAGAACTGCCCAGTGTTCTCCCTGTTAGTCATCTCCTGTTTATACAAGCCCAGTTATCTGTGACAGTAGGCCCTTCTGTCTCGGAGGCCTTGAGGAGAAGCTAATTCAGGTATCTGTGCCATCTGCTCCCAAATCTAAATATATAACAGCAAAACAAATTTGCCCTCTGGGTGAAAGTTCTCTGTGTTATTGTTCTTATTAAAGAACTGATTTTCCTAATTTTAAACATTTCCATTTTCAGTGTTTTAGGCCCTATTTGTTGTTAAGGTGCCGTCTCGTTTCATAATTTAATTTAATATAACTTTAATATCAAACCCACTACCCTGGCTAAATAATTACACTCAATCCCTGAAAGGACTGTACAGGAAATTTGAACATGCCAAGCAGTAGGCAGATAGTCCTATTTTTTTGACATAATATCTAAAAATTGTATTTGTCACCTTTGTGGAATTTTATAGACTAAGTGATTAATTCATTGATCAATTAAATATGCAGATTAATCGGTTAAATCCTTTGTTGCGGCGCTAAATTAAGAAACAGTGTCAAGAGTTATTTGCGCACCACATCTATT
Source organism: Anoplopoma fimbria (assembly GCF_027596085.1). NCBI lineage: Eukaryota > Metazoa > Chordata > Actinopteri > Perciformes > Anoplopomatidae > Anoplopoma > Anoplopoma fimbria. Next base: position 6,345,120 of record NC_072467.1, on the reverse strand, counting down.
TTTTTCTACATTGTCATTAAAGGTCATAAATCCATCAAATATAAAACTGTTGTTATATTTGGATAATAAAAACAAAGCATCCGTGTAACATTTTAAAATAGAAAACAGGTACAGAGGGAAAGCTTCTTGTTTTATGTCACATTTTTCATTTTATTAAGCATGCCTTGTTTTAATGCACCTGCAAAAGTTTATTTCCTTTCAACCTGATGCTCCCATATGGTGGATGAGATGAAAAGACAGTGCTGACTTAATTTGCATCAAAGTCTCAATGAGTCAGCTACACAAGTGGAAACAGTTGCACCTGCTTCTTTTTCTTTGTTGTTGTTTATTTATTTTTTGCACAGTGTATTGATTTGCACCTTTTACTACACCCAGTACTGTATGTATTGTCTGCATTGCTTTGTTTTAGCATAGTGATTTTTGTTCTTTTAACAGCTTTGACTAATGGACCAGTGAAATTTCTCCCTGCATAATGACTGGCATAATTGATTCTGTAACATCTACTGTTGTCTGCAGTTCATTATAGGGAGGATTCACTTAAAGGTAACAATGAAACTGCCTTTTGAGATTGTCCTCCCTCCATAATTTAAAGTTGAGTATTTGCGATTGAAATCAGATGCTGCTGTGGGACATGATGCAGGAAATATGTCTAAATGTACAGTGGGTAAATGTAATAGGTGTACAGGGTCACAGAGGAAAATAATACATTTATTAACCTTCATCCACATTTTCTTGTATGTCGGTCTTTTCTATTTGTCAGTTGAAGGGTGCTGATGACAAATTACTAGATTCTAGGGCTGAAGTTCCTCAAGAGTGAGCAAAGTTATACTTACAATGAAAGTATTGTACATTTAAAACAACAAAAGTAATTTACAGACTTCCTTGAATATGTAACCATTTAAATATCTTTACAAGCCAGTGATCTTCACTTGAATTTGTGAGATATTTGTTCTGCCAAATCATTTAAATTACACTGTAGTTCTTGTGTTCCTGCTGTTCTTTGACCTTATATGTAACCCAAATTATCTCAATGTTCATTCAGGGAATACAATTGAAATCTCACAGTTTCAAGCATGTTAGAATCCTTGTTTTCAAACTGCTGAGACACTGCTGCAATGAGAGCTGTCTCCAGACTGAGATGGATCATTTTTGTTTACAAAAAGGTTCATGTTCAGATTATTCTAGCCTCATTATTCTGCCAGTATTGCTAAACAATTTAGCAAAACATGGTACAGCTTCTGATTATGTTTAAAGAATGCAAATTAAGCACTTTGTTGTGAAAAGGGTAATTTAATATGACCTGCCAAACAGGAAGTAATAGGCTCTGTGTAGGTCAAAGCAATTGCAAAATTTCTTAACGATAAATGTACCATCTGTTCATTACTGCTATGATAAAAGAAATTGAAAGTTATTGTTGACACATTTGACTCATTACATGTCCATAACTAATGTTTTATTCTAGTGTTGTAAACATGACTCGACATTTTTCCATCCTCCTACAGATGGAAAACAAACATCCATACAGTGAATGTGAAAATGTCACAGTTCAAACTGAATGGAACTAAAATAAACATGTTTGAAATGGTGAGTTGTTTCTTAAAGAAAGTTATTGAAATTATTTATGTATTTAGTTATGTTTGAGTGATACTTGCTTGCCCACAGTCAGAGTGTTACAAGGTGTGTGTTGTACCTTAGTGTAATAACATTGAATTAATATTTTTTTGTTTACAATACAATAAAATTACTTTTATGACTTGGAAGTTGGTATTTAAATATTTCTGCATGAGTTGACATCGAATAGCAACATAGTAGAATGGATCTATTGCGCCTGTATGGCCATTTGTTACCCTGAAAGTTCCAGTAATACTAAGTTTAGGAAAACAATAGCTGACTCTGCCCAGTTGGACTGATGCCACAGGACTGTGAGCATCTGTTGTTGTTTGTATATTGATTTTCATTCTGTGAAGCTATCTAGTCCTGTTTTGTTTTGGTGTTTGTGCTAATTTATGGATGTAAATGTTATATATATATATATATATATATATATATATATATATGTTTTATATCTAACTTGGTAACACAAAAATAAAATAAAGGATGGTTTAAAAAATAAAATAATAATAATATATATAAATATAATAATAATATATATATATATATATACAGTACCAGTCAAAGGTTTGAACACACCTTCTCATTCAATTGTTTTTCTTAATTTATTTATTTTATTTTTTCTACATTGTAGATTAATATTGAAGACATCCAAACTATGAAGGAACACATATGGAATTATGTGGTAAACAAACAAATGCTCAACAAACCAGAATATGTTTTATATTTTAGATTCTTCAAAGTAGTTGAATGAGAAAGTGTGTCCAAACTTTTGACTGGTACTGTATATATATATATATAGTATAATTAAGGGATTTAAACTATATTTAAATGCTTCCTTTACATGTCAAGAGAGCTGTTTACTTTTTGATAACTCTGTGAGATTATGGCACAGTGTGATATATTGATAAACATTGATATGTGTACTTGATATATTATGTTTCTCTAAGTAAAAATACTATGTTTCAGACAAGATGGAATTCTGGTGGCCTGTGGTGACCAACTAATCTTTGTGCGTCGATCCTGAATGACTGAGTGGAAATAAAAATAACTTTAGACTGGAGTTCCTAGACCGGGAGCAACAGCTGCTGAATGCGGAGACTCCAGCTGAACATTGGAGGGGAAAAAAAGCAAGTCGATGATGGATGATGTTGATACGGGCAAAACATCCCTATCTCAAACTGTCTTCACTGTATGGGTTTCTTCTCAGCAAAATATAGAATCTCTGTCTATGAAACCTCTGTCTTTTTTATCTCTGACTAGGAGTCTGGCTTGCTGGTCAGACAGAAAGCATTTAGAGTCCACCAGTCTGCTCTTGACCATACCATCAGAATGATAAAGTGGCCTGACAGCCATTGAATAGGCTAGGATACACACCATCTTGCTGTAGTGCAATCTTCATTGCCGGAGGTTGGTGAATGAGCAATAAAAAAGGAATCACTTCGGAAAGGAAAGTGGCCGGTCAGCATTTGTGATGTGCTCAACCATGTGCAGGGACTCTTCTCACATGCAATCATGACAAAAGCGTGAACACACAGGACAATGGAATGGCTCATCTCTCTTTCCTAGACGACGTCTCTGGTGATATGGCAGCAACAACTGAGAGGTGGAGTCTTTGCTTTATAAAGCAGACAGCTATTTCCCCCTTCCTTCAGAGATAAAAAAAACTGTGTCCCTGCAGTACACAGTAGACGGATTGTAAAGGTAGGTGGGGGAAGGGGGCTGACTTGGAAGACTTTGCTGCGACATCAGGCAGCTCGGTAGAATGGATGGCCTTGAAAGCGCAGAGTTAACAGAAAACAGCCAGGGAGATGCATCATAAGGCTCTAGCTGGAGGACGTGCCTGTGCAGTGCCGTATCGGGGGGCCCGAACCATGATTGGCTTTGCCTGTTTTGTAATTTGTTAACTTCACTCCTCACCCCACCAAAAACACAGTCAGCCTCTGAGCAGCATGGATAATCTTGACAGGAACCTATCAGAGGCATCTGTTAACATGGAGCGTGCTGCTTAGTAATTTAATGTCACTGTTGTTGTTAGCGCAGTGAGCTGAGTAGCTTCCTCACAGCAGATACAAGGGGGTATCTTGTACCGGCTGCACTCTTCAGTTCAGTTGAAAAAGTTTCAAGCTCTGCATAAGGACAGTTTTTTGATTTCTAATGGGTTACATTTACTACTACTATTTTGCTTTCATAGTTCAATTCAACTTAATGGGCTTGTAGGCATAAAAAATACATTTAACTACCGAATTATAACTTTAAAAAAATACTAAATACATATCTTGAAGCGCTATGAAATCAATTACAAGAGAATGCTTACAAATGTGTGGGGGGTAGCGAGTGTAATATCACTCTCATACTATGGCCACTTAATATGGACAAGGATGAGCAACTATGTAACTTCAAACCACCATCGGCACCATCATATTACCCAGATGTACTGTTACTGAAGTTACCTGCAGTTAAAAGAATATGTTTGGATATTTTCTTTCTTCTTCATACAATACTCGCATGTTTATGTATACATTGAAACACCTTGTGGTGATTTCCACTTGTCCATACTGGCTGTAAAGTGATTGCATAGTGTGAAATACTGGCAAAAAACACATTCCTTGTGCTGTGCAAAAATCTATTTAGAAGTTTAGTTGTAAATTTGAAGTAAAGTGGGTATTATCCAAAGTTTCAGTCTGATGCAGGTCAGCAAGGAAGCATTTTCAGTGAAAATACAAAGGTGTACCACATAAGTATTTCATAAGATAACCAATTGATTTTGCTTATTAAATACTACTGGCTCTGCTAAGTTGGACTGCCTTGAATATACCTTGGATACTGACTTAAGGGTATCAAACACCATCAGTGTATGTGTAAAACACATGCACCCATTGTTTTCTATGTAAACATGAACTGTGGTTGCTTGACATGTATCATTGCATCAACTCGTCTGGATACACTGTATTATATCCTGTATGATACAAGCAATATTCTCCCCTTTTGCGCTTTTTGTGTTCCCGTCTTGTTATTACAACATTCACACACCAGACTAGCAAAGGATGCAACCAACACTAGAAAGCCAATCCAAGACAAGAATCCTGTGGTAAAATAAATAGAAGAAGAATATACCTTTCAGCAGATAATCAACAATTTTCAAAGACTTTATTAGAATGGTAACAAATTGTAGTGATTTAGTTTGACCGGTGACAGAACTTGGGAGTTGTAGATTTGAGTACTACAATTCAAAAGCAGAGTTGCTGAAAATAAACACAGACGTCAAGCAAATCCTTTCTGAATGAAGAAAACCGAACTATAATTCACTCAAGTTAAAATATCAGCTTAGTCAATTAGCTTTTATTAACTTACATTTTCTAGCAGAACCACAGACGTAGAAATAAATGATGTGAATCACGGACGCCTTCTGTTTGCCAACTTCCTCTCAAGCACACAAGCCCAGGAAGCTCAAAGAGCAGTGCTGCAAAAGATGAAATTAGAGCGGTTGAACTTGTGTGGACAGCAAAAAAAAGGGGAAATGAAGGAGAGCAGGACATTCACTTGGGAGAAGTATATTGAGCCAGACCTCAAGGTGCACTGCAGATCAACCTCTCTTTGACCCGAGGGGCTAATCACAATTTTAAAGCATCCCTGTGCCCCATCTCGCCACGACCCTGAGGGCAGACCCAGAGGCAACCTCTCAGGAAGGTGTCCCCCCCCTGGACTCATTAGAAATGGATGTGGTGTTTCTGTCAGACATGCTGGACGTGAAGGTTTTGATCCGATCTGCCAAAGCAGAAAATTTAGCACTGGACTTGCACCTTGATGTACAGCACTCACAACGTTGTCTCTGGAAATTGTTGTGAGGAAGAGTAACCCCAAAGTTCAACGCAAAGCTCTGTCCCCCGTGACTGCACAAACTTGTGGTGATTATTCTCTCTTTTTTTGTTGTTTAGTGAAAGCATCTTCCCTCTACACTCGGAGGTTAACACTCTGGGTCATTTCATTCTCTGAAGAGGAAATTAAACATAGAGAGTAAGCCTTGAAATATCTTGATGCATGGCTCCATTACTTATATCCTATAATACATCTTTGTATTTCATTATATCCAGTGCCCGGCTTTGTCCCAGTAAGCTGTCCAGGAGTCAAATACAAAGATAGCAGTTACTAAGCATATGGGTCCCTATGCAATAGCTTTTCATTTTACACCCCCCCTTTTTATTTCTCTCAGTTAACCAATTGCTGAGCTCTGTGTGAGTGCATAAGAGTATCCTCTTTTTTTCTTCCCTTAGGGATAAAAGTCACCTTCTCCAAATCTCATTGAACAAAAAGTCACAGAGAAAATAAAAGCTAAACTCTATATTCCGCCTGCACACAGAGTTCAAGCTTAGATAGAACAGGGTTGGCACTTTTTAGTTCTCTCTTTGTCAGCAGGAATAGAGAGAGAGAGAGAGAGAGAGAGAGAGAGAGAGAAACAGTGAGAGTGAAGAGGAGAGGGGCAGAGAGAGAAAGTAAAGCCAAGGCAAGTGTGTGAACCTTGAAAAAAAAAAAGCGTTATTTTTGTAATTTACAAAGAACTACATGCATTCAGTTGGAAGCACTTGACTCGCTACTTCTTAGACTCAGTCTCTTTCAGTGGTTCCCCCCACCTCCACCTCAGCTCACTGTACATAATTCACTCACATTCTTGGTCTCTCCCTCTTGCCCATTGTGCCTCATCCAAGATGAAGGAGCAGAACAATTGAATCAGGTCATTCTAAATCATTGATGAGACATGACAGGCATGCAAAACTTGAATCTGACAGAGGAGCTGTAATAAGCCCAAAACAGGTTCCGCTGATGTGTTTCGATTGACAGGTATTTATTTCTCAAGGGCTTTGCTTAAACTGATCCTGCCCTTTTGGCAGATTAAAGGCCCGCAGCTACTCTTGAAAACAGCTTTGCAGTATGAACTGCACTTGATATTTTAAGGTTTTAATGATTATTATGGTTCAATATGATGTATTATCATCTAAGATTACGTTGTTTTTCTTTGTCCTTTTCCAGGTCTATCTTTTTGTCTTATATTTGTTGACTTATTTTCTTAATGTAATTTCCCTAAATGAAAAACAAAAAGCATCACATTACAACAAGGTAAAAATGTCATAAAATAAAAATGCCAACAGACTCCATTTCAAACCAACAGAGAACATGTGACATTATCATTTCACTGTTTCAGAAGACGTAGGGAGCAATCACTGACCTGACCACTGTTACCATGTCCATGTATATGTCTCTGGCGTTGATTGACAACTGACACAATTTGAGGGCTGACTCACCTCTAAAGTAAAGGTACAGCAGCCAGAACACTGCATGGCAGATTTAAGTGAGCATGTACATAATCTATTATATTTCAACTTTTTTTAATCGTATTCCTAATGCATGGCTGATGTATAAAACTGTCCGTGCCTAATTTAGTATTTTCTTCTATTCATTTTATTCCGTAAAAACTGTTAAGAGGCATGGCCTCTGCCAAGATTTCTCTATTAAGTAGTTAGAAATCTATTTTTATACCTTCCAATAATGAAGAGTCAGCGTTTATATTAATCTAAAAACCCTGGCTCAACTCTAATGATGGTATAAATAAAGAGATAAGGATTTTTTGTGTACAGTGTATTGTATTATGTTCTGTATTTTGTATAATTGAAGAGGTTCACTCGCTCCTAGTAGGGTCTAAAGGGTGGAACTTTGTAGGAGCAATCTTTAAATTGTGCATGGACCCTGTGAGAACTAAAAGTGAGTTTGGTGCTTAAGTTTACTGGGGAATAAAACTTGATTTAAAGATTAATACAGGGTTGAGAAGTGGAGGGTGAAAAAAGACCAAAGGCCATTTTGTCTGTGTGTCTACAGGAATGTACGCGTACAGATATGTATTTCTGCCAATGTCAATAAAAAAAACGTGCAGACAGAGGCAACAAAAAAATATTCTAGAAAAGAGTACAAAAACTATATTTTTTTAAGCCAGCCTTATATTTACACTTCTTAAGAAATGGATTATGCTACTTCGTGAGCCAAATTGTCTTCCCACCAGAGCACTTGCACATTCAGTAAGATTAAACTCTTTCATTAAAGTCGTTTAAATGCCTTTAATTGTTTATGTCTGCACCTGTCCGTATCTTCCAGTAGCTGAGAGAATCAAATTCTCTCTTGCGTGCTTGGTTAGTTTTCCCATCTTACTCAGTGTTTTGGCCCTCGCTTCCTCCTTCTACTTTCCACATAACCATAAAAGGATTCATTATTGACCAATTCTCCTGTCTGCTCATTTATCCAGAAAATCTGCTCATCATCTTGTGCTCGCCATTGACTCTGATTACATGCACAAACAATGTGTTTACAGTTCTAAATCCCCCCCTAATGAGATGACACTAAGCACAATATTGTCCACCTAACGAGCTCGTAAAAGTAACATGCCAACATTCTGGAGGCAGGATGTAACTGATGGAGGAGAGGAGGAAGGAGTGTGGTGATGAACTAGGTTAACACAAGTGCAAGTACACTAAATGGGTAAATGTTTTATTTTATTTTGATTGAATTAAATATGCTGTAATCAAAACACAATGAAATAATGTAAATGCAAGCTGCTGTTCCACAAGTAAATTCCTTAAAATTCTCCTGTTTTGTAATGCCTACCACCAACTGTTTTGTCACATCTATGTAACAAACTTAGGATCTAAGGTTACTCGGCCTAAGTTTACTGTACATTGCAACTCTGTTATGGAAAATATGGCACAGTTAGTTAATTGTTTACAAAGAAAAGAAAGAAAGAAATAGTACTATTGGCATTTATATCATTACATTACATTACAGTCATTTAGCAGACGCTTTTATCCAAAGCGACTTACAATCAGTAGTATATTACATATCATTCACCCATTCACACACTGATGACAGGCTACCATGCAAGGTGCCACCATCAGACTCTAACTAACATTCATGCAACATCCAGTCCACACCGATGGCAAGCCTTCGGGAGCAACTTGGGGTTAAGTGTCTTGCCCAAGGACACATCGACTGCCGAAGCCGGGTATCGAACCACCGACCCTCTGATTGGAGAACTATCTTGCTCTCCACTACGCCACAGCCGCAGATTTGAAAATGACATCTTGCATACAAAACTTAGCTCAAACAATATCAGAAATGCTTATTTATTGACATTGACCTGATGCAATGGTTGATTAATCATGAATAAAGAAACATGTTTTAAATGCATTTTTGAAGATCAATGAGCCACTTTTTCATTTCAAAAGCTCTGTAAAGATGATGGATGGAACTAAAATATCCACATATAGTCATTAAAAGTCTCTAAAACCACTTAGCATTCATATCTTAAATGTAACTATACCATTGTTCTGTAATTTTCAGTATTCAGTCATGTTTCTGTATCACCTCCAATAAATTCACTTTTTATTGTGAAGTGTCATTGATATTTGAATGCATTTCTCTGTCAACACAGAATGGGAGCCATTGTTTTCCACAAACACAGAGGAGAGCTGCGGAATAAAGCTTCAAGCAGAAGAGCAAACCTGGAGTTTGTAAGAGGATAAACAGGATAGAGGATTTACTGTGCGTTGCACCTCTCTCCTCTCATCTTTTTGACTCTTTTTCTCTCCTTCGCTGCCTGCATGGGGTTATTGACCCTTGAATAACATAGGAGTTAACAGCCAGGAACAATTATAGCCAAAGAAGAAGATCAGAAACATATACGGATTAAAAATCCATTCACGCTTTATGTTTCTTCTTAATTTACCCTCTATCTCCACACTGTAGATATACCCTCTGTTCTGTATCATTCCCTTACCACCACCCTGATTCACTGAACCCTGCCTAGTATTTCCACCGGTTGATGGGTTAATCCCCTCACCCCCACCCTCGTATTCTCAGTCTTATCTGGTCACCCAGGTGTATAAGATAGACCCACTGTGCAGTGGTCCGTTTGTAATGGTAGTCTGTGTTGTGTGCTCAGTCACCCTGCTGTTTCACAGATGCTGTGCTTTATCTGAAGCAGACTGTGGTTATTATAGAGTGAGACGTGGTAAGAGACACTGGTCCCCTGGGTAAATGTATACTGTGAAAGTGGATAAAGTCCATGATTAACACACCCTGTGCCATTGTTCTAGTACTGCAACCTCGTACTGCACGTGTCCATTTAGGTGCATGCCAACACACCTCACACACACTTTGAAGAGAGACATGCTTGTAAGCCTTATAATTAATGTGGCATCGCGAAAGCAGAGAAAACTTCATGTGCAATTATATGAACCATCTAAATTGATTAATTCCTTATATCCTACAGTATATAGGAAATCAATTAAATGCAATCCGATGCAGACACAGCTGTGTCCAACAGTACAATGATCTGTAAAGTTTATGTTTTCACTGCTTTGGCAGTAAGTGTCAAATACAGCTGACATGCCATATGATTGTCATATGGAGTTTCAGTTCCAGCATTGAGAGCAACTTCTGCATAGATCAATCATATAAAAGATGTTTTCATAGGAGAAGTAGTCATTTCTGACAAATACTGTACAATAGTAAACAATTAAAATGTCCTTATAGTTGCGTATTACTACATTATAGAGTTATATATACCATTTATTAAACGGCTAATAAATATTGAAAAGGGGGACTGAAAGTAAAGTGTTTTAAAAACGTAGCTTTACTTTAAATAACGGGCCCCTTTAAAGCAAAAAGGTTACTTCTATTAAAATTTTGGCTATTTTGTTGGTCACACCATGACGGACTCGTCTAGTTAAGTGAGAGAGTAAGGTCTTTAGGCTTCCATTTGCTTGCAAGCACAAAAGGAATGTGAAACCTGCCTCCTGAGGGGCAAAAAAAATGATAGCGTTTTCTTTTTGCAGAGAACACACTGACGCTCACTTACAATCCCAAACACACATACTGTACAGCGAACATGCACGCTACAGTCAGTAAGCACATATAGTACCTAGATACATAGCTGTTTGCACAGATAAATCCATCATTTTGAGCTATTATGCTGCAAGCAGTGCTGGGGAGAATTGCATGCCCCATCCCTCATCTCTGCTTTATTCCTGGCTAAAAATAAGTGGACAAATAAATAAGTCGGAGCTCGAAAGGGACTTAAGCAGTTGGAGGAGTTCAGCAAGTCAGACCGACAGATTTGAAGTCTAATCAGCTCAAAGGGTCAATTTGATTTTAAATGCGGTTGGTTTGTTGTTCTATTTCATTATGTTTGAAGAACACTGCATGACCCGTGTGAGGATAAATCGAGTGAAGTAAGGTGATATGACAAATGCTATTTAATTCAAAGGACTTGTTAAAGACCTAATACAAATTCATGCTTAGATATGCCCTGAGGTGCTGTGATTGGTTAATGCCGTTTGCGAGTGTGTCTCCACGTCAACAGAATGCTGGTTTTGGTTGATAGAGAGAACAGGCCTGATAGGTAATCTTCCCCATTCCATGCTCACCTCTTTAAATGGGAATCACCAAAAGAAAAAGATAACATATTATGCACATTTTCAATCCGCACTCGCCTCACTTATTTCTGTACCTCTGTGAATAAATCACTTGTGTTAATAATTATGTGTCTACCCTCGTGCATATGTGTGTGTGTGCGCGCGTGTGTGTGTGTGTGTGTGTGTGTGTGTATGTGTGTGTGTGTGTGTGTGTGTGTGTGTGTGTGTGTGTGTGTGTGTGTGTGTGTGTGTGTGTGTGTGAATGCATGTGTAAAATAAGTATGGAGATGTTGCATCCGAAGAATTAAAATAGTTTCAGATCAGTTTGCAGTCACATAAAACAATCACTATAAATAATAATGACCCAGTACCCGTGGGTGGAGAAAAAATTGTTCACAAAAACAAACCCAAGACAATGGCTTGACTGTGTGATATCAAACACGTTTCCACTGTGACACTTTGTATTGGATGAAGAAATATTGTATTAGCACATGTACTAGCCACACTAAGAACACTTCTAGTGTGATATCATATTGTTATAATATTGCAAATAATATTTGCTAATACTTCCAAATTTCAATCTGTCCGACAGAAAGAGAGAGTCTACAAAGGGGTGATGGTGGAAGGGTGGTGGTTTGTATGTGTGGTGGGCTGTTGGGCATTTGGTTGCATAACCCGTGCATGGTCGAGAAAGGGTCTATGGAAGAACTCTCCCACCTCCACTGCCTCATTTCGTGACCCTACTCACCCACCTTTGAAAGGAGAGCTTTACTTGCATAAAAGCCGAAGCCTCCAAGCAGCAACTCTGTTTATTCCTCCATTTTTCTCTCTCTCTCTCACTTCCTCACCCTGTTTGCCCTGATACCAAGCCCCATGAAATCTACACAGCTTTTAAATTAAATGTGAATGAAGGGTATGTTTCCGTAGGATTGCATGGCATGATGGTTGAAATCCCATAGTAAATATGACTTTGGAAGCAACAGTATCTCTCAGGCTGTAAGCTCAAAAATATTTTGCACTCTTGCACTTCATACAACTTCACAGAATCTGATCCATTCCTGAGGCTTATAGAAGGTGTCAGTAGACCTCGCCATCTTAACAGTACATGTTTAGATGGCACAATTTACATAAATATTTTTTTACAAAAGCAATTGCATATTTTGTGTTGCAGAACTGCAGAAGTATTACTGGAGTTTTTACTTTAGGTAAGATTTAGCTGAGATTTAAGACAAAGTCTGGCAGTATTTTTCTTGTGAGAAACTGCATCAAGTCCGAAAGGCTGAGTATTAGAGATATAAGGATTGCCATGTTTTGGCATAGCAATGATTGCTAGAAACATAGTGAGCTTACACAGAGGTAGAGTGGGTCGTGCTTCAATCAGAGGATTGTTGGTTGGATCACTTGCTCCTCCAGTGCATGTTGATGTGTCCTTGGGCACACCATGTGTATTTATGGGTGTGAATGGGTGAATGACATGTAGTGTTAAAGTGCTCAAAGTGTTAAAGCTTTAAGTGGTCGGAAGACTAGAAAGGCACTATACAAGTCCATTTACCGTTTTACAGATTGACAGTAGAGAATATATTTTTTCAGAGGTGGTACGGACAGCAAAAATATCACTCATAGAAACCATTGAAACAGACAAGATGCCAACAGTATCTGTGATATTCTGTTTGTGGCTCAACTACAAAGTTTCCAAGCCCAAAGAGGCCTACTTGGTTGAAAAGTGTTTGACACTTGAAAGATACACTTTGGGTGGATTTCATTGTAATATTGTGTGTTAAGTGATGCAACAATTATCAAATCTAGTTTTGGATGTTTACATTCAGGAGCAGGACATCTGCTAAATGTTTCCTTGTCCTTGTGATGCAGTTCAATGTCATGATTTTAAGGTTTTGGTTTCTGGACCACTGTTTTATTGAAACAGTGTATTTTCTCATGTCAGTGGAGGTAGTCAAAATTGAAGGAGTGGAGGCCAAGTTGCTAAGGGAAACCCTGCATTGAAGTATTGAATGGGTGCTGGATGAAATCAAGGCCAAGCACAGTAATAGCAGGATATTTTCTGCAATATCAATATTGATAATAATAACTCTTAACTCTCACTATGCTTGGATTTGGACTTAAATTATCTATGCAATGTTTATTCTTGTCACAAATTGTTTATTGTGTACCGTCAACCTCAGGTTTGAGCTTAAGTCCATCAACTGCATAATTTAGAAAAAATTCAGAGAGATGAAACCACGCCTACATCTGTATGACCAAAGCCTCTAGACAGCATGTTCAAACATGACAGCCAGAGATGATGAGCTAGATGCAGTAGCTTGGAAAATAATAAGAAGTCATGATGAATTTAATGTTTATCAGACCAGAAAAGAGGCAACAATCTGAAGTCCCTCCACCTCACACCCTACTGCTGTGGGAATTCTACCGTCTGCTCTCCTCCTGGCAGTAGGCTCCTAGCAGCGGGGAGCTGGGACCCAGCACTGCTGCTGCTGGACACCAGCCCGCTGTTCTGCTTGTTTTCTCCAACGTTATTGTGAAAACATGGTGGCATTAGCCAGCTAACATTAGCTAGCTAACTAGCCAATGATAAATAAGTTAAATAAACAACTTAATGCTTCATCTGCAGCATTCTTCACAGCGTAGGAAAGCCCATTGCTATTGCCAGATAATCAGTCAGTAACATTGATTCACTAGATTTTGTTTCATTTCCAGTCCGCAGAAAGGAGGAAACAGGTTTGTTCTGTGATTTCAAGCAGTGGATGGCATGTTGGGCCATTTATAACAGTGAATTGCGGAATTTTTATATTTGGTCAGAAATGTGTTTCATCACAGTATTGTCATATCGTTAAGTTTATAACTCAAAAAAGAGGTTTAAGTTGCAATTACTCGTAAAACTGAAAAATAAATAGAAGAGTAACAGAAACCAACTAATTAAAAAACTATAAAGTTATTATATAAACATGTCCTATTCTGCATGTAATGAACTTTGAGATTATTGCTGTATTAGTGATATGTAGCCAGTTTCTTTCCATGTACTTGTTAGACTATATGCTCATTAGAGCTTGAACCCATGTCTTGTAACTAGCGTTACTCAATTTGTAGTCAGTCTCAGACCATCATGTTAATAGTCTCACAGCCTAACTCACTAGGGGTCAGCAGTGCACACGGGGATTAGGCACAAGCTTGAGCTTGAGGGCTGTTAGCCAATTAATTTATCATTCCCATGCCCAAGAAACACGACAGGAACAGGCCACATTGATTTCCTTTGGTCTGATGTTCTCTATCTCTTCCGCCATCCTTCTTTTCCTATGCCTCCTACTGGCCTTAACCATCTCTCTCTTGGCCGATCTAACTTGTCCTGAACCTCTTTCTCTCTTTGACAGGGCTCCCTGATAGCACCAGCTGACAGGGCTGTAAAGGGCTTTCAGGCAAGGTTCCTGTACAGTAGGTCATCAGTTAAAAGGTGTTGACGTATGTTGTCCCAATTTCTAACTCTGTAAACCTTTCCAGATCACCAAGACAGCTTGCCAAAAAAAAAAACCTATGGTGAAAAAACTAAACAAATGCCAAACCCATTTGCCTCTGATGTGCAGCAGTACAACACAATATTACAGATGTTCCAGTACTTCCGTAGCTGAAGTAAAGAGACTAATACATTTTTATTTGGTGCAGCAAATACATGTATTCATCATTGAATAAATGCACATGTTCCTGAACACATATATGTATGCATGGGCACACACACACACACACACACACACACACACACACACACACACACACACACACACACACACACACACACACACACACACACACACACACACACACACACACACACACACACACACAAGCACAATGCACACACATAAGCTGCTATCTCTTCCAGGCTTTTGTCCTTGTTTGGATTTCATAAGTGCTATCATTGGAGCATACAGCTGTCTGAGGACTCTCTGTGGAGCTCCTTGTATTGTAGGACACATATGGCAGCAGATTGCCCATAAAAAAACAAACCAAACACCTTCTCACACATGCTCTGAAATATTCTGCTGCTTAATAAAAGTCCTCTCTTTCCCTGTATGGTCTATTCAGGCTGGTGTAAAAAGTACTCACGTTCAGACATGTGGACACCTACACATATAGGCACCGCAAATCAATAAACATCAAATAATGTAACAACCTCAACTCCGAAAAGGTAGCACGCCGCCATTCATCTGACACTGTTAGGAGAATCTTACAGTGAATATTGGGTTTATTTCTGGTTTCTCGTCTTAACCCTCATCTCTTCATGCAGTTATTTTTTTCATCTTGGAAGGTTCAAGTCAAATTTCCTTAAATTAAATCTCTCCAGATAATACGATTGAGTTGGACGTGCTTTGAAGACTTACAGGAAACATATAAGTGAGGATTATATTCTGAAAAATACTGAAAAGCACAGCTGCTGTCACATTGTTGCAAGGTGTTCGTGATAAAGCTTATCAATGTATTTTCTCCTTTGTGAGGTGCAGAGAAGCTCATTATTAAACCTGTTTTCAGAATAAAACATGGCTGAGCATCCACACCATAAACAAGCTATTCACAACACTCCAAATCATTCCCATCAGCAGCAACACTTCAACTCCATTAAAGACCCTGTTACCACCTATTCACACCCAACCCCTTTACAGGATAATGTCTGGTGCTACCAATGTCCCTCTGACTGATTCATGGAGCTATTAGATTTCAAGGTACATATGTTATACATGCAAAATAGATGAGCTATCTGTATAATGTATAGTTCCACATGGCGCTTCTTGTGATGCCACACAGAGGATGTGTGTTAGAGAAGGGGAAGTGCAGCAGCTTAAAGGATGTGATTTGCTGGGCTTCTCTAAAGACCACAGTGACCCCTGCTGGACGGGTCAAACTGTTGAGTTGTAGTGAACTTTAAAGTGAATAAAATAAATAAAGAGGGGCAAAGAGAGAAAGAGCAGGAGTAATTTGTATGTTTGTTCTCAGGAAGTGAATTATCTCTGCGAGGGTCAGTTAGGTCAAAAATACTTTATTGAACTTTGGTAAACTTCACTTAATGTGTTGTATTGATTGTGGGAATGTAATTAATACATATACTGCTGACATTTGCTGCTCCTCCGTGTGTGTTTGAGTGAGTGAGAGATAGCGATAGATAGATCTTTACTCCAGTGTCTTTGGGGGAGGAGAGAGATCGAGAGGCAGCATGTTAAACAAATATGGTGTTGAGTCAAATGATTTCACATTAATCTGATTCACGCTCACGGTAATATTTAAGTTAAACTGTGCTCTCTCATTGCGGCACAGAAATATGAACTAAAGTAAAGATTCATGAGTAAAAATCATGTATCTAAACTGACAAACAGCATAGCAATGTTATTTTTCAATTTTGAATCACACATTAGGACTCCATGTTAGTTCACAATAAATTTCACTGAGCTCCAAAGGTAAACAAAAAATATTGAAACTAGAATGGAAACATTACACTATGTTTCTCATTCAAACCTGTCTTCTTACAAGAAAAAAAAAAACATATTTACTAAACCTAAAAATAATTCATATGCATCAATAGTGTGAAAGTGAGCAGCACATCCCATCACTACATCACCGCCAACTGCCTTAACATTATTCAAATGACTGACGGGGCCTAAAAAATTGACTGCAAAGAGCAGCTTGATCAAATTTGATCTGACTTGTCGCTAAATGTGTAATTGTGGCATCTATCAGGGCGAGGAGGAAGAGGAATCTGTCAGTGGATGTCTCCCCCGTGGGAGGGCTAATGGATTTACAGTACTGCCTGACAGATTTTAGAGACCTTACATCATGTTTTTCAAATATGTATTTTTCTCATTTATTTGGAACGTGGAAGCTCCGGCTTGGCAGTTGAGCATGAAATGAGTCAAATATGTCTGTTGGCTCTGTTCAGATTTCTCTAAATGGTTTTTAATTTTTATTTACTTTTTGTTTCAGTGTCTTCTTCTCGAAATGGGGTAGAAATGAGCTTTGCTCTCTTGATATTTCTCTAATATAATCTAAACTGTATTTTGACTAAATCATTCAACAGATGACATAACATTACAATGTACAGCCAGTACTGTTAGCGAGATAAACACATTTCAAATTAAAGCCCCACTTCCTGACATAGTGAAGTGCACATGTGTACACACTAGCTGAACATCATGCACTGTTGACTAAACACCAAGAGGGGTTATCAGGTGAGCAGTCTCACCATCTTAAATCAAATAACATTCAGATCTCTCAGCTCATTACTGTATTTTTCATGTGGCTTCAGATGAGGATAAATTATAGGGGCAAGACAACTGCCCATTACAAAGCTTGCTTTCTTATCTTCTGACTTTAAGCCATGGGCTTTCAAATGAACACAATGTAAATGAGAACACTAGAGAACCCCCAAATACTCATTATCTCACATTCACAAGCAATGTGCCATTGGATATTGACTGCATTATTCTCCCTGCAGGGTTCTCCAAAAGGTTATTTGGTTGGTAGTCTCGAACATTCCTTTTAGGGAGAATTAAAAGAAAAGATCCCTGAACTGCCTCACTAATTGGGTTGTGTGTTTTGTGCAATGTCATATAATATCTCTAGCTAATGACTTTCTGATTGAACATCCAACAGCATAACACACATGGAGTGAGTGGAGAATAGTCTAGATGACAAAAGCGTAAATCAAAAATGTGTTCTCAACGAGCAGCCCTTTTTCCCTGATGTTGTTGTTTGACCCCACAGAGAGCAGCTTCTTTTATGCCTCCTGCTGCGAAACTGAGCGAGCTTAAGTGCAATCTGTTGTCTTTGAGCGCCGATGCCTTTGTTTTGCGGGTCATTTGCTTTTTCCTAAAATGGCTGCACTAATGAACTCCAGGAAAGCTGAACGTCATTGAAAAACACCCCGAACTCATCTTGTGCTCTTGAGCGACACTTCAATGATGTCTTTGTCTAGGATAGGGTCTGTGTGCCATTATTCAACATGATCTAAATTAAAATCTACAAAATCTCCATGTGACACTTCTGTCATGAAAAATGCCGGACAGGCTGGCATCTTGAATGACTGTCATTAGTTTTGATACATAGCTTATTTGAGTGAAAAATCACCAAGTGGAGCTAGTTGTCAAAAACGTTCCTTCAAAGAAGCTGAAACACTGCATATGTAGAAACAAAGCTAACTGTCAACTACTGTACAGTATAAGATTATTATTGCACATATTTTGAAAAGCTCACTTAAGGGCTATATGTCATTTTGCTGTGATTGAACATTTAAGTTATTAGCTTTTGTCACTGTCGAGTACGTGATTTGTCTGTGTTGGCTTTCTTATTCCTCTTCTGAGAAAAAAAAAACTGCATCAATTTCCACAGGGGACTGATGGATTGTGCTCACCTTCAAGTTGCTAACATTATTTATCTTTTTGTCCTGTGCACTACATTTTCATCAAACAGTTCTCCCCTATAATATCTACCATGTATCCTCAATCAAGAGAGCATGGCTTAATGAGACACTTACAATGAGGACAGATGTAATTCACACCCTCGGACTGTATTTATTGGACAGTCGTGTCTCCTCACATCATAACTGGGAGCGATGAGATGCTCACTCATCCATCTTTATAGAAGGAAAAAAAAGCATCACTGCAGTATTAAATATTTTTTTACTTCCTACCAGAATGCACCAGCTGCTGATTAGCATAGCATGTGAGGTGATGTACCTCATTTTTTCTCCTGTCCTTAGCATCATCCATTATCATAACGCAGTTGTAACAACCTTGTCATCGGTTGCATGCAGATCAACCAAAGTGATGTTTCCCTCCGAGATTCTTACATTGAAAGCAGTTATAGGTCTGAAGAGGGTGATAACAATAAAAGAGAAAAAATAAACCATGTTAAGTATGAATAGGATGTTGTTTTTTATCATGTTAAAGCTGCACTGATCTTTTTTTTATTTTTACAATTGAATTGGCTCGAATGAGTTTGTGTAAAAGTGAGGGGTTTGCTCATATTGACAAACCTACAGATAATTATCAGGGCATAATATGTCAACACATGAGCAATGTATGGTTATGCCTTAAAGTGGACAAAGAAGAAAATGCTTTTTGCTGCTTTTATCCTCTTTCCCTCTGGGGCCTCCTGACCCCCGGGCTGGGAGGCACACTCACACCACAATTTGATGTCATTTTAAAGCTGTTGGTCACAGCTGGTTTCATTGGAAAAACCTTATAAAGATGGATTCCATTTCCAGGCTAGTGTTATGTGATGGCATGTTTAAGGGGTGTTATCTTTGATAACTCAAATAACCTATTAAGGTCCAATCTTCATCTGTACTCTAATATTTCAACTGTGTACACATATGTTGCTCTTTTGTTGTCTTTTTTTGTTTTCTATGAAAATGAATAAAAATGTACCTCCTTGAATAGCATATTCTACCTAAGTTCCACACAAAATTTGTTGAGGATATCCCTCCTCATTTCTCCTGGCCTTCAACCTCATCTCATCTTCATCTGCTTATCACTCCATCCATTTTGCACTTCAAACATTCCTGCAATAATTTACACAGCAGATTATTGCCCCTGTCTTTTCATGATAAAGCACTGTGATAAAATGAATACTCCGATAAAATGAATTAAAGTGTCAAGTATTTCTTCCTGATGCTTATGAGTAAGGCTGGTATATTACCATGTTTATATGACAGCCATCCTCCTGTAAACTCTGGTAAGCGGAAACAGAGGCAGCCAACCTATAAAACATGCTGCCCTCCCCAGATCCAGGTATTTATGGGAATAAAAACAACAGGCTTTAAATTAGACCCGAAGAGGGACATATACTGTAGTGATAGGCCTTGTTGTGTCCAGTCCTTTGTGTATTAAATTAATTTAAACATATACATTAGTTCTGAGTAAATTTTTTACACAAGGGGTTTGCTTTTGATTAGAACAATTCATTTAGTAAGGACAAACTGAGAATTCACCTCATTTCAAGCCTATCACCTTTAGTCAAACATATTATTTTGCTCTAGCAGTATCACTTATCTTTAGGCACAATGATGCTCTGTGGTTATGTAAATTAGTTGCTTGATTATATATTCAATGGATACAGGCCAGTATTCATTGGTTTAAAAGGTTAAAGTGTTTCTAATTCGTGGGTCTGGTGACAAATATTCTTAAATATCCATTATACTGCAGGCTTATGTCTACCACATCAGTTATCACCACTCTTCCTCTCTAGTTGCCAACCTGGCTTTTATTTAAACGTGGTAGAATAATGCAGTCAGGCCTCAAAGCAGCTTTTGCCTGTAGGTGCAGAGAGGGCAACGTAAGATTGTTCTCAAATATTTGTTTTCTGTGTCTGGGGGGACGCTATCAATCAGGAATGAGAGGGAAAATATAATAATAATAATACTGTTGTAAGAAAAAAAACAGCCCCAGTGCAAACGGTTGGCTCATGTGACAGGTGAATGAACACTTGGCGGGAAAACCAGGTTATGCAATCACCTGCCCTTGACTCAGTAAGCATTCATCACCTCTGGTTTATTTTCATAATTTTTAATATTTTTTGATCAGGTAACTACAGCAGATTCCTGGCACATCACAATACCACAACTTGATTTATTGAAAGCATTAAACACATTAAACACCTGGCTTGGTTCATCATGTTAATATCATTGAAATTGTCTATCATTTAACTGTGTGGGGTTTGTGTGGAACAAGTGCACAACGCTTCATTTGTGTGTGCTGAGTCTATTGGCATGTGTATTTTTGTTTTTATTGCAGTGGTTAGAGCTCTCTGGGCCACTGCAAATAAGAGCCACAGTTTGTGCATCTCGAGCATTCCTTTCAGTTCCAGAGGTTGTCTCTTTTTTTAACAGACGTTAAAAACAGTTGTCTTTACAGTATTCTCTGATTCCTAACAGATTGGCATTAAGTTATTTCCTCTCCTCTGAAAGTCTAAATTATTAATTTTTTTGTTCGTTGGGAATACAGAGGAGGAATCCATTGAGTGCTCGACAGACAATCAACCTGCACACTTCCTGTTCAGCTATCCAACTGTTCTGTTGAAGCCTTTACGCAGAGTTGACTATTTTAAGACACAAAAGGAAATTGATATAATTGAACTTGGGGTTGAGGGAGGCAGACATAATGCAGTGGCCTAGACATCTACCTTGGACAGTCTATAATTAATTAGCTTTCAAGGCTGTTCCTTCTGGTCTTTGTATAACAGCAGCTTCTCTTACAGGTTCACCTTACATTCTGAAAGGCCTGTCATAGTATCAATCACTAGATTTGGGTAATGTGCATCACCCATCATAATAATGATAATTGACCCATCATAAACCTATATTCACTTTGCATCCACTGTATATGAAATTGTAACCAATACCTGCCCACTTGTAATATTAGGAGGAATGCTACAGTCCACATGGTCAGGGACTTTTTAAGTGATTGAACAATAAATGAATGCCTTGACATGTTTTCCTCTCTTGTTACCTCCATTCACAGAAAGGTAAGAATCAAAGGAAGAGTATAAGATAAAAGAGTAAAAGAAGAAAAAAGACAAGGCCATTTAGCAGCTGCAGTGGAGGATTATATTTATTTCAAAGAAGAAGTGGAAGAGTAATCCTGTTAACATTTGGGTGTCTCCGCCCTTGTGGGGAACACAACCACAGTGTTTAAGCAGTCATCATGGCCTCACAGAGCAATGTTCAGTCTCATTACCACTTAACGGCCTTATTAAAGTCCAGCTCCAAACTCCTTACATGACATCAAACGTGTTCCATTAAATTGTGACATCTTGTACAAAGTTGTAGAAGCTATTAAAACGCAATGGTGGGGAAAGGGCTATAGACACAAAAAGTGGGTGAAACGTATTGGATGTTTTCCTTTTTTCATTATCATTTCTAAAGCTTCATTTAGGAAATTAGAGCAGCTCATGGTGATTGTGAAAAAGCTTACCATTGAACACTTCCCTTGAGGGAGAGTCTTATAGTAAGTGTGCTTCCCACATGATCATTAACCATAAACATCAAAGACTCTTGACCCAATCATTTCTGGTGTGGTAGAGCTAATGCAGCTTAATTAAAAT
Organism: Anoplopoma fimbria; assembly: GCF_027596085.1. Taxonomy (NCBI): domain Eukaryota; kingdom Metazoa; phylum Chordata; class Actinopteri; order Perciformes; family Anoplopomatidae; genus Anoplopoma; species Anoplopoma fimbria. Next base: position 6,322,954 of record NC_072467.1, on the reverse strand, counting down.
CCTCTCAAAGATCACTATGGGTGACCTCTGGCTTATGCTGTCTGGATCATCACCGACTGCTCTCATTTACAGTCTTTATTACGTGCTCACACAAATAGACCAGATATTATTAGTTTGTTTTCTAAATCACCATGTCTTTGTTCTGTCACTGCTCTTTCACATGCATCAACTTAAAATAATGAAATTATGTCTGATCACTGAAAGGCACGACCAAAAACATATTACCGAAATATTTTCAATCAATTCAGAATTTTTATATTTTTAAAGAGACTGTGCTCAGAAGAAAAATTGTTTACAGTAAGTTTAATGACAAAAGGGATTGATATTTTTACCTGAATTTAGACATTTTCTCTAACAGAAGCTGAAGCATATTATCCCTGGAATCCCGGGAAATTGACCTTTTTTTTAAAAGGTATAATTCACCAACAGACAAAAAGCATTTATCATAATTCAAGCAACAACGCGAAAAGAATAAATATGTGTAAATCCTTTTGGGTTCCAAACCTGACCTCTTACGTGTATTATTTGATATTAAATTATTATTAAGGCAAAAGATGATAATTTTTTGTTACTCAACATTACAATGAAGATAACATCAACTCTGCATGCAGCTTGAACTTCGCTTTAGCTGCGAGGAATATGAAATGCCAATTTCACTGCCTGTGATCTTTTTTGCTGAGAACAGCTTCATGAAAGTATATATATAGTGGTGGTGGATTAGAGACTGTGGACAGGGCCAAATTAATTAGGTTTCACTTTTGTTTACATGTGCATGCTTGTTGAACAGTATTGATAGAGTATTGTTGTTTTGCATGCAAATGTTTTATTGCAGTATGAGTAAAAATGTGTGTTGTTGGTGTAGAAGAAGAAAATATAACTTCATTATCATAGAACTTAATCATTTATTTTACCTGTATGTAGCTTTTTGGATGAGCTTACGTCATATTTATTTGGATGAGCTTACATCATATTTATTGTTGCTCTTTTCAATAATAGCTGCTTGTACTTTGATAACGTTTCATGCTGCTGTGATGTTCTTTGTCTCTTTGTTTCAGTCAAACGCATTTGGGATGTGGTCTAATAATCCCTGGTTCAAAACAGGTCTCTTCTGACTGTGATCAAGTCCTTTCAGAGTCTTGTCTTTCTTTTTCAAAATACACTTGTAGTCTGTTTTGAATTGGTTCCATTAAATTTGTTTGTTTTTTGGAACAATTTGTATGTTCAGCTTACTCATTTTTTATTTAACTCAAATGTGTGCCAAATTGCATGGTTCCTTCCAGAAAACATTCTTAAAAGCTGGGAAGTTAAGAATGCATAGAGCACTTTTGTATCCTCTCCTATCCCAGGACAGCGTTTTCAGCTGTAACCGCCGTATGGGTGCAGTTTAGAGCATGAGCAGGCATGTGGGGCACGCTTGAACTAGAGCATGCTCAGCCTGCCTGGCTATGTCCCTAAAAGCAAGGAGAAGCTCAGATTACAACACACACAGAAGGAGAGCGGTTTCATTCTCTGCTCAGGTAGACATTACTCCAATATATCTTTACATAGCAAAAAGTTTTTTGCTGCTATACTAATGCTCTGAATGTTAAATGCAGTATTCAGTTAACTATGTGGCGAATCAGAAACAAGCCATCGGAATAATTGGTGACAATAATCCACAATGGCTTTGGAAGTCAATGACAATGTCGTTCTGCCAATAGGAAAATGCTCATACGAGTCGTTTTAGGAAGCAATGACAGAAGTGCATTGCTGTTTACTTCGAAAGACTTTGTCGTAGATAAAGGTTGTTTTATGTGCATTCCTGCAAATACCGTATTTTCCGCACTATAAGGCGCACTTAAAAGCCTTTAATTTTCTCAAAAAACGACAGTGCGCTTTATAATCCGGAGCGCTTTATATATGGATTAATTATGGTTGTGCTTACTGACCTCGAAGCGGTTTTGTGTGGTACACGGCGCTCTGTCAACATGTTTTAGTAGACTTAGTAAACTACAAAGCCGCACCGCAGCAGCATCACGGCCACCGTAGTCAGAAGCGTCGCGGAGTAATACACACTGTGCTTCACCATCATATTACAGTGTGTGTGTATAAGGACCCAACATGGCTCCTGTCAAGAGACACGCTTACGACGCGGACTTCAAACGCAAGGCTATCAGTCACGCAGTAGAACATGGGAATAGAGCAGCTGCGGGAGAATTCAACGTTAATGAATCAATGGTACGGAAGTGGAGGAAGTTTGACTGACTGACTGTTTTGTTTCGCTTAATGCGCCTTATAGTCCGGTGCGCCTTATATATGAAAAAAGATCGAAAATAGACCATTCATTGACAGTGCGCCTTATAATCCAGTGCGCCCTATAGTGCGGAAAATACGGTAAATATATTTCCCTATTCACACTTTATGCTTTATTTTCCTACTCACAAAGTGCATCTAAGCACAAGCAGACAAATGTGTGTGTGCTGTCAAAACAACATTTTGGTCTCCCTGATGTCACTGCTTTAGAAAAAAAAAAACTCTTAAAATAGCTCACATATAAATGAAGAATGTGGCTACGTTGGCACACATCTTCCAAATGCTCCCTCAGCTGTGACCTTCAAATGGGTCCTCTGAGCCACCATTGCTTCTAGTCACTGTTGTAGAAAGGAGAGTCAAAGAATGCAAGAAGTGATGAAGAAAATGTAAAGCCGTTGTGCTTAGTTCACGTTTTTTTTTTTATTAGATTTTTCCTCAAAATATATCAGACATTTGAAATAGGAGGAATGCCCCAGTGGCACTTCTACCATATATCAATAGTAGTCATGGCATTTAAATGGCACACAAGATTAGATACTTGCGTCATCATCACACCTGGAGCTTGTCCTTACACATCCCCTGTATAAGCAGAGGGCTAATCTGTCCTTTGTCATACTAGGGCAATCTATTGTGATTCCAGGAGAGCAGAGGAGAGCCGGTCCGAGCTCCAGAGCATCCTAGAGCAGAGCAGTCAATGCAGAGCTCGCTCGTCAAACCTGCACCTTTCTATCTACAGCCTCCCTACCCCTACTCCTGGCAAACGATTTGGAGAGGGACGGATCATGCGGTGCCAAACCCCAGTTATCTGGCAGAAGATCACACAGATGGGCCACTGAGCCAGCTGAACCCACAGGCAGCTGGGAGTGATGGTGCACAGGATGCTTCCTATCAACAGGATGTACTGTAGCGCAGAAGCTTCACAGGCTGACATACCAGACAGAGACACTGAAGGAGGGCCTGCTAGAGACCAAGAGGACAGGGGACCAGAGAGGGAGCAGCTAGATCAAGAGGAGGGACTCCAATCTGCAGAATTGAGTGAAGATTTGAAGTGGGATATGAGGGAGGAGAAAAAATTGTTAAGCAGGTTTGTAGGCATACAACGTAAAAAGAAGAAAGACCTTTTTGGCATGATGACTAAGTCTAGAAGGAGAGGAGAGATAAGATAAGCTTTGTGGTGAGTTGTAAAGAGTGGTGAGTTAAAGTGAAGGAGATTGACAGGAATATTGAATGTGTGAAAGGAGAAATTAAACATTTCGGAAACCCTGAAAGGCAAACCTAATTATGCTTTTCTTCTCATGAGATATTAGGCTTACTTAGATTTTAGGTTCACTACTAACCCTAAATTATATTAAGTATAACTGTGCAACAACATCTATCCATCTATCCATCTACCCATCTATCAACCTACCAACCTACCAATCTGTCTTTATATCCATATATCTATCTATCTTAGAATTATAGAACTATCTGGTACAGTCCTAGTTACAGAACACTTTTTTAGTCCGATACCCAGGCCAGGTGCCAGTGTAAAGTGATTGGGGGTCTGTCTATCGATCTGCTCCTCTCCATTTCAGTCCTACGGACAGCCCTGCACACACACAAAAACACACACACACACACACACACACACACACACACACACACACACACACACACACACACACACACACACACACACACACACACACACACACACAGCATGTGAAACAAAAGCATGGCTGCCTATGGTTCTGACAACAGCTATAAATCAAACAGTATAGTCACATGTTTCTAGGGGAAATTTTTCTTGTTTTTGCTATTTGTCTTTTACTATTCAAGCTTATTGCTATTAATGGAGGATGTTCGCAGACACCTCAAACCGCTACATCTACATGTACAACGACCATACACATATCACTAATCCCTCTGATCTGACATGCTAAGACAGAAGGCCAGGGAGATGAGAGCTTTCAGTTATCACAGTTGCTACATTTATAATATAATGTAGGCTACGTTCTGAATCTAAAATCTCTTGTCGCAAAATAAAATATTTTTTGTGCATGGGTAAACTAGTTTGGCTGATAGAAACTATACCTGGAAAAGGAGCATGGCTAATAAAAATGAATATAAATAGAGTATTATGTTTTGTGAAACAAACTCTTTTGTAGGGCAGGTCACTTTCCCGGCCGCCTGACGGGCATATGGTGATTAGCTGAGCAGCTACGAACTGTCACATAGGACCTCGGACTGTGGAAACCAGCATGTATCAATCCACCACCGGAAAAGAATAAGAGCTCATAGAAACATGTTATGAAGATATCTGACTTATGTATTACAGTGGACATTTGAAGTTAGATAACTGAGAAGACAAAGCTTTTTGTTTATGCTGCATTTGGCTGAACTTTTAATGCCCTTTGCATCGTACACGTAGCGCTTCTTTCTCACTCAGCCTAATTAAGCCTATCCTAATATCTCATGAGAGGAAAGAAATAATTAAAGTGCCTTTTGCCAAATAAAGGCAAGACTTTTATTAATTTAGTTCTGGCAAAAAAAAGAGATATTGTCTCTAACTTTTTTTTCCTATTTTTTTCACCTTTGCCTAAAAAAATTAAAAAGGGGATCTGCAGAATGTCGAGTCTTTTCCAGAAAATATTGGGTGGGAGAGATGGAATGGGGTTGGGCTGAGGGTAGATTGTAGTTGACATTTCATTTAATTCACCACTAGGTCATATTATTTCAAGTCTCTTACTCGTGTACTACATAATGAGGCTTTAATGAAGCAAGCACATTCAGCTAACTGCAAATGAGGACGCAATCCACAAAATTGCTTCTTTTATTAAGTGCTGGAACCTTGTCGTTTCTGTTGGGAGTCTCCTTTAACCTTCCCCTGTGTTCACCTCTTTGCCCCTGCCCTTCTCTCTCCAGAAACTATAACTCACAGCAGCCAAAATTACCAGAAAAAAAGAGAATGGCAGCTGTGGCCATAAAAATGCAAAAATGACAGTGCAGTATTGATGCTCAATGGTCGCAAATTGCATTTATCTGCAGAGGAGATGGCGCATAGGGCATATTTCTTGTACATACAGTATCATCAGCTGGTGATAATGACTGCATTCAAGTAGTTTATTGTGATTAAATGAATAATTTGCTTTTTGGTGTGCTCACATTCCTCCAAGCTGCAATGTTTGCTTCCACTTCATTTTTTTGATTCCCTACATTTCCCAGAGTAATGTTTGACAACCCTCAGAGACTCGGAGCGAGTGTATCACTCAGGTGTGTGTTTCACAGTATGTGTACAAAGAAATGACAATAATGAAAGTAAACAGTGCAAAGCTGCAAGGAAGGACTGATTTCCCCTCACTCATTGGATAGATGTCTTGTGGTCACATTGCACAGCAGTCCATTGAGGTTGTGTTAAAGAAATAAATATGTCTGCCTCTTCTATGATGGATTCCTATAGGAACCATTATTTCATGTTGGTTCAAAACAGTATATATACAGGATATATAAATACTCACTTGCTTTTTAAAATGAGATACTCCCAACAAACCAGATATTCGCTGTTAGGAGTTTTAGATTAATATTTTTTGCCATCAATTATTTCATAACTTTGTGGGATACTTCACAAAATAACCCCCCAAAAAATCTATTTTTGGCTGACTTATAAGAGTAAAAATATACTGTATATCATCCAAAAAATAGGTCAACAAATTCAAGGTACACCACCGGTAGCTGTATTTAACACATTAATCCACTCTTTAATCCACCCATAAATACTTGAACAGCGGCAGATGGATTTTATTTTCTGTCTAAAAAGCTGCTCTTGCAAAGTGTAAAGACTGAAAAGAAGTGGCTGGCCTTCAAAGCATACATGGGTGGCATGCTTCTAACAATGCAAGAACACATTATGCTTGAAGTAATATGAAGGGAAGCATGTGGTGTACTATATATTGTGACAGGTTAAGAAAATTTGGCACCTTTCAGATTATACGGCAGCATGGGAGGAGGAGGATGTTTCACCTGCAGAGACCATAAATAGGCTATAGGAGACACACAAGCTGCACCAGCATTATGCTGTAGGTGAAACGCCAACCTGCAGTGCTGTAGTGTTCTTCACAGAATCAAATAAGTGTAAGGCCATGAGAAATACAGTGAAATCCAATGAGAGTCAGTTCAAAAAGATTGCTAAATCCCAATCATTTCTATGGACACATGTTCTTCATACACCAGGGCAAGGCATTTGTATGCAATATTTTTAGACTTATAACCATCAACACATTCCTACCTATCTTCCCACAGAGTTAATGTTAGTCCTCCCCTTTCTTTGCACCTTTCATTCCCTCGAGCCAATACCATGTACTCTATGTGCTGCAGATAATATGTAATCATGTCCTGGAAGGCACAGCAGTTTGAATGAGAGGAAAGGCTTGAGGAGTTGCATGTGTGTGTGTGTGTGTGTGTGTGTGTGTGTGTGTGTGTGTGTGTGTGTGTGTGTGTGTGTGTGTGTGTGTGTGTGTGTGTGTGTGTGTGTGTGTGTGTGTGTGTGTGTCTGCGCTATGCAAAGGGCTGACACAATATTAGGATATTAAGTGAAACTGAATTCTGGTTTCATACATGTATTGGAGAATCACAAGGTGCACATTTATGAACATAAAATACAATTATTTTACAAATGCAAAAATAATGTCAAATACATAATATAACAAACTTACCAATCAACTGCATGTGTGGCTTTATAAATGGCAGGAAAAAATCATGTAACCCTACGTAATAATCGCTGTAACCTTATAGGCAATACTCTGAACTCTCTTCTATACAAGTTACCATTAATGAAGAGACATTACCCAGCGTATGAAAATTGTTTTGGGGATTGCGAGTCAAATTGACACTAAAACATTTAATAAACAGCTGATGAATGGTGTGGAGATAAAAGATAGTAGAGAGCAAATGACCAGTTTAGCAATACAAATAATTACATGAGGGCAGTGGTTTTCTGTCGGGTTGGTTGTCCAATTGATTGTTGTCCTATCGATTCTTATCTGACTTTACCTACAGGAATCAGTAAATAACATGTTTCTTAATTGATGATCAATAGTAAATAGTTAAAAAGTCTGTGAATAAGCCTCCAGTAATTAGAACCCTTTATCCATATAGATGCACCTTTCAGACCAATGCAGTATTTAGAGAAAAATAAATCTGTTAAATATTTTTTTAGCCAACCTGCCTCTGTGTCTTGGCTCCCAACCTGGATTCAAATCTGACACTGGTCAGTTTTTGTAAGAAGGGGTGACCACCAGTTTCAATATTAAATTCACAATGTCAATATAGGAGTATCTATATGAGTATAGGATTTTAATCCTTCAGCAGAGGAGAACTAGGTCCAAATTAAAATGTGATATGTTATGTAATGAGGTTGGAGAGGCCTGAAGTGTCTAACAACCCGAGACATTCATTTCCCCCCCCCTCTCTGGTATTTCATCTCTACAGAGGAGCTTTCAATACACTTTCGCAGAGACACTCCCAAAACCCCCACTCTATAAAGGCGTCAGGGCTGACACTCCACAGGCTGAGAGGAAGATCTCAAGTCAAGATACGAAGTCAGCCCGGAAAATCCGAACCAATGAATAACCTTTTTCCTCTCCTCCCCCTCTTTTTTCTACCTGATAATTGAACATCTGGTCTTCCCAGGTCACATCATAAACTACTTGGGTCACGGAAACAGGAACTTAGTGACCCTTAGACCCTTAGTGTTTTGCAAATATTCTCTGTAGCTCGGTATAACAAAGTATACGTTTTTGGAATATTCAATAACCCCAATCAAAGTGTTTCACATTTGATTTCATAAAAATACATCTTTCTCCCGTCTTTATGACGTGGGAAACAGAGTTAAAAATTATTTTTCAGATATTTCAGATCGGACTCATGTGACCATACTGCCCTCCAGTGGTCAATTAGTGATAACACATATCTGACACGCATAACCGCTGTTAACTTCTGTATACCAAATGTATGTAACTGAAATTCCATCATTGTATCCATACAAGTGTGTAAGGTCTATTAAGCTCATAGTGAAGAAAAGTATGTGGGATATTTGTTTAAAATGTTAGATTAGTTAAGCTACCAAACCAGAACACACCGAAACTAGGAAACAAAGGAATCTGAAATCTTGGCAAAAACAAAGCCATAAAATCAAGCCACACCCTGGGACCCGACACCTATCCTGAACAGATAAAACCAGGAGATTTCCTTTGTTCGTCCTCTTGTCCTTTTGTTGTTCGTTTATGTTATGTGTGTGTCTTTTTAGTCTAACGGAGCTCCTTACATGTGACCGTTGTTTTATTTTTAGAAACAGAAGTTTTGTCAATACTTTTCCTCCTCAAACTCCCTGGAACATCTTAGAATTATTCTTTTAAGCAAGCCTTATTTTATTTTAGTGGACATCTGTTGATCTCGTGAGATATCAACTTTAATTATTATCGTTTAGGCCAAAACGAGATTAGTTTGAGTATATCAACGAGTAGCCTGAGTTATCAAACTATTCAGAGCTATGTCCCTCTCCAAACACCGAACCGGATCCAACGCCCGTCTTGAAGCAAGACACAAAGAATTCAGAGACTTTTGCCTGCTGACTGAGTGAGATCCCGGATACAGCGGAGAGCCACCGGTCCGTGAACCCTCAACTTCACCCTCTTCACCTCCGACGGACCAGAAAGTCCGACAGCAGAGCTGAAACTACCAGGACCGCTGAAGCAACTGCAGGGACCCGTAAAAGGCATCTGGACCCCTCGGCACAAAGTAGGAACTATCAACGTTACTATGATCCAGAGTTGGTGTAGGAGATATAGAAGCTCTGAATAATAAGGTAGATTGACCGGGTAGAGTAGGGATCAAAGAAAGAGGAGTCTTTTCTTCACTATTTGATATAATATTGCCTGATTATTTGAAATCCATTCATTCATGATTTGTATTCTTGTTTAATTAATAATCCTGTCATCCATTCATTTAATTAGCTTTTTAATAAATTACCCATTTATCGCCAAGTCGTTGTCTGTCATATTGATTCAAAAGGTGAGAACTATAAGGTCACTGAAATCAGGACTTACGCCTGAGATATTGAGACTGGATAATTTGTTACCAAATTATTGATCGTATTTTTATTTGTTTCTTCTATTCAGAAGTGGTGCCCCGCAATTTTTACATAGGCAATATTTTTATTTTAACTTAGTTATTAACAACGCTACAGTTATTTACAAAGGAATTTGGCGCTACCACGATGTTACATGTTGAACCTGCCAGGTTGGTTGGCATGAGCTCCTAATGAAGCTGGAAGATAAAACACTGCCACTGTGTTTTTAAAGGAGGAAAACTGTTTTCAAATTAAGTAAGTAGACAAACATTCTACATGTCTGCCAGAGGCTTTTGCACCCTAAAACATAATTATGCACACCTGCCGTCCTTTACCTCATGGTATTTTGTGTTGTCTCACTTTGGTCCTGTTCTATAGCTCACTAATCCAAATATTCTCTCCTTAATCACAGGAATGCATGGACATCATTGCAGAACAGTTATTGGACTAACTTTTAATTAAAGTGACCAAATTAAGAATGAAAATCGCAGTTACAGTTACACCACTTCACCAAATACAGCACCAGTCAAAAGTTTGGACACACCTTCTCATTAAATGTTTTTTTGTTTTTTTGTTTTTTTTCTACATTGTAGATTAATATTGAAGACACCCAAACTATGAAGGAACACATATGGAATTATGTGGTAAACAAACAAATGCTCAACAAACCGGAATATGTTTTATATTTTAGATTCTTCAAAGTAGTTGAATGAGAAGGTGTGTCCAAACTTTTGACTGGTACTGTACAACGTTAAATCTCTGGTGTAAGCATTACTGGAACCACTTTTAATGAACTGTAAGCTGATAACTCTTAGCACAAATATATATTTTTTGAACTCCGCAATACTTTGGTTGAACTGATATGTATGGAACTACAGCAGCAGACCAGGGTCATGTGTGAATGGCGATTAACAAGATTTATAAGTTTGGTCAGGACATTTTACAGGGAGACGTGGACCAAACTCTCTACTGAATGAACAGAAAATAAACAGAAAATAAATGTAGTTGTTTTTTTGGTTTTTTTCAATCGCTTGGGTCTATTTTTCCTGAAACATGGAACAACATTAGCATTCATTGTGACTTGTTTCTTGCTCTATGAGAAAGTCCAAATTTCACTCTTCTTTGACCTCTGATTTTGTCTCCACCAACTTTAACCAGCTGCTAGATATTGACTTATCACTAGCAAGTAGCTTATTTGTCATCTGATGTCTTGGCCAGTGCTAGGATTTTTTTCTGAGTGGCAACCAGGTACAATTGAAACAATTGAAAGGAGCAAGCTGTTATCCCCCAGGGATTAAATGAGTGCAGAGTAGGGGCTTGGGCGGTTGTGTTATCACGTATCCCGGTTATAAGTGGTGAGTGAGGAGTCTGGCAGTCAAGGTCAGTATAAAACAGGCAATAAAAGGTCCTTGAGCATACAGCCATAACTAGGAACCCAACATATTATGTAGTATGCTGCAGCGGAATGTGAGACACGCCGTGGACAGACACAGAGGTGCACACTCACTCACAGACGCATGCAGGGACACACTACAGCGATTGCATGATAAAATGCTGACCAGTCGGCCGTTAAATATTGAACAGGATTTGATTGTCTTACTTATGTTGTATTGTCAACTACAAAGCACTACAATTGCATTTTTTCCACAATGTATTGGTAAAAAGTTCTGAAATTGGTTTATGACATATCCCTATGTTACTTACATTTCAGTTGAAGGCTTTTTGAATAAAACATTTTGTTCATTTTTGTTGATTCATTTTGGACTGGATGGATTTGGTTGGGGTAAAGGGTATTATTAAAGTCCCTCCATAAGACAGTAAACTGCCATCACGCTTGCTAAGATTGGGAGAAGAGCTGGCATAGTAAAAGACTACTAAAGGTAAGGACCCAACAGGGGAATTCTAATGAAACAAAATCACAAAAGAGGTGGCATAGCAGCCTGGTTACAGGGCCCTTATAATGGTAGAGAGAGGGAGGGAGGCAGAAAGGAAAAGAAATAAATCTTGTTGACATGAACATTATGAAATAAATGTGTTTTGATTTTAAGCTGTGAAGTCCAACAGTGTGGTGTTTGTATTATAGCCTGCTTCGAGGACAAGGAGGACCAGTAATTGTCAATAACACTCCATGCAGCCTATTTCATGGCTACACGCAGATTAGCAGATGTTTGCTTGTGTCATCCTGCCTTGGTGGTGAATATATTACACAAACAATCACATAGCAAAATGCACACAAAATGGCTGGAAAACTCAAATCAACGGCCAGAACACATTCATCCATAAGAGTATTAAATAGTCAGGTTTGAATCAACATAGTTGTGAAATGTAAATACAACCTGACGTGTCGATATCTTTCAGTATTATATACAATTACTGTACGCTCGCATCAATTATAACACCTGTTTACAATATGCCAGTAAAGCTGATATCTGCCATCATTTTAACACTTGACAGTCTAATCTTACTATAGACATTTTCATTACAAAGAAATGCAGGCTATTAAACAAAAAAGTGTCATAATGTGAACGGTTGATGGTCAATGTCCCTAGCAGAAAGGTAACATGCCTGATAGCAAGGGCATCCTCTGAAGCCATGGATCTCTGTTTAAAACTCTATTAGACAGAGATCAATATGTGACAGCATTTAGAATTCCTCACACTGGTCTGACATTTATTTTGGGATGGCCAGTGCTTCAACATGAATATAGAATAGTCAAGTGAAGCCACAAGATCGTTCAACTTTTCACATCTTCGCCTCTATTTAAACCAAAACCTTTGCAGTTAGTTTTTGTCTTGTTTTAAATTCTTATAAATGAATTACACTTGGGTCAGACACAGAATTTATGACAGATCCAATGTTTAATGGGGTTAAGGCTTAAAACACAATATGTGTTCATGTAGACCTTGTTGCAGACGGACACAAAATCTTCTGCATGCCTTTCTACACTCACACATTGTGTCTGCATTTGAAAGCTAATTTAATCAAAACAAATACAATGTTCAAAACAGCTACAGGGACATGAAACTGCTGGTTTTTCTTTCTTATATACATGAATATATTAATTTAAGCATGTGTGCCATTCCTTGTTGAAAGACAGGCAAAGACATAATTACATGTGAAACCGGATATATGTGAAGGATGAATGTTGGTTATTCAAAATGAATCGTAGAATCCATATAGTCATTACTACATTTCTCTGTATTTCTATAGGAACCAGCAACCAGAGGTTGAAAGATAAAGCCCAATCAAAAAAAAAAAATTCAGAGAACAATAGAGTCAAAGCATTGTAGCCTTTTTAGTGGTTTACCCATGGTTAAATGATGCCACAGATACTGTCTCTGCACAATGTAGCACAATAAGTACAATCTTAATTCACACTTTGTCGCTGCACTGTACATTTGACGAGATGAAAAATGTATTTATTTATCTTTAAATATTGTGAATGTATATGCTTGACAGAAAAATGAAGATGGGCATGACTTCTAGTTTATAGTCTGCTCGCCTCAGATGCAAATTAGTTATGCACATTATATACTCCAAGCTAAGTAGAAAAAACACACTCATACAAAAAAGGGTTATTGTGAATAATTCTAAAATACTAAAGTTTGACACCAACGGGTTCATAACAGTTCAGGAAGAATTTTTCTTATGATAGATTGTAGGATTTGTGTACAATCTCACTGCATTTGGGACTTGGTCACAAAAGCAAGCTGTGCTCACACAGTAGTCTCATTAAAACAGGCCCAGTGGCAAGCTGAGGGACCAAGATACCTTAATTTATTAAAGATAATAGTACTCAAAACAATGTATTGGTCCTCTCCACAACAGTGTCGTTGCTTTTAATTTCACACAAGTATTTATGCTACGTGAACTCATTTAATGAATAATTTATAAACACTTAAAAGGACATTATTCTAAGAGGACATTTATTGTAAATGATGTGAAATTTAAATTGAATAGACAATAAGCAATAGCAAACCTTATGGCTGTCCCGGGGGAGAATTAATTTAGTAAATGTGACCACACGCTTTACTGTTTGCTTTCAACAAACACATGAATTATAAGAAGTCTTCAATACATCATCCAGACACGCTTATGCATCAAAGTGTTTTTTATAAAGGTGCCTTATCTCTTGAGTACATTAAAAGAAGTGTTGCCACACATATTCAGTAATGGGATCCCATGCAGTCTTGAGGAATTAATTAATTAATTTAAACCCAGAATGAGCTTACAACTGGAAACAACATTTGTCTTTATTACAAAAAATATATACCTAAGAGACACATAAGCCGGTTGCACACAGCTTTATTAAATTGCAATGAGTCGCTGAGCAATGAACAAAATAATGTCTGAGCCTTAGTTTTGCGATTGTAGTTCGCATGGCTGTACTTTATATGTAGATGGGTTCTTGGCTTGTTTGTTTTAACATCATATACATTCCAAAGTAATTAGTTCAATCGTCTGGCTTGTTGAGGTCACATTAGGGTCATCATGTAAGGCATGAGCACGTGTTTGTTTTTGTGTATCTTTTCACTACTGACTAAATTAATTTCCTTAAGGGGTAATTAAGTTATGAAGAAAAAGCATCAACTGTCAATTGCAACTGGATCAATACTGTTGATCACTTAGATTTGGTGCCCAATTGGGAACAGGCATGAATAAAGGAAAACACTTTACTGTTAAGGTCCTGTAGAGCAGGTGATCAGTCTTCCTTACAGAGGCAGTCTGAGTCTGAACTTTCTGCCAGGACATCTCAGCTGAAGTCCTTCAGGCTCCCAATGTACAACCCCCTCCCTGCTGAGATGCAGCTAAATTCAATCCAACTGTGTAGGTCTGCAGAGCTGCCAGACCTGCTGGCTCAGAGTGAGATATTTATGGCTTTAGAGAGCTGCCCAACACAGGTTATTGTTTGACCAACTTGAAGAGCACTCACTACAGAAGTTTCTTCTCAGGGTGTCTTTCATGAAGGTGGCCTCATTGGAGCACGGTGCAGTTCTGTAATGATGTATTTAACAGTAATAAATCAATTACATTATGGGCCAATACATGTTTCTGTTATATGACTTTCAGTTGATTGCCTCAATATGATGTACTGTATGTGGTTGTTACACAAATTAATCTTGTCCATATCAAGGAAAATGGAATAAGAAATGGTACTGATCAACATCCAATTACAAGAGCAGATACATGTAAAAAATAACTATTAATAAAAACAATAAAAAAGTGGGGAAAAAATGTCAACTTTTTAACTAACTAACCCTAGCTTTCCAGATGGTTGCTTATAACATTTTGAAGTATCCCATAGTATTTTTTTTGTCTCAGTTTATCCATTGTGGTAGCAAACATGTAAAATTTAGGCAGCCTCTCCAGCATGAACAAAATTGGCCTACTCAAGTTGAGATGCTGTTTATGCAAACAGCTAGTATTTCTTTCAAGAAATTCAAGAATTTTGAGAGTGCCAGAAGTCGAGAGTGAAGCCCTCCCTCATAAATCACCCCACAGCTATGCTCAAGATCATGGTGTGTTGACTGATAGTTAGACATGCTTGTGAAATGCAGATTAAATACAAAGTTTAAGCATCATACTGTGAAATAAAGTTCTACTGCCAGTCGTTATCGAGATAGGGAGATTAAGAGGCATTAATGCTGTCTAGTCCCCTATCCCTGATAATGCTACATTGTGAGCAAAGAAATGTGTTTAAATTGGTAGGTAGAGTGCTAGTAACGTTGGCAGCACTGGAGCTAAAAGCTAATGTACAGAGGATCCATTGAGTTACATTATGACGCGCCTATATTCAGTAAAAAGAAGAAACGGTAAATTATAACTTTATCATGATGTCTTCATCAACAAAAACAATCTGTTTTGGCCAATAAGGCTCATCAACGAACAACAATCTTAATTGGCGATAAATAAACATGATTGGACGTCAATTATTGTTATACATGCTAACGTTTTTTTTTCTCCTGATCCGATCCGTGACTCAAAACTGTGATCCATTGCACCCCTACCCAAAACTGATGATGACCACTTTCCAACTACTGTTTTAAGACTGAAGAACATCCACATTTAAATAAGCTGCCTTCATCCATCAGAGGCAGCGATGCCTGCCATCATCAATCCGGCCATGTTTTCACTGTCAGTAAAAATGTGTTTAGTTCATGGTGATGGTGGTGTCACAAGAAGGCACTACACATAAATCAGCCATCGGATTAAACAGTCCATAATCAGTGAATAATGGAAAAATGATATGACAGCAGGCATGGTGGCTTTACTAAGTTAAGTGCAAAGTTTGGTTCATAGCATTCAAGAAAATAATATTAATTTGGATAGATTACCTCAAACAAAAGTTCAGTGAGCCTACAAAGTCGGTCATTAATTAAATACAAGAGGATCAATTTCAAAAAGTGTTACCTAATGACATCATCCATACGAGTCCTTAGAGCAAAATGGCCAAATCACTGGACATGATATAAAGACAGATAAAGTTGTCAGGGTAGAGTAGCTGGGATGTGCTAAACGCGGGCACTTTTTTTGATGAGCTTGGCTGTGTGGGGGGTTACCTAGAAAACAATTGGGTAACTCTGTTTGTTAATGAATATGGGTGTTTAACATCACTGATTTGGGAATTAAGGAAAATAATGATCCTGTTTCCAAAGGAACATCTCGAGAGGAAATGATGGTGTATCCATAGATATTGTGTTGAGAAGATATGCAGGAAGATAGATAACCCTTAAGAAGATTTTTTGTATGTATTTAACAATTAAAAGTGCAAAACCATGAATTTTCCTGCAACATTTTCAAAAGTCTTTACGCATTAGCCCCTGGAGTGTTGCTAATAAAGCTGGTTCCAGTGGTTAATTCTTAGCTTTCCAGGAGTCAATTTCAATGATTCCCACAGTAAAAGTCGGTCCAAATCGTCTCCAGAAATTTGGGTCTCATGCATCGCTAGACTGCTCAGTTTCATCTGTGGGAGGCAGCAGGTGCAGAGCTCAAACTAATGAATATGCAAATCAACAATGAATGTAAAAGAACTATAGCTGAGGGGCAAAGGCCAACCCGTAACAAACACATGAGCAAAATGAAGCTTAAAGCATTGTACATGTTAATCTTCAGCCCAGTGGACTTTAACTGGTAGTTGACTGTTAGATTCCCAGTCTGAGAACCTGTCTACACAACATCTACACATCAAAGGCAATAGTAGATTAACAGAATTCCCAGCCTGCAGTAAAAAGAAGAGAAGAAGTAAAAGGAAAATTCGAAGTTTTCAAGATAAATTAAAGTGAAAGACCATGAAGAACAACTCAGTTTGAGTCACACTATGGAGTACTGGGGTTTGCCTTTTTTTAACATGTAATGTGGAATTTGTGCAGCTACAAATGCAACACTTACATTGAATTTGCCAGCATTTAAAGCTTTTCTGTGGGGTTTTCCAAAGTCAGGATGTTACATTTACGTTGGTTTACATGGTGCCATCATCACCTAGACCGCAAGATGATAAATATGTGGTTTATTACAATAACATTTTCAATTTCAGAGTATTGTTTGTATTCTTTTCCCAAGTGAGTTTGATAGTAGGCTTTGTAGGCTAGTACCTAAAGAGGATGTAAACAAAGTCCCTCATAAAATGTAGCTTATTATTTAAATGTAATTTTTGCAATTTGATTAATCCAATTGCAGACAGCCATGTTTTAAAATCAAAAAGTACAATTTTATACAACGTAGTTTTTCATGTATATGTATTTGTGTTCTTAATAGTGTTTCAGAACTGTATGGGTTATGTGTTATAGCTCAAAGAGTGGAATTAGATGCGGAATATAACTAGATGCTCCCAAACTTTGTACATTTTAGCTCAGAGGTACAATATTGCAGAAACACACACACGCACACACAACTTATAGGTACATTATATAGGCACAATGGGAGCTAACTCAAAGTGACTGCCTGACTCAAACGAATTACACTGAAGTGCTATGTTGTTGTTTTTTGTCTTCTGCCAAACTTCTTTCACTCATGAAAATTTTAGTTTAAGATTTAAGTTTTATGACATCCCCATTATATTATTGCTGTAAAGAGAACCCACAACAGAAGTGTTTTCCTTGTAGTTTAGCTTCAGAGCCTGACTTCCTACTTTGACTGCAAAGCTGCTCTCTTGAAGAACAGTATGGGTACAGAAGTAAAGAAGCCAATGCAGTGGTTGCACTTAAAAGCATCTTCTTGATTACAGCAACAATTCAAGAAGGGGCCTATTCCTGAGCTCTCTCTCTCTCTCTCTCTCTCAGTCCTTACAGTTGATATCTCTTAGGAGGAGACAAACAGATCTGTATACTGATCCTGGACAGTTATTGCGATGGGCGGGGGGTGGGGGTGGAGGGAGATGACATGAGAGGGCTGCGAAGAGGAGCAGGGGGAGGAGGGTAGCATCCGGGTCCAAACAAATACCTCTTTAGAATTCTACACAGCACTCTGCTGCAGCGTGTTTGGTTTCCAGGCAGCACTGCATTATTAATGCACCCATCTACCCCGACTCCCACCCCCAGAGCCCGGAGAGTAGGGTGGGGACAGATGGAGGAGGAGAGAGAGCAACTTGGGGTGGGGTTTAAAAAAGAAAGCGAACAAAGTTTCATGTTAAGGTTGCTAATCAGCAAATGCTCCTGTTTGATGTGAAAATTTAGAGGAGCAAAGGGCGGTTCAATATTTTCTGATAAATGTGTTGGAGGGTGTGTGGCTTTGTGTACTGCACAGCCCCCAATTTAATGACTGTAATTGAATGACTTGGAGGATAAGGCTTCTCTCTCTCAACAAATCCCATGCAAAGACCAAAGCCATCAATGTGCTGACACTCAGGACAAGCCATTTAAATTCCTATTCCAACATGAATCCTAAAAAAACAGGTCACAAATGATAAGTTTTATATTTCAGTCTCTGTTAATTTCCTAAAACTGCTAGACGCCGTAGTTTTTCTCAACGAAAAAAAGTCTCTAATGCAACACTGTGGCTCATTAATGTCATTTATCTATGTGATTTTAATTTAGATCTTGAGAAATATGCTTACTTATTTTTTTGCTAAGAGATTATTTATACCAATCGTATGTGTGTGTGTGTGTGTGTGTGTGTGTGTGTGTGTGTGTGTGTGTGTGTGTGTGTGTGTGTGTGTGTGTGTGTGTGTGTGTGTGTGTGTGTGTGTGTGTGTGTGTGTGTGTGTGTGTGCGTAAGTATGGAACCAAAGCCAGGAGGTGATTAGCTAAACTTAGCGCTTCTCTCTCTTGACCGTAAAATTTTGAATGTTGCACCATAGCCAG
Organism: Anoplopoma fimbria; assembly: GCF_027596085.1. Taxonomy (NCBI): domain Eukaryota; kingdom Metazoa; phylum Chordata; class Actinopteri; order Perciformes; family Anoplopomatidae; genus Anoplopoma; species Anoplopoma fimbria. Next base: position 6,304,258 of record NC_072467.1, on the reverse strand, counting down.
CAGGTAGCGATGGTACCGACACATCAATTGGCTGTACGGAGTTGATATTCAGGGTGTGGTGGCACACTAGCAGTTGAATAAAACTATATGACTATAAACCATGGCATCTTTCTGAGCTTTCTGCCTGTCTCGTCACAGGGACCAACCTCTGGTGGCATGTGCTATCCAATACAATACATTACATCTATACAGCATTATACAAAGCAATGTCTCTGTATTGATACGCTGATTAAAAATCATATTGTTGTGATTTCTAAATACCGTGGTATTCCGTAATACTGCACAAGCCAAGTACCATCACCTCCTATGTTCGCTATTAACATGTTGTCACGTTGCGCTGAACAGGTTGAGTTGCGCCTTTAATTATGAAAAAATAACACTGTAGCTTTGTAATCGCAACCAACAGCAACATTTATTACTCATTTCAGACAACGTCAGAGCAGACCAGATCCACTTCATCTGTTCTTACCTTTTACAATAAAAGTCCAAGACATATATTACTTGCAGGAGGGTATTTTTCACATTTTTGTGGTTTTAATTTCTCACACCCCTGGTGTCTAAAGGTCTTTATTATTTAGCATTGGTAAAAACAAAATATTTTGTAACTCTTCATTAAAGTGATGGTAACGTCCCAGTACTAACTCTGACAGCGATACTATAACTTTTACACTGGGAAAATGTTTTGAAGTAATCAAGAAATCGCATGCAAATATAAATTAAGTTGTACTTCAGGCTTTGAAATAAAATGGCTGAATTTTAGGGGTTGTTTTACAGCCTAGCAATATTATTCTGGCAACAGTGCAACCATACGATCATTATCTGATGATATCTGACTTCATAAAAGCAGATAACTGTTTAAACTCCTGGCCAGACTGCCAAAGATGGAATCCTTACAATTATAAAAAAGTCTCTCTCTATCTATCTATCTTTCTTGCTCACCGTCTTTCCTTCTGTGTCTAATTAACAAACCAAGACATGTTTCGAATGCCAGAAACAGTGAGTGAGTCAGTGTGAGAGAGAGAGAGAGAGAGAGAGAGAGAGAGAGAGAGAGAGAGAGAGAGAGAAAGAGAGATAAAGATTCCAATTTCCCCAGTCACTGACATCATAAGGTACACATTGAGTCTCTTCACAGATTGGTATCGAGCACGCCTTGATGCTGCAGCCGGCAGTGTGAAAATGTTAAGAGTTAACCTTTGGCAGCCCAAATGCGGTAATGCTTTTGAAGCTAGCACATTTCCCTCAGCTCTTTTAATTCCACCTTTTCTGAGACATCATTTCCTATTCAAGGTAATGGGGTTGGAGTAATGAATTCTTGCAGAGTCCAAACTATGTCCCCCTTGTGACCTCCTGTCTGTAAATGAAATAGTCAGCAGAGCAGCGAGTAGGTCATTGTGGTATACAGCCTCGGCACACTGCTCTGCAGGGAACATTCAGGGAGATTCTTCCCTCCATCATCTCTAAATGGAACTCTGAAACCTTTATTTTGTTTTCTCTAACCGGTTTTAGAATCCAGCTCAATTTGTTCTTATTTTTCTTTTTTGGCATGAAATTCTGAGGCAATCCTCCAAAGATGTCAATACCCATTATCTTTTGTCTTTTATTCTGTATGAGCAAACAAAAGAAAGGAAGGTTATTTCAGCTATTTCCCTCCAGTAGAATTGAAAGGTGTGAGCACTGAAAAGCAGCAGCTGTTAGTGGTTGTGTGACATCACCTTGTCAAAGCAAACTGCCAGGATTTGATAAGGGGAATTTACATTACACTTTAACTAATCTGTTCATTAAATCAACTAATCAATTAGTGGAAAAAATGGCATGAATGTTTGTCAACTAAGAATTGTATTTGGTCGAAGACAGCCCTGCAGTCATTACATTACATTACATTACAGTCATTTAGCAGACGCTTTTATCCAAAGCGACTTACAATCAGTAGTATATTACATATCATTCACCCATTCACACACTGATGACAGGCTACCATGCAAGGTGCCACCATCAGACTCTAACTAACATTCATGCAACATCCAGTCCACACCGATGGCAAGCCTTCGGGAGCAACTTGGGGTTAAGTGTCTTGCCCAAGGACACATCGACTGCCGAAGCCGGGTATCGAACCACCGATCCTCTGATTGGAGAACTACCTTGCTCTCCACTACGCCACAGCTGCCCAGTCATCATTATTAGAGGTAATTATTAATGAAAAGAGGCATTAAATAGTATCTACATTCTCAGTAAGCTGTCTAACATTCAGAAAATATTTGCAAACATGGGAATTATTGAATTAACTGATTGTGGTTCTTGTAACGTTTTGTGCATTGCAATGCATTGCCTGTTGCCTGTGAGTGTCAATGTACTGTAGTTTCATGTGACAATTGAAATCAGTTCTCCAACTTTGCAATGCAGAGGCTTCACAACAGCTAATGAATACACCAGCTCCACTACAGTGACAGCAAGTCCTCGTGATGGTGCACGAGAAGAGAATCAAATAAGAGAAAATTAGATAGAAAGAGACCGTGTGTGTTGACAGATAAGAGTGGAAGAGGAAAAAAGTTGAAATATAATCTATTTCAGAAACAAAATTACTTTCCTTTCATTTCATTATGTACCTTTTCATAAATAATCCAAAATTCTATGATTAGCATACGGTGATGAGGACAATCCACAATCAGTCTTAGATGACATTTTATTACAAACCATGCATATCAATCTGAATTGTCTCATTTGGCATGAACTTGGCATTGGTCCAAATGACTGGTAACAAATCTGAGCCGAAAACAACAGATCACTTAATATGCAAAAACAGTGGTTTTGCTTTCAGTTAAGTTTTAGAAAAAAATATCCTAAAATGATCTAATTTTAGTTTGCACTTTAATGTCACTGTACCTGCACGTTGCAGAAAAGAGTATATAAGTTGTTTTTTTCTTAGAAAAGTTACTTTGCAAATTAAGGTGAGAAACAGACTGATAAATGCATAAGCAGACTGACACATGCAGTTCAAAGGGAACTTCCCTGCAGTGACATTTAATGCTCCCTTTTCAGGTGGCTTAGAGAAAATCAGGAGGATAGGGCCACTTTTTCCTTTTAACTATTTCTGCTGCTGCTTTATACCACCCATTTCTCTTCTTCAAATAAAATGATAATAGTTCCCCCAATGGCAATCCTGTGTTTATAGTGAGGGGAAGCAACAATGTAATGAGCAAGATTTGTTTTATTGCTTCCTTCATGCTTTTCATCCTCCCTATTTTGTCATCTCAATGTGCTTGAGTGTCTTTGTGTTTGTCCTTCACCTTGACAAGAACATTGCTGTAAACCTTTCTTTGAGTGTCTGTTAAAATTTCAAGTCTTTTGCAAACAGAACAAACAATTCCAGGAACTGCCTTGCTGTGTTTGCTGCCCAAAGCTGAATTTGTTATTTTTTATTTATTTTTTTAAGAGATTTGGCAGTCCACTCCCATTAATATGTTTTGCTTGACCGATTGTAGAGCGACGAAAGTCACTCAGGGAATTGAGACTTGGGAGTTACACAAAAGGTTGAAGTCATAGACCTTTTCCACTTAGTTAAAATGCGTCTGAGCAGTGATCCCAAATGAATTCCTTTTTATTTTTTCTTGTTTTTTAAGGACAAGGTTGTGGAACAAGTGTTAATTGTCAATCTTACAGATATGCTTGAAAATGACTTGCCTGCCTGTTCCTATTCCTCTTGACTGGAGTTTTGCATTTTACCAGTGGGTCCCAAAATCGGACAATTGGACTGGACTACATGGACCATGCCCAAACTGGTTAAATATAGCACAATGACTTTATGTCTCTTTGGGGTACCTAATTTATAAATAGTGCACAGATTTATATTGAGTTTCACAAGGTTCAACTGTTGGTCCTTATTAAAGTTTTACAATTTATATATAAATGAATATAATCATTATTAGTGTGATATATAATAGGAAAATATATTTAGTCATAATTGTGTGGATCACATATTTCTGAGACAGAAATTCACCTCCTCCTACAAAGTTAAATATTCAATGATATACAGTGGGTACGGAAAGTATTCAGACCCCTTTAAATTTTTCACTCTTTGTTTCATTGCAGCCATTTGCTAAAATCGAAAAAGTTCATTTTTTTTCGCATTAATGTACACTCAGCAACCCATCTTGACAGAAAAAAAGGGTCTGAATACTTATGACCATGTGATATTTCAGTTTTTCTTTTTTAATAAATTTGCAAAAATTTCTACATTTCTGTTTTTTTCTGTCAAGATGGGTTGCTGAGTGTACATTAATGCGAAAAAAAATGAACTTTTTCGATTTTAGTAAATGGCTGCAATGAAACAAAGGGTGAAAAATTTAAAGGGGTCTGAATACTTTCCGTACCCACTGTAAGGAACATTCACTTTCATACGTTCAACTCTGTAATTTAACATTTCAAAGAGCAAAATTACCTTTCAAAATTAAAGGAGAAGTAGTCAAGGCATATCTTCCTGCCAAATATGTACAAACATGCCACAACTTGAGGGACAGTGATGGACCTAGACACAAACACAACATTTTTAAAGAGACAGCTGTGCCCACCTTATTTTCAAATACTGATGGTCCCTGTTCAAAACTATTGGTATGAGTTCAAAGAGCCAGTTGTGTAGGATGTGTTGGCATCTAGCCGTGGTGAGATTGCTGATTGCAAGCATGTAGTGTGCCAAGAGTGTAGGGAAACTAGAGTTGCTGAAGTGAATACCTGAATGCCAGTATCTGGAGCCAGTGTTTGGTTTGTCCATTCCGGGCTACTGTAGAAACATAGCGACTCTGTATAGAGGCCGCGTTTCATATGTAAATATGAAGGGATCATTCCACGGTAATGAAAACACAACAACTCTTAATTTCAGGTGATAATACATACAAAAAACATGGTTATTAATATCATATTCCATTTCTTCCAAAAGATCATCCTGAAATCTACACATTGTCCCTTAAAAACATAGTTATGATATCAATTCAAAGTTTAAGTGGGAGATTGTGCCCCCCCCCCCGAAATTGGAGAGAAGACGTATCACTCTGTTTGAGATGTAGTAACTACGCTCAGTCCACTCTAATTTGCAGTAGTGTTACAGAGTGGAAGTTATTTGCTTACAAATTATTTTTTAGGAGTACTACCAGCTTGCAGAGAGCATACAAACCAGACAACAGACAATTTTAATGTTGGCCCGCCATCAAGTAACTCTCTAATTTCGTTCCTTAACGACAGCTGATACGGCCTGCCGCAGGTGATATTTGCAGATATTCTCTAAGCTGTTACCTTAATGTTCAGCTTACTGCTCTTTGGGAACAAGAAAGAGAGGAAATACAACAACTTGTTAGCAATGGGTTCAGAGACTCAGTGTATTTTGTAAACCTCATTGAGTCACCACCCATGCGGGTCCAAATCATTGTTCACATTTATCCACTCTTTACCTGGATATACAGTGAAATAATTGCACTGTATAGCCCAGATGTGGTCAAGGAGAGCAGGGCTGCAATAGTAGGTTGAGGTGAAAAAATAAACAATAAAGATCAGGAAAGATAGGATCCTTTGTTTCATCCAATACTGATCTATCAAAAAATGCCCCGATCGGCCCCAACACTAATCCTTAGGACCGGCTCGGGACATTTCAGCTTGAAAGTTCAAATAACACACCGCATCAATGAGTTAAACTGACTCTGTGCCCTCATCTCAGTTGAGACAGTGTAAAATGCCATTTAGCATTGCAAGAGCTCCACCGAAACGCAGGACTAGCAGAGACTAGCAGCTGGGAATTTAAAATGGATATTTCTGTTTTTAGGTTAAGCTACATGTATCCTGCAGCCTGCCTTTTGGCAGCAGCACAGTGATCGTGTCTGTTTGAGAGTGATTTGAGAATTGCTAAAATACATTGTTTGGCACAATGCACAGAGGAGTGGAGTTTTTTATTTAGCCTTATAAAATGGTGGGAATGAAACGTGAGAATGCATTAAATCAACAGTTCAAATTCCCCGCAAATAATTCAATTTAACAGTCTATACTGTAATTACTATACTACTCTGAACTATTGATATTTGACCAGCAGCTTAGCAATCTAGTTCATAGTTACAAAGTTCAATGTGATTTTTGGTGTTGTTGGTTGCGTGTTTAATAAGCTTAGAATGTGTTTAATAAGCTTAGAAAGCAGGTATCCGAGTAGGTTTCAGCACCACACAGGTCATTGTTGTTGGGATAGCCTCAGTGAGAGGTTTTCTCCGGGTTTGTGACCCGAACAGACTGTGTTCAGGGAGGCAGGAAATGTGAGTCATGCTGGCAGTGTGTGTATATAAACACCTTTACCCCCAAGTCATAGTGAAATGTCACCTTTACCTTCAAAGCCACATGGACCAACTCCATGTAACATAATGTTTATTCTCCATTAACCGGGGGATGAAAGACTGGGTTGTATTTTCTTTATGAAACATTTTACATCTTAAGCCACATCAGACGAATTCGGCACACAAAGTATTAAAGGGCAGAGATGGAAAGTAACAATTACATTTATTCAAACACTGTATGCGAGTACTATCTGTTTTGTTAGGGTCTTAACTTTCACTTACTATTTCAGATTGAAATATCTTACTCATTTTTCTTCTCTTGTCTTTTGTCAGTACTTTGGCAGATTGTGGTTTTAAATTCAAAATATATGATAACCTCATATGATGCATTGCTGTATTTCAAACTAACCTTCTGGTCACTTGCAAAATTAAAATACTGCATCTTTAAAACAATATCTATAACTCTTGAAGAGTACTTTACTATTGACACTGAAGCACCCTATGGTTTACCTTACAATAACAATTTAAATACTTTTCCACAACTGATCTTCAGGGCATCTTGTCCTGAATATATAATATATATATGTGTATTCTCTGTGCACATTACAACTCACTCATCCTCTGCTCGGTCCAGTTCTTAATCAACCTCAGCCCCGAGATCAATAGCCTGCGAAGGACAATCCAATCAACCACTCATAATAACAAACCAATTAAAATATAATCCATTTATCCATCACCTTTAATAAGCATATTTAATTTCCAATGTGATTCTCCAGCATCCTGACTTTCCATAATGAGAATGCTTCTTTCAAGGGCGACGCGGCATAGTTGCCGACTGCACAAACCAAAATCCCCAAATAAGGGATGCACCTTTCCTCCTCATTATGAACTCAGTTGCATAGCGTTGACCTTTGACAGAACTAGCCTCATTTAGATGCTAAGCATTATCTCACCTTCTAGGGAGTGAGTCTGTTGACCATGCTAGGGCAATGAGGGAGTGCCCGTCAAACACTGCTATCCGAGCTTTGATGTACTACTTATTGTGCCCTTCCCTAATGGCCCTTAGATTTTGTATGTTCAGAGAAACATATGTTGCTGCCTCCACTGAGCAAACTGGAAAAAGAGGATGATGTAGAATGAGCCGAAACCAAAACCATTTCAAGTGCATTAAGTGAACTGTTAAAGATCACCTTGAAGACATTCAAATGCACAGTGATGGATGGGCCATTATTGATGGTTCGGCAAAACTGACAGCGGTGGAGATAAATATGGCCTAAAGCCTGCCAAATGCTGTCATTACCACTCGGCCCTCCACTCGTCAGTTAACTGTAGGAATTTATGCTGTTTAGGCAGGCATTATAAAACGATTTCCATCCCATTAGACCTACAAATTCAGAACTCATTTTATAGCAATATAATAAACATCAACCTCTTTTGACCTGTAGTTCACTTATAGTGCATAGTTACCATACACTACACAGTGAATGCATCTCTTCAGGATACAGAAAATGTTCAGAAAAGCCATGAAGCTTGGATAATAATGCAAAGTAAAAAAGTGAATTCCAGTACATACAATCCATCCACTATATCTATATCCCTTAAGTTCAGCACTGTCAAGTGTTTCGCAGTTGATTAATTCAACTTGAGATGGTTCTGTTGGAGGACTGTGCCCAGAGCTTCTATTCAGAAATGAAATGATTGTTCAATTAATGGATTGTTTGTTTTTTTGTAATAATAATCGTTTTCTTAGCAACAATTTTTAAAACTCTTTGATTCAAGTTTTTTAAATGTGCTGCTTTTCTTTGTCCTTTTTATCACATTTTCTTTGGGTTTCTCACTGTTAGTCAGACATAATAAGCAATTTGAACACGCCAGTTTTGGCTGTAGGATATTGTGACATATTTGTACTATTTCTGACATATTGTAGACTATAAAAAAAAAGAATTGAACAAATTAGGAAAAAAACATGTATTCAAATAAATGTAAAGTTTCTTCTTTTTAATAAACGAGAAGTTTGAAAAATTAATTGACGTTGGAGATTACTGTGCGAAATAAATCTGTATATTAGTAAAGATGACAAGTATTGTAGCTGCTAACACTTTATTTCTATACTACAGTGAGTGTTATGGCTGTTCTACTTTTAAACCAACAGAATGAGGAAACTACCTGTATTCAAGAAAATGCTCTATAAACAAAAAAAGAGTTAAATACCATCTTTTCAAAGATTATTTTCCTTCAGTAAATCAAATCATGAATATTTTTAGAGGATTTAAGTGTATGAGAATGGCCTTTAGAATTGGCTTGACAACGTTTCACCAAATATATTGTTTTATAAGTCTGCACAACAACCGTAGTAGCCTCTTGAAGTTAGCAGTCTGGGTCTCCAACCTCTTACTCTCTCCCTCACACACACACACATGCACAAACTGTTATGCAGAAGGGGTTACAAATCTGACATCTCACTGCACTTTGGCATCAAAGCCCTTTGTCCGCGAGCTGACACCTGGTCCCTCTCTCCTTGCCAAAGAGGCCTAGCGAGAGGGCTCAGATGCCTGGAAGAGCTGGGTGAAATTACACCACCCATCTTCTGCTCAACACACACAATACACAGGCTATTGGAAGTCCAGGAAAGGACAGACTCTGCTGCCCTAAATTGCTCCCCTGAATCCTACCCTTCACCCCTACAGGCAAAAGACACACACGCTCAGACACACACGCAGAAAGACGCACACTGTACTCTACACATTCCAACTGATTCATGCATGTTGGAGCAATTGCCAGACAGAACACACTACACTGCTGTGATAGCAGAGTGTATCTAATAGCGCTAAATTAACGTCGTGAAGGTCATAGAGAGAGAATAATCAGTTTTGGGCTATGGACTAGTTTTTTGCCAGCTTAGGGGGTTCTGGCTGAACATTTTAACCATTTTCTGCCTTGATGAACTAAGTCATACTCCACACACAAGCCTTGATCCTATCCTGAGGCTGTGTATTTCACTCAGCAAATGATTGCTACCGTTTTGAAATATTTTTCTGTCATGTGTACAAGGAATCTAAGCCATTTTCTAGCCACACTGTATCTTAAGACAGGAGCCAGTCATACATGTTGTAACATTAGGCAGCTTGAGGTTCAGTACAACCATCTAACACAATATTAGCCTGTCACAAGGCCTCACCTTCCCTTCTATCTGTGATGTTTTAAGGGGGGGGTGCCGTCTGAGACATTGCCCAAGACCTTTCAAAACTTCACTGCTCTCAGCTGCAAAGCAAAGACTACATGACCAGTAACTAAACCTCAGGAGATCTTTTGCTTGGACGGTTTTCTTCAGACAACTGCACCAGCAACCTTTCAGTAATTCCCCAACTGCCCAACAGGTACAACACGTCATGCCTGTGAAGATCTGCAGTTATAATAATAGGTATACATTTTAGACCACTAGTCCATAGTGACTCCCACAATTATAGAGATTATTTATAGATGAATTCTCTGCAACATGGTTGATCGCTTTAATGGTGATAACACAGATTTACTGTTAAAATGCATATCTTTCCATTTATCCTACTGCAGCTACTAAAGGGAAACTTTAATTTAGGTTCTCTCATTAGATCTAGAGGTTTTGCTGGAAGGATGAACTCTAAATCAGGTCATCCTTCCTTTGATCTTACAATTTTCTTTTCATTCAGGTGTTCATTTTTTTATTCTTGCCTGATGTGTAAAAGCTTCCAACATATATTTATCCTGCTTTTACACTAGTTACCAGAGAAACTTCCACTGCATAATACCCTTTGGCAGGTCAACTGCAGAGCATATGACTCATTCCTACAGATTTGCTGAAGGGTTCTTATGCAAAAATGGGTGGTGGAATATAAGCTGCAAATGCTAGTAATTACATACTTACACACTTGTATACTGCGTGTTATACAAAACTCATGTGTCCATTTGAAACAAATACATCTTGGTGGTAATTCTCAGGGTTGAACAGAGAATTTGTGTGTATGATGTCTGCTGCCATTTATAGCTCAACAGCTGGCTGATGGGTAACCGTGGAGCTACATCCCTCGAGCTGCTGCTACTGGAGCTGATGAATAGCCACAGCAGTCACTATCTGCCAACCTACCTCCTCTTCACTACATATAATTCCAGTTTACAGTTCTCCCCTGGCCCTGGCTCTTTTTTATGCCAGAGATGTTGCATTCTGTTCCAGACAATGCTATATATAATGAGTGAGGCTGTGAGTGTGTGTGTGTGTGTGTGTGTGTGTGTGTGTGTGTGTGTGTGTGTGTGTGTGTGTGTGTGTGTGTGTGTGTGTGCGTGTGTGTGTGTGTGTGTGTGCGTGCGTGCGTGCGTGCGTGTGTGTGTGTGTGTGCAGCATGCACCGTCTTGTATTTGATATAAAGCTAAACATATTAGCTCAAAGTTAATGCTCATGATATTAATTGTCCATCAAAGGGCATAAACACACCAATGGTTTTGGAAATAGTATAAACTGACAAGAAAAACACAATTTCTCTGTACCTGCTGCCTCCTCTGTATGCTGCAGAACTTCAGGTGACATTTTCCCTTAGGTATCAAGAAGGCTACCATTGAAAAGCCCACTGGAGTTTGTATCTGGTTGTGGGAGCTGGAATCAATTGGATTTTTGCTGTGGTTGTTGGCCACCTCTGGGTGTAGCTTGCCCACAGGCATGGCTATGCCTCCTCAGCTGTAAGATTTGGCACTGGGCCCTCTCCATGAAGCCGAATGGTGGAGCACAATGTTGATCTCTCCTCTCTGCTGATTCCCAGCTGTGGCCCTGCATCCCCACTAGGCCATTTAATGTGGAGGGGAGGCGGCATGGACCTATGCAATCACCACAGCCATGGGTACAAACATAGCCACAGCTACACATCCTTTAAAAATGAAGTCTGCTCTTCTCTAATGAATCCAAGTTTATTGTGTAACATGACATATACGGTAAGGTATCCGTAGAACTTGATAGACATGGTTTGCAGAAAACTTAACCAATGTTTCAGGGACGTCTTTTAGGCCCCTCTCCATACAGATGAAATGATCTAAAGCATGTTTTGTCTACAAAAGTCTACATTTGTTTTTCAGTTCTTAGATTTCTATACTTTTCTTTTTCTCTTACTTGTATGGAGATAGTGAAGGTTTCATTAATATTTACAGCACATTTGTAAAAACCTTTTGAATTCATTCAGCCTGTACCATGGTCTGTAGATTCTACTACAAATCTTGTAATGGCTTTCAGTCTGACACATTCTGTTTTTTTCAAATGGATTCATATTTTTCAACACTGAGTAAAGCATTTTGAATTCAAATATAATATTATTTCTGCTTTGCACTACCACTACGTAACCTACAAAGAGATAAAGAAACGTTTGTTCCGATTACATTACGAGAAAACCACAGGGTTTAAAAAAAGAAAAAAAAAAGAACTTGGAAGTCATTTAAAAGTAATAAATGCAAGATGACAGAGCTCTACAGGTCACTTCAATAACAGAAATTAAATAATAATTGGATCTTTCATTGATCATTGTGTGTATACTCTATTTGTCCTCTCACAGGGAGGTCAGAGCTGAGAGTCAGGTACCAACTGGCAGGGATTCGGAATTTTTGCTCGCCGACACTTCAGCAAGAGGGATGGTTGCCAACAGAAGGGCTTGAACCTTTGTCCTCCGTTTGAATCATTGTCTCCCTTTTCTCAATGCCACCCTCCTCCTCCAAAGAAAGGTACTCACCAGGCAGCTGATGAGTAAAAGAAGAGAAAAAGGTTTAAATAAAAAATAATCCTTTATACCATACCTTGTGGTTCTGATATATTTTTTCAGTGTAAATAAACATCCTGTTTGTGGGATATAATAAAATAATGCAGAACAAAGAAATTCAAGTCTTGCATTTGATAAAGTTTATTCTTCTAAAAATGAACACATATCATATTGAGTTCAGCATGCAGCCACACTTACGGGATCGAATGAATTTATACGTTGGAGGCCTGAGGAAAATTGCTCATTGTTATCTTTAGTAATCCATAAGGTCTCTGAGCTACAGCATAGCATGGTCTGAGGCTTGGTTGTTAATCGTAAATTCACAGAGATCTACTTAGTGAAAGGCAAATATCAACAAGTCCTGCACTGGCTTCTCTATTTTCTCATTAGGCAGATAGATGGCAGATAGCTAGCAGTGGGAGAGGTGGAGGCAAGAACAGATTAGTCTCCCTTCACAAACAACCACATATCCTTGACTTTTAATTAAAAATGCCATCGCAATTAGACACGGTAGTTTAAAGGACTGCCGAAATAAAAAAAGAGTTCAGGCACTGCTATAAAGGCAATCCGGAGCAGTTCCAAGAGAATAAAGCTTTTCACTTTTTTCTTTGTGTGTTCTTTTTTTTCTTTTTTAAGGAAACTTAAATCGGCTTATAGGTTTTTCGCAAAAGCACTGCAGTAGAAGCAAAAGAAGAGCCAGAGAGGAGAAAATAAAACTCAAAGTCATCACAGTGGTTACAAAGGACGTTGGAGATTGAGGTCAGGGGAGGAGGAAAACTATTCTGTCGGCACAATAAATGAGAACAATTAATCAACAGTTAATGTGAATCACACCATTTATCCATCTAAACAATCTGGTTTCACCAAGTCACATTACTGAGGTAATGAATCTGTGCAAATCTGACATTTGAAATACTTTAGAGAAGGGCAACAGCCTGTAGCAGCCAACATAGTCATCGGTAAAACATGAGCAACAGCAGGGCTCTAAGTGACGCATACTGTACTCTTCTGCATCTGAGTGTCAACCACACACATGAAAGTCCTGAAATAGCAGTAGCATGTATTGTGAAAACAGAAACTAGGTCTACTAGTATGGCCTACTTAGGGTTATTTTAAAGTTGCTTATTTAATTGTGCTATGAATAAAACAGATCAACACTGATTGCCCGAAATGAGAGTGTTTTCATAGGAAAGACTTGTGATATTACCTTACATTTATAGATAAAAAAGCTGTTTCTACTCTGAGTATGTATGATTTAGTAAGTTGCAAACCTTTCCATCTTTGTCTTAATTGTTTTGTATGTTCCTGTTTTTGTATTGTTGCTTTTTTATGGTTTTATTACTTAAGCTCTTCCTTGTATTACTCTCTGTTAATGTGTTTTACCTGCATGTGAACAAATGGCAACACAGTCCCACTCTTATCCAGGCTTTTCTGCTTTTTGCAATAGTATAACAAATCGGTCTTGGTGATTTAGTATTCCCCTGGGTAATTGGTTTTCTGGAGAGGTGACCATGTGGAGATGAAAAACAATCAGCAAAGCTCTTAACAGATGCTGTAATTACCTGAGCAGACTCGCACAAGCGCCTGTGCACACCCGAGTAGTAGACGTACCCTCTGTGATCTACCATTTGCAGAGAGGGAAGGGCAGAATCCACTTGAGGGCGTCATCTTGATAGGCAATGTAATGCACAATCTAGCCATACAGTGGAGCCATAGCGGACAAAGGAATTGACTGATATACCTGTAAATACGATTTAATATAAAACCTATGTAACATGTTTAGTTAAAAAACAATAGAAACCATTGTGAATATAACCTACATTTTATAGATTTTTTTGGCAAGCACCTTTTTGTGAGTCGGTCTGTTAGTTGGTCAGTCGGTCCACCAGTTCGATAGTGATATGTCTCAACAATTATTGGGTGGATGGCTATGAAATTTGGTTCAGCCATTCTTAGTAGCCTATACAGTGCACATATAGACTTTATTCAGCGGGCCACACAGGTATGTTACGGCTGCCATATATTTGGCAACCATTTTTCATTATGTAGATGGATGCACGTAATTAGGAAATAGCCTTACACTGATAGCAACATATGCTGAGGTTAGCAAAACAAACACAGTCGTGTGAGTAAGTCGCACTTTGGAGATTTATGGAGATGACAAAGCTACAAGGCCCACCTTTGGCTCCGTAGTTAGCTGAGAGACAGTGTTGTATAAGAAGACGACATTGTGTCAGCGTTGCTCCACAGTTGTAGGGCATATGAGGAGAAACTAATTTAACCCCCCCCATGCACAAGTTTTATTTTTTTTATCTATTTATTTCTTTATTTTCAACTTCATAGCATAAGAAATGCTTTTCAGTTTTATAGCTTATTGTGTTTCTAAGTGTTTCTAAGTTAAATGAAAGCATCTGCTTTTCGAGAAGTCTAAGTTTCCTATTTATAAACGGTATACTTACCTAACTTTAAACCTGTCTAATACAAAAGCCCTGCAATAAATGCTAACTTCAATAAAGTTAAACTATCCAATTGTTGTGGAAACTGTTAGGAGGCGTAACTTTGTGGTGCTGTTGAGTTGTACTGCATTATACTGAAGTGAAATGTTTCTTAGAATTTGTCCACCATGTTTATATCAATGAGGGTAGATAAATATTGGAAACACTAAAAACATCATATGTGAAACATTATGTTTTAAAGGATTATGAATATCAACCAAGATAGTGGGCCAAAATGAAGGTCTGGCCTGTGTACACATTCAGCTAATTACTGTAAGCTACTGTGTGAAGTTCTGATGTACTTATGCTAATGCAAAGGTATAAACCCCTGGACAAAAGCAATATTTTATAATGTCCTACATTAGACTCCATAACAGACTGATTTAAAGTCTCTATCCTTTTTTTTTTTATATTGCTGAGGAATAAGTTTTCTCTCCGCTCAGCTTGATCTGCCCATGGGGATTAATCATTTTGTACAGAAATGTCGATTATTAAAGGCTAAATTGCTTAAAGGGTCTCGAAAAAAGGATGGGAGAACATTAGAGGGAGATGTTAATGTTTGAAGGATGCGAGGTTAATGTGGTGCCATGCTGAGAAAACGTGTTCCTTCCCTTCAGCCGACGCTGCACTTCTGAATTCCTAAGCTCCTAAAGATCTATGTTAGTATTCAGGCACACATTACTATGGCTACCTGATGGTAGAAGTACCTCATCTACTCCAACCATCAACAGCCAACTACAACGTGAGGTGTCTTGAGACAAAGACGACAATAGATATACGTATATCTACAAGCCGGAATACTAAGTGAGGGGTTTTCCAGAGTATTTTGAAAAAAGTAAGCCAGGTTTTGTTCTTATTATGAGTAGATGCAACACTGTTTCACTTAATTATTAGGTTTTTCCCATTGGACTCCATGTTTTTCCTTCTCTAATGATAAGTATATCAATGCAATTTAAGTACAAGACAATCGGGACTTTTTCCAACTGAGCTTTGTTATGACTGCATTAAGTATTGATGAGACCTGCCGAAAAAATGTATGAATTGAAGAGATATACAATACTTTCTGTTTGTATTTATCACCTTTGTTATGGGTTGTTGTGAATAATGTATCCCCTGTTCCCCTGTTTACATACAACTTTTCTTTAAAGACTGTAATCCTAGGATAACAGTGTTAGCTGTATATAAAACACCAAAAGCCCTGTAATAGCCACACAAAAAAGGCATCCTCAATACTTTCAAATATCTAAACAGCAAAAGAGGTGTTTTGACAATTTTCACTCAGGTTGTTATTTTACTTTGTAAAGCAATTTCGATCATGATCAAATCAAGAAATACGGAGAAACATCAGGGTTTGGCACAAAAGGGTCCAGGCTGGCACAGCATTTAACAGCAATAGCTTTCATCCCAAAAGAGATGTAAGAAAGCTTTTCTCTAAGAACACAAGGCTTACAGCTTTATCCATCAAGCGTGTTTCAGAGTGACGTTGGGTGAGTCAGTCCCACTTTAATGATGGTGCCCCGTGGTGTTGTCGTAACTACACTAACCACTTTCTCAAATACCTGGTAGCCAGTGTCATTTTTTTCCATGGAGTAACTCATATTATTGTCGCAGATGGTGTTAAAAAAGCTGTCTCCCAACGATCATAAGACTCAATTACTTATTAGTAGTGTTACCAGTGCATCCAAGCAGCGGAATATCCATTTCTATGTTGGCAACACTATCTTGCTGCATAAATAGTAACCTTCTTATTTGGTTATCCTCACATATAATCTAAAAAAATACTAAGAGTATGCCAGACTTCATACTGCACCGTGAAGATACTAGATTCTGTTTAACAGAGCACTTTTTAATTCATTACCGAGGACTGTTATTGTACTTGCCACTGTGAATATACTGTACACTGCACATACTGTACTGAGGCACACACAAATATCAGCTAGACCTCTCCAAGCTCAGCGGTAAGAAACTGTCAGAAGTTGAGGTGCTGGTGTTCCACATCCTTTAATCACTGGCACATCATGGTGACAGAACCCTGTGTAGTTTAATAAAGCCCCCGGAACAAATACATCCTCCTCTAAACTATCTTTCTCACAAAGTGTCTACGAGCAGGGCTTAGGAGAACTGGTTATTACCATCTCATTGAGGAGGGACCCCTCAACAGCTTGTAAAGTTCCTAGGCATCACGTCTCTACTTCACTGTATGCTGACAGCCCAACCCTCAAAAGTAGACACTCTTCTTTGGAGGCTGTTTCAATTATTCACTTCTTCCTTTGAGTGTCACCACCTCTGCCTATCTTTTTTTTTCTTACTTTCTTTGTCTCTTTCTGCCTGAGATGGGCAGGTACCACACTCCAGGTAAAGCCTAGAGTCAGAGAACGAGAAGAAAATGGAGGACGAAAGAGCGGTACATAGGTCTACAGAAAAAGCCCCTTAAACAAATCTTATCACAGCAGAGAGCCCAAATGAGATACCTAACCAAAGGGAATAATTAACTTTCCAATGAGGCTAATCTAAAGCTATCAAATAAAAACAAACTCCACTGTGAGTGTAAGGAAATGCAATTATTTAAATGGGATAGAAATGCAAATGTTTGGTCTTATGTGGAGGAAACAAGGAGCCAGCAGCTAACGTCCTCCAAGAACCAAACTCCCTACTGGCTCATCATTTTCTGTAATGGATGTCAATGTCCCTCTGGACACGTGGCCATTTTCTAAGGCCAGTTAAATTGTGAGGAGTCAGCTGGTCCCTCATCAAGGATAATGTGTTTAATTGTGTTTATCAATGCCCCCAAGCAGTAAAATAAAGATCTAATAACAATAATATATCCCAGCATATTAGGTTTATGAAATGTATATAAAATTGATTTTTTCACATATTTATAAAATATATTAGACACTGACATGCACTTATTGATGAAAATGGAAGCCCAGGGCAACTTGGGGTTAGGTGTCTTGCTCAAATAAATTACATTACTGTAGCATACAAGAAAATTATTTTTGCAAAAAAATACCGTATTTGCCGTTGTCATATAAAAAATGAAAGTATAATGGTTGGTTTTGCAAAATAAAAGTGGACTTATGAAATATTCAGATATTCAGTTTTAATAGAGCTCGACTGATACTGAGTTTTTATGCCAATGGAACATTGTAGTTTGACAGCTGAAGAGTCTATGGCTATGATGGTGGCTCTATGAGGCTGTACATCAGGGGTGTCCAAACTACGGCCCGCGGTCCATTTTTAATTGGCCCGCTACAAATTCTAAAAACATAATGGAATATGGCCCACACATGAAACTTGCACTTAATGCTGCATTCACACCAAAAGCGAAGCGAATATTTCGCGCGTCTAGTTTACATGTAAAGTCAATGCACAGACGCGAATATTCGCGAGTAGATGCGAACTCGAGCCTGGCAGGTCAGGTGAAATATTCGCGGGACGCTGTGTTGCGACAGCCAATCAGCGTTGAGCTTCTCCTCCTGTCACTCTGTCATCGATCAGCCAATCAGCGTTGAGCTTCTCCTCCTGTCACTCCGTCATCGATCAGCCAATCAGCGTTGAGCTTCTCCTCCTGTCACTCTGTCATCGATCAGCCAATCAGCGTTGAGCTTCTCCTCCTGTCACTCTGTCATCAAAAAACAGGCATTTTAAAAGTGATGTCCTTCTCCTCCTGCAGAGAGAACTAACAAAATATGAATTCTGACTTTTTACAAACCACCATCATTATGTTGTTATTTCAGCGTCCCTTTTTGTACATTTATTGCAATTAAATCACAGTAAAATTGTTTATTTTCGGTTCATACGGCTCGAATAAATCCACAGATGATGTTATGAACTCGGACAAGACGGCGTTTAGTTTCCCAGGATATCTGGGACTGCCACAACAAGTATAAAGCAGAAATAGTATTTATTTATTGCATGGTTGATGGTGAAATAAATGGATTTGTTGACAGAGGTTTCCATGGAGATAAGCCCCGCCCCCTCTCCTCTAGTGAGTGGCCCAGCCTTTCCTATATTTTTCTATATGTGGCCCTCAGTGAAAAAAGTTTGGACCCCCTGCTGTACATGGACACTGTGGTGCTTTGGGCTAAATGCTTACATCAGCATGCTCACCAAGACAATGCTAGTTATGCTAGTAATATTAGTTTACTGTGTTCAGGCTAACATCTTTAGGCGCAGGCTGAAAACTCACCTCTTCAAGAAGCGCTACCCTGAGCCTTCCTCATAGCACCTATTGCATTCGTATTAGTTGTTGCACTTACTGTATTCGTATCAGTTCGCTGCACTTATTGAATTCGTATTTGTTTACTGCACTTAGCCTATTCGTAGTAGTTTGTAGCACTTACTATATTCGGATTAGTCTGTTGCAATTATTGTTTTCGTAGTAATTTGCCTCTGCACTATACTTTTGCTCTGGCTTATGCTTTAAGATGCTTGTTTAAGAAAGGAGATGCACTTATGACTTCTGGTGACTAGTAGTTCTCTTGAATACCTATGTTGAATACACTTCCTGTAAGTCGCTTTGTATAAAAGCGTCTGCTAAATGACTGTAATGTAATGTAATGTAATGTAACATTTGCTAATGAGCATTAAATACATCTCTGGCTTATAAGAATGTAATTGCTTTAGAAGGTATCATAAACCTAATATTGGCGAAGTTTAAATTTTACCTCATGATGGGGCTATATGAAAATACATTTCTGTACTACAATCTCTTTCTCTGCAGACTTATATGCCAATTTGTGAGGCTCTTTTTCTTACTGCATTATATTTTTCAGTGTTTATTGATACTGATAAATACTATCCCCGTTACATTCATACAAAAGTCTGAATGTAATGTCCTTGATTCATTTTCTTTTAGAATTTTGCAATATTAAAAAAACACTCTATTGCCATCCTTCGGACACACACACACACACACATGCTGTACACACACACATATCAAGGCAGCCACTCTGTCTTTTCAGTTTTCCTGTATTGTCCTTCATACTCGTGTAGGCCTCTGAAAGAGCAAAGGGAGATGTTTCAAAAGACTGTGGAAAGTATGCCAGCACTTACTTGGCCAACAACCACAAGCCAAACGAATGAATTAAAAACATGGCAACAGAGTTACAGATGATTAGCTTTAAAATATTATCCAAATGGGAGAAATAAGAGGGAGAGCCTGTGGATTAATTTTACAACACAGAACATGTGGTTCATTGGATTAAGGGTTTTATGTATTATTAAAAGAATGTGTATTTTCAGAAAAAAAACAATGACACAACCCTTTGTATTATCACTCATTAATATTCCACGTATCTAAACATCGAGGCTACCAGACCTGTAGAGAGGTTAAGTCATGTAACTAATTGATAACAATGTTATGTGATGAATGCAGTTAACTCTAAGGAAAAAATCTAACAAAAAGCCCAAATATAAACTAAAGGCTCTATATCCTCTGCTTGCTATCCTTTTTATACGCAGTATACACCTGGTAAAGTGCTGCATCTGTTCTTTCTTTAATTTATTATGACTGGTTGCAAGGTTGCTCTAATCAAGTTACAGAGATCCTGAATGACAGGAGGCAGAAGATGAGTTTAGGGGCGGTAGAGCACACACCCAACATGCTCTGTAAGCATGGTACCACATTAACCTCACATCCAAACAACTCTGAGTTTGTTTTTTTTGTACTTTTGATATCTCCCTCCTCTTTCTTGTATCACGTTGCTTATGTTGTTTGACATTCATCATAAGCACCAACATAAATACTCAATACACATATTTCATATAAACTGAAAATGCACTAGTTGATCTTTAAATATAGTTTCTTGGCTCTCTTCAGTAGATAAATAATTGATCACAGAGAGGCTCCAGGGGGAGTTGTGTTCGCAGATATGTTGATTTCACACCAATTTCCTCACATATATAGTCCAATCTCTGTGTTTGCCCTGCATAAAATTAACACTTACTCGACAGTATCTTCAGAGCTCAATTGAAGACTGGAGCTGAAATACAGGAATGACAAATAGTGCCTTCACTAAGTAATACTTGCAAAACGTGAGGTAAATGGCTTGAAGAATGAGACAGAGAAGGCACTCACATGCCGACAAGACAGATTTCATGATCCATATATCTGAGAAATCACCAAGCGGCAGTAAAAACAAGAGAGTGACTCTGCCGTTTGATCAAAACAAATGTTAAACGTCCAAAAACTGAATTGAACAAGTGAAAAAAGTCAATATAATGTTCAACATAACAATCAATGTAGTTCCTATGAAAGTGCAAGCAACACAAATCTAGAGCACAGTATGCTGCTGGCAAAACAACACACATCATCAGTAAAAGTTTTACAGCTTAGCAATACTGACAACACCTCAAAGATTTTACTGCATGATCCCATGAATAAATATGCCCAAAAGTTTTGTCTAAATACATTACTTAAAGGAGTTGCAAAGTAATGTTTTCAGGTTGTTTTTCCAGAACAAACACAGGATTATTCTGGGCAAATAAATGATGATGGAAATGTATGTATTATAAATTTGTTTGTTCTGATCAACAAAACAGCTGACAGCAGTGGGAGTGAGGCCGGGGTGGGGGGCAGATTAGGTTTGAAGCACCCTGAAATGACAGAGAGCTGATAAATCCACTTCAGATACAGGAGAGTAAAGCAGAGTGGAGCAGAGCTGCCCTCACTGCACATTACTATTTGGATGTTAGTGTATGAAATAGTCTGCTCAGAACCCCACCCGTTCATTTTTTTTTACTTTCCCAGTTGTAAGTATAGGATGCCTGGCTGCAATTTGTTTCTGTCAGGATGATTAATGGCTCTCAATGTTATTACAGCTTATATGGATATGGGAAGGTGCATCTCTACAGCAGCCAATCGATAAATCTGTGATCCTCCAACAACCCACCCTCAGCGCCAAGAGATTTAGAGGCCATACGAGCAGCCTTGAATCTCCTTACAGTAAGTCTTATGCAGATTAATGAAAACGTTCCTTAAATGTGCTCTAACTTTGTCTAATAATACTTCAGGTATTAATTCTGCAGGCTGACAGCCCGTGGGAGCTTCTCCTTGTGTGGATCCCGTATGTACATCATATAAATCATGTAGAAAATTATAGTAAACATACATTATAATCATAGACGCTATAAGTACTGGACGTGGTCAGTGTCAGGTCATCAATTGGCGTGTGGACTGCCATTGTGAAACCTTGAGTTTGGCATTTTAGGCCGTCACCATCTTGCCTTTTGGCAACAAGAATTGACACGAAAAGGTGAAGCTAAGTACAACCAAACACTGAATTAACAACTCCACAAGGTTTTCATTAACTTTCATGAAATAAAAAACATACTGTAAAAATGTTAAAGCTGAAAGACAAAAACACGGTCAAATCTAAGACTGGACAACGCTGTGGTAGCAACTTGTGAATCACAAGCCATGACCTTAAGCATACCCTGCTTTATGGTCTATTTTGTAAGTTTCACTTTTCAAACCCGGAGGTTGCCACCTGAGTGTATATAATAATATATGTGTCTAGAAACTACCAAATTTACATATTAAAAAAGAAAGGCAGGCTGCTCTGTCTGTTTGTGTTGCTGACAACTGTTGTGGTAGGATGCGTTTCATGGATGATATAGTCGGAAGCTCTGACTTTAGGGCAGATTGGCATGGCCTTGGATGTGCATGTTCCTCCCACTGATCAAGCATTGGCATGGTCCTTGGACACTGTATACATTTACCAGAGGGAAGAAGTAAGAATAACAATAATATGTTCCTCCATCTCACTGTAGTGTTAAGCACTTTTGTCCTGTGCATATGCCAGAAAACATGGGCATGCTCCTCAGAGATTAGCATGTGTACGAAAATGCATTGATAAATGTTGCCCCAAGTAGGAGTGGGTCAGGTGTCAGCCATACAGCTGTATGTTAATTAAATAATGACACTAATAAAAACTTTTTTTTATATATATAATGACATCTTCCTGTACTTAAAAATAAGATTTTACCAAAAAAAGCATTATATTAGGATAATAAAGTTATAATATGTGGATTAAAGATTGTTATATTCAGGAATATACCGTAACAAGCAAAGTGTTGTAAATCATGACATAAAGTCATTTGACTTTTATTATAACTTATCCATCATTGGGCTTTAATGATTTTCTGATGCCATTAATTTGATGCACTTTTTGATATTTGTGTGGATGCCATGTAATTTGATGGATAGTCTGGCAAATGGACTCATGCCAGTGCAAAACAAGATATTTAATTTACTCATTATCACCTGATAGTATTTATATGAATTGGTCAGTGGTGGATACAAAATATTGTGGGTGATCAAGCCCAATCATTTAAGTGAACTTAACTGTACAAATGTGCAAAGGTGAAGCTAAAGTTTACCAAAATATTACTTTAAATATATATATATATATATATATATATATATATATATATATATACACATACATGTTAGCTGACAGACCTATTTATTTATTTATTTTTAAATGTATTTATTTTAAATGTATTTCTTTTTGTAACCCAGCAGCCTGAAAACAAGTATTATTGAGTGTGTACACGTTAAGCTCTGCATTCTGCTCCATACATGGCAGCCTCAGGAGGTTTGCATGACTTGGTGAGAAGAATTCAGTGTGAAATGGGATGTGATGCTTCACAGAGGTGTTCCAGTCCCACAGGCTGTGTCGTAAAGCACAACTGGACTTCACTGATTGCTGCCCGCCACCTAACAACCTCCTTTTCCCTCTGTCTTTCTTACTCTCCTTCTCTCACTTCCTTTTTTCTTGTCCCCACCTGGAGACAACCTCCATTTTCTCTTAATAACATCCATTTTCCTTCGGCTATTCCTCCCTGTGACTAAAACCCTGATCCATGCTGAGAATTTGCTCCTCTTAATTATTGCATCGTTATAAATGAAGTCTGAGCTCCAACTCTCCAGAGTAGCTCATGCTGATCTCCACTAGAGAGGCTAGTGCCTTACCAGAGGCATTGCTGCTCAGCCACATCAGTCTCATCAAGCGTTGTGGTTTCGCTTCACTTACAGCTTCATACATATGAGAGCTTAATAGAGACTGATTCATTGATATTCCAGCCAAACAGCCCAGGGATTTGGCGGAACAGGCACCAGCAGAGGAAAGAGACAGATAAAACAAAGTGATAGAGAGTGAGTGGGAGGGGAGAGACTGAGAAAGTTGGACCAGATTTGCAGTCATACGCTAAGATGCCCGGGATAATAAAAGCATCTCTCAGACAGGCCACTGTGACAGACTTCATTTGGTCCACACACCACCACACCCTGCCTGCCTTTATTCTCACGCTGGTCGGCCACATTCTTCTTCTCTGACTCAAACATGCTGAACAGGAGCAGGCGAGAGACGAGCAGCTGGCCCGGTCTCAGTGGGGCGAAGGAATACATTTGACAAAATCAAATCAGGTCGGTCAAAGGTGAAGCCTGCCGATCTCCCTGTGGAGCGGAGAATGGTATCAACACTGCACAGATGATGAGAATACTGTGTAGCTCCAGATGAAAAGGCTGCAAATCCCCCTCTTCCCAACTGCAAAAACTCACATTCTTCTATGCTTTGCTAAAACATCCATGCATTTTAAAAAGCCACCATAATGAATCAGTTTAGATTTGATTAGATCCCTTAACTGCCATTACTCTTTACATTCTATTAGGGAAGTAATTGTAATGTTCAATGTCTATTAACGCAGCTGCCCATAAATGGTCACCATTTGTATCAGGCAAATGAAAGACATGATTGTATGGCTCCTCAACCTCGTACAGGCGTTCAATTTGCAGATCCACCTCCATGCGGTTCAAAGTCAGCTGTCGGTCTAATTCAGCAGCAAACACTTTGATATGCAACACCTCATAGAGCCAAAAGCACCAATTGAAGCCATAATACAGTGTTCAGCTCACTAATAGATTCATTAGAGGGCTGGAGCCAGCTTGTTACAGAGGGTCTCAGGGAAAAAAAGAGCAGCGGTAGTGATCTTTGCATCTGCATGCTATGCCAGACTTGAAAAAAGGACTATAAATTAGTGCTACAGGGAGACAACGTGAAAGAGATATCTGGCGGGAGTCCTCTGTTCTCGAACCCTGGTGACGAGGTGGAGGTGGCATCCTTCTACTTTCATGCATAGTCATAGAATCAGGATCACATTTCCCTTATCAGGGTCCATCACCATGCCTCAACCTTAATCATCAGCTGCAGAGAAAGGTCATTACCCAAGTAAATTACCTCTTTAGCATTTGATTATACGCTTTTTTCCTCGTTTCTCTTTTTTCTTCTCTGGAGCCAGGACGCATCAGGCAATCTGCCATGTACTTATGCTCTAAATCCTTCTGCATCTCAAGCTTTGGTATTGAAATCCAGTAGCCACATTTGCTTCAAACCAGTATATGTATTGTACTTATAGTAATATGCTCCAGTACCCTATTGGTCAAAATGAAAGGTTTTCAATTGTTTTTTGGTCTATTTCTCTCCATCTTCCCTGCAATCCCCTCTGGTACTAATGAAGTATCCTCAAAAGATGACATGGAGTGAAAATTGTAAAGGTTCAGACTGTATATTTGCATTTCTCGAAAATACTGAATGATAAAGCACTCTGGCAGTCCAGTGCACTTACACAGCACACGCCGTAAAACATCTGTTGAAAGCAGGGCATAAGTCATTACCCAAACACTCACGCACGTACGCTAATAAAACTAACTCCCTCTCTCTCTCTCTCTCTCTCTCTTCATTTGTCAGTGTATGTGTGGGCCGGTCTGTGTCTCACTCCCACACACAGGCATGCTAACAAAAATCGGTCCGTGAACTCACGATATATGGCATTTGCGAAGAGCATGGTCCAGTCAGAAATATTATAAAATGTTAAACCTGAGGGTAAAAAAAAAAAAAAAGGCATTGTCACCTTTGACATTCAGGGGCCGTACAAGGTTAATGTGAAAAATTAAGAATGACAGGTTAAGGTCAGTGGTGGAATGCTGGATTTGAAGGTCTCAAAAACGATTCTTATCTTGATATTTATTTATTTATTTCGGCATTTTTGTCTTTATTTGAAAGTGTACAGACAGAGGTTAGAAATGGGGGGGGGAGAGATGGGTATGACATGAGAGGGGTATGACAAAGGGCCCGAGGCTGGAATCGAATCTGGGATGGTTTTGTAACATGGTATGCACTGTTACAACTCGTATACCTATGCACTAGTAAAAAATTTATTCAACAAACTATCAAGTAAGGATATCATGGTCTGTTATTGTACATGCAAATGACCATTCCCTAAACCCCCCAAACAGTGATTGTCCAACGGTAACCAACCTTGGCAATTTATCAAAAAAATGTCTAGGACCTGTAAGCTTTAGCTTGATTTATTTATATATCCCTTTTTTGTGTACGTGAGTAGACATAAACTCTAGGTTCAAGCTCTGTTTGAAAAAAAATCTCATTTTAATTAGAGACAGGCAGAAACATAAAAAAGTCAGGTGAGTATGGAGTTTTTGACCAACTCACATTGTTCATTTTAGTAAGTTAATAAAATAATACAGCTAATAAAATATGGCAGTTTCATTCCAGAAGGCTAAATGGACTGCTGCTGAATAAGCCTGCTTGTTACTATTTCCGTTAGAGGTCAAGGACCAATTGTTAAATAAATACTATGAAGATCAAATGGTCAAATCTGCCACCTGACCATAATAATTATTATGTGTTTATAGTGCTGGATTGGACAGTTTGACAGTCATAGCAACAGTAACCAAGGGCAGTGGGGTGAAATGAAGAGTCAATTAACCTCATATCAAAGAAATGTCACTCCATCTATTTAAATATTAAGCTTAATGGATACACGAGTACGTCTATTTGTAATGTTCACAAATCGCACTGTATTTGCATATGTACATGGAAACGGACAAGCACAAGCATTTATAAACACATTTACCACCCTGATGAACTTTCTCCATTTGCTGCAGACGATTAGAAGTTTGAAATCACAAAACATTTGATTATTTTCTGTGTCTGTTGAATCCCTATTGTGCACAGTCATGATTACATCACTGTTAACAGGACATATTGTAATGCACAGCATAGCTTGTTTGATGTTTGCTCCCTAACCTGTCTTCCCACTCATTTACAGCTCTGAACATTTGTCATCCATTGCCTTTTCCATCCACCTCACTGGACATGCAAGGCCAAATCGTAGTAACCCAATAGCCAGTGGTGTATGTGGACAATTTCCACCTCTACCTCATTCAGTACATCTCCCCAAACCCTTTTGAAATGGTGCCTATGAATCTTCATTGCATCCAGTGGTGTGGAAAGCGTCTCGCCCCTAAATGACTATTGATGATCATGCCACAATGTAAGGAATGTGAACCCAGTATGGAAATGCCTGGAGGACAGGAGTGGGGAGGTGTGGGCTGGAATAATGTGAAGTGGTACGGATAGGCTGGGGATGGGATGCAGTCAGCTTGAAGCCTGAATGTTCATTTTCTCCAATTTTATTCAAGGGGAGATAATGTGTTAGCTAAAAAATAAATAGATCCACAATCAAACCTGGGGAATTATTGGCTTCAAAGTTATTAGAATACCTCCTGACAAAAGGGAAGAGAACAAATAAGAACAAAGCGGACATACCTCGAAGACTTTAGTGTTGTATGGGTTAAAACATCTCATTAATTGCATGGAAAAGGCAGATAAGATGCTTAATTGAAAGTAAAGCTTCATAAAGGCTATGATCAAGACAAATATTAACCTAATTGTGCACACTAAAATTTCAGATCCATTTGTATTTTGGTCTGATATTCATGACTTTTTTTGCAAGACATATATCATGAGGCATAAACTGTACTGTGCAATATTGTTCTCATACCTCATATTATTCAGAGTTCTGACCTTCCTGTGAGCTTGAAAACAGACTGCATTTATCATCAAAGAGGCTGAATAAGTGGTACCCGTGGTCTTCTGAAGATCATTCTCCATCTAATGCAAGATGCTTCTGGGTCTTATGTGCACTGGTGATATTCACTCCCTCAAGGCCTATAAACTTGTCCTTGGTTGTAAGGACCTAAGAAAAGCTACCCAGACAGCTCAGTAAAGTGCTGTTTACAAGCCTTGAGAAAGATGCTGCCTAACAATACTCATGACAACCATGTGATGCATTTAAAACCAGCATGTAGTGCAGGATTCAGCCAAACACCTCACCAGGTAAATTCATTGATAAGTTCCTTATTTTAGCATTAAAGAGAATGTCCAAATGTCCAAATCTATAAACAATTCTGAGTTTAGGAAAAAAAAATGCACTGTATGCAATTTCACACATTATTATTTACATATATGCAACTTTAGGTGTTTAATCATTTTCCTGTATGTATGTAATGTTCATTTTTTACGATAAGGTGACATTTTTTCTTAAGTTATGCCTAAATCGAAATTATTACTGATTATCTTTCAAAAGTGTTGACGATGATGAGAGATACAGTATCACTTCTTTAGATGTAAGTACTTGCAGGTTCATGTGTAATTCATTTAAAGTAATATATGATGGGTGCGACAAATATCCACAGCCATGTGTAATGGACATGTGTAAAGATCGCAGGTCTGGCGTTATTGGAGGACCTCACAAATACGATCCAGTGACAATAGAACTAGACTAGAACAGGACCATGTACTATGAATTTTGTGTCAAAATGGTATTCAGGGCAGCCCTATTGTAAAATAGCAAAAGGCGCAGGGAAAAAACAAGCCAGAGAAAACAAAAAGAAAGTGAAAAGTAATTTCATTTCAGGCTGAAAACAACAACTCTGTAATTAGCTTTGTGTATTTGTGTTGAACTTGTTAAATTAGTTCTGTTAGAGGCCACATTGGCAAATGATTGTGTTAGTGGTAGACAAAATAGCCTAATTACACAATGAAAGGCACAATTACACATAAATTGGGCTCCTTATTCCTGTTGTCTCTGCTGAGTGACCACAAACAAAACAAATGTTGGATGTTTTGGTACACTTCCCATTGCCTGTGCTACCTGTTATTTATTTTTAGCCCAAAAACAGTTCATACTTACTGTTCAATCATCAGGATATTCTTCCATTATACACAGTCTTTAAAGAAACACTGTCACTGTCAAAGCCTCTTGTTCTCTATTCAGTAATGTTTGAAAAACTGTCTTTTTCAAATATAGATCAAGATTTATCATTTCATTAACTAATGTACATAATTGAAATAGCGTGTTTTAAATGTTATTTTTTCATATTTAGTCAGCTGGTAAACATATACAAACAGTATAAATGGTGGTTGAGAACAGATAAAATTAAGCAGCCCAAAATTCAGTCGCTCTTTATAGCTCCCACTGCCCCATCCTCCACACCAGAGACCAATCTTTACCAGAGGCATACAGTATCGCAATTCTCCCACCGAGGCCACACAGTCACCCACCACAGAACATTACAGACTCTGACAGGGAAAAAGAGACCCTAATCAAGACCTTAATACACTTCCAAAGGCACAAATGGTCACATGCAACATGAGACCCAACAGCAATCGCCTCTGCTTTATCTCTCTCGCTCTCTTCCCGTCTTCCCTTGGACTGTAAATGTGGAATAGCATGTAAAGAAAGGCAGTCGTGTCACATAAGATTTTCTGGAGGCCTTGACAGAACGGATGGGTCTCCATTACCGTAATGAGGCTACAGGAATGGCCGCCACGCTTCCCTCATTTACGCCATCTCAGCCAGCGCCTCCTCCGGGGGATACACTCTTTCCTCTGTAATAGCCTACTCAGTCTTCTTTTACTCCCTCTCTCTTTTGCTCTTTGCTCTCATTCCTTTTTTACTATCTCAGAAATTTGCAAGAGGTGCGTACATTTGTGTGTGTGCTCGAGGGAGAAATGTATCACATGGGAAGCTTAAGGTTAATGAGGAGTGCTGGTTTGTGTCCAGATACTACACCTTCTTAGCATGGACACGGGGTTCATAAACATTTACAGTATAACCTTTTTTGGCTGCTTAAATAGTAGGGTATTCAATTAAAGTATTTTGGATGGCATGTAAGAGAAAGATTTCACTGTTTATAACCCACATGTTCAAAAGGGGAGAGACAGTAGACGGAAGGTTCGGAAAAAAGTAGAAATTGTGTGTTTTAAATTTTTTCACAGTTCACAAGTCATTGGCAGCATCTTAACACTGGAAGGAATTGCCCATTTAATGTGTTTCTCTATCGGGTGTATTTGTATGGAAGATTAATAATGCCTAATTAAAAACATATCCCATACCTGTAAATCAATATTGAATGCAAAACACTGCAATTATATTTCATGAATGGGAGCAAGGGGGCTTTTCTTATTCAGGATGGAGATGCTTCGTCAATAAAAAAAATTAATTAAAAAAAAGAATGAACTGTCCACTGTAGCTGTGCAGACATCACTGTGGGCGGCGGGGCTTAATGTTGTTGAAGGCAGCCATGGAAAAAATGAACACACTATTGACTGTACATTTAGTTACATTGGTGATTGACTGTGATTCACAAAAAACTAAATGATTGGGTTTTTAATTTGATCATGACATACCTACAAATTATATTCATAAAAATGTGTATTGCCTTTCACTTTATTCCTTTTTTTTTATTAGATTTTAGATTTAGATTTAATCTTCACACATTCTTAAATTTTCTTTGGAATGCAGAAACATGTTTGGAGCAGAGTAATCAAATAATTAAATGTTGACTCATTTAGTTTTGCTTCTTTCAGCAGATGCACCAAATTACTGGTGGACCACCTTAAAAGTGTCTGTCCTTTTTCATGCAGTGAAATTTGTAGGAAAAAAAAGCTTTACATGTCAGCTACAGGAGAGACTCAAAGACTCACAACCTTGATAAAGGACAGAGCAAGGTTTCATGCAAGGGTTGGTTCATGAAGGTTTTGAAGCCCGGCATTTCAAGATAAAACCAAAAGAAAAGTGTTAGTCATCCAGTGATCAGCTTTTCACTTTTTTGAGTGGTTGCAAAAAGGTTGCTGCCTTTTCACTTGGTCCTGAAATCCATCAATGAGTTTTCTTAAGTGGTAAATCGTTCATTTCAGCACAGTGTTCTGCATATGACTCAGTCAATGTTTAAGTCCGCTTTACAAACAGAGAGACGCTTGTTTTAGTGTGTAGTTGTATTTATGTCCTAAAGAATGTGATCTCTTAAAAGGGGTTGTGGTAATAACTGGATATATCATAGTCTCAAAAAAGCGACTGGGCACTGTCGTAAGATTTTGAACTCTCCCAAGGTTGGACTTTTGGTTTTGCCATGACATTTTTTGTGAATAAAGTCTACCTGTTTTAATGGACTCCCGCCTGTTTTTTGCATTGCCCCTTCCCTTTTCATATCAAAAATATATTGTCATGGGGATTGGTATTGTGTTATTTTTGAGTAGTTCTTTTTTTTATGATAATGTTTTCTGATGTTGAATGCAGTTTGTTTGTTTGATAACATGACAGTAGGTACATGTGTTGATTTTAAATCTTTTAGAAAATACCCATGTGAAAAATAGTGGTCGAAAACCCTCCGTTAATACAGAATTTAATAAACGAAACTACAGATGCATGACATTTCACTTCGAGAGTCTTCCAATCCCGGCAGTCAGGGTTTAAATGCTATTGATCCAATTTTAGAGCACAGAGATGTGGAGAATTGCTCCATTGCTGTTTCAAAAGTCCTCCAAAGGCAATGCTTCTCAGGTACCTTTTCAATAGCATATGAAATCCATCCCAGCCTTTTCATCGTTTGCACACACAAAAGCAGGTAGATGAATGCAGGCATCACACAAAGCGACAGCAAACACAGAAGCTTAGGCTCTGTGTCATTCCTACTAAAAAATTAATCACAAATACGTATGTTAGAATATTAGTTTTTGGAAGCATTTGAACTGTTTTGTTATTTTAAAAAAATATCTGTATTAACCATAACGTGAATTAATGGCACATGTTAGTTTCACCCTGGGAAACACAGTCTGCTGAGTAGGATCAACTAATTAACTCATTGCCAGAAGAAGTCCTTTTATCAAATCAGTCTAATTGGAGGACAGGATGTTAATTTTCTGTGTGTGCATAACGAGCCCAGCACCTTTTTAATAGCGATTGCAATATGGTGTCTTTGGCAAACAATGAGAAAACAAACTGCAGGATAATTAAGGAAAATCTCAATTCTTAGTTTAGAACATGTGTGTCTGTGAAAAGTGAAAAGATAACTAACTCACAGCCTGCAACACATTTTTAAAAAGCATAGCAAATTAAGTGTCTACAATTATATCAAAATCTGTATAAATGCAAAAAGATCATGCATTAATGATTAACCATTCATAAGGATTGACTAAAATCACAAAATTGTTAGGACCAGTTCAAATCTGTCACGTTTATTTAAAATGTAATATTGTTATTCTGATCTTAAGTGGTCGAATCGACTGCTGCTGTCTCCACACCTCATATCTTACTTGAAACAGCCAACTGAGCAGTTCAGACACTGCTTTGTTTTAATGGCCACAGATTATTGGGACAGTTGACCCCTTAGACCTAAACGGTCTCAAAGTTTAGTATAGATATTATATCAGCAGAGCTAAGATTTAAGACATACGCATAGATCTGGTGGTGGTGTATGACTAACAGTAAGTGGGCCGACATTCTAGATTTTTCTCTTTGTAGTTCTATGGCTGTGTATTGGCAAGTACCTGACTTTAAGATACGTATCGCGATACATGTGTCCCGATACCATATATCATGACATATTGCAACGATATTGCAACGATACATATTGCAATTTATTGCAATACAGAATTTCTTTTAATGAAAATTTGAAGACAGACCTGAAAATACAACTTGCTGTGTACCACCTGGATAGTCTAATACGTGCATCACTGGAAACTTTTTTCTTAAAATGCACTTGTCACAACTTGATTTGAAAATAAAATATAAACTGTATTATTTTCTTATTGTGTCACTGAACACTATTAACTTACATGTAATGCACGAAACATCAGTTGAATCAGTCATTAAGTAAAGGGTCCTTCCCATTTATTTCCAATTCCTACAGGTTCAGTTTTCGGTACCTCCGCGATGTTACTGTCTGTACGTCTTGTAATTGTAAAATTTGACTCGGTGGTCTTATTATCTAACATCGCACGTCAGGGCTACTCTCTCTGCATGGGGGAGCAATGTTTTGACAGGTTTCACCTCTTCCTAAATCCTGGGCGCTACACTGCTACATCTATCATGTGTTGGGCGGCTGTGGCGTAGTGGAGAGCAAGGTAGTTCTCCAATCAGAGGGTCGGTGGTTCGATACCCGGCTTTGGCAGTCGATGTGTCCTTGGGCAAGACACTTAACCCCAAGTTGCTCCCGAAGGCTTGCCATCGGTGTGGACTGGATGATGAATGTTAGTTAGAGTCTGATGGTGGCACCTTGCATGGTAGCCTGTCATCAGTGTGTGAATGGGTGAATGATATGTAATATACTACTGACTGTAAGTCGCATTTTTTAAAACCTGAACTAAATGACTGTAATGTAATGCTGTAAGTGCTTTGGATAAAAGCGTCTGCTAATGTGTTGGCAGGAATGAGTCGGGACTACATAGCACCGCTATGGGGTTAGCTATGATGGCCTGGCTCCAAAAGGGAAACACAAGGACAACACAATCAGAGCCAGAACACAACAGAGCTTCAAAAGTCAAATCTGTCGTGACTAAATGCAGTTCGGGAGAAGCGAGCAAACATTGGCGACACTTCTAGTGAAGAGCCTGTTGATCTTACGCTAGCACTAGCAAACCCCACCTGCAGCTACCGCTACTGCCACCACGGCAAACTGCGACATTAACAATAATGTGAAGCAAGAGGAATGGAGCGACTGTTGGTCATCAAATGCAGAATTATTGCTCCCAGAACAACTGGCTTATTGTAAAAGACCGAAACACACACCAGCATGTGAATAAGGGGAGTTCTGGCACTTGTTTTTTTTCCACTTCAAGCACTGATGACTTACCAATTATACTAACTTAGAGAAATTACTCATACATAAGTGGGCACCTCTTTTCACTTCAGAGGAGCAGACTAATTAAGAAGTCACTTGGATTTGACTTTATGCAAAGTCTGGAAAAAAAAGAATATTTTATAAATGATCAAAACATACTGGGCTAAAGAACTAACAAGCTTTAGTTTGCAGTGTGTTGTCAACGAAGAAGTGAAGTTTTTTATTTAAATGCCAACCGTCCAAATTAACAGTTTTTTTATATTTCCTCTACCAATGTAGGACAGTAGGTGAAGAAGAGATGGTCAAATTGGCCAAAACTGACCAATAGAACCGGCCCCACTGAATCCCTAGTCAAATCAGATGTTAGTCTATATAAGTGCTGAACCGATAAATCATATTTTCATCTTCATCGTGAAATGAACATGTGCAATTGGTTGCCGAAACCTAGTATTAAATGGGTTCCGGGGACAAATGCGTATTATCTATTATCATGCCTTTCCGCCAATGCGTTCAGACACTTTTGCTCTCAACATAGACTTTTTAACCAACATTCATCCAAAGCCTGCTCGAACATGTTTGGTCAAAACTACTAAAACTACAAACTGAAATTCTGCATATGAATACAATATCTGTTTATAGAGATTACACTAAGTATGGTAGTAAAAAATATTGCCTTTTGTGATGCACTGTTGATGACAAGGTTGGAGTAATAAAGTTGTTGCCGTCTTGGTGCAGACACTGAGTCTCTGTGTTATTATTTTATTACCTTCTTAAAGTATGGGTGCAAACTAATCTTAATCTACACAAGCTAAAGAAAAGCTGTCTGTATGTAGTCTAACCTTTTAGCTGAGTTTGCCAAATTCTTGTAAACGAATCTGCAGCCTCTTCTCTCTCTACCAGCAGGACCTGCAGGCAGTGATTCACATCAGCAGAAGGAAGAGTACAGAGCACAGGAGGAAGGACTAATACTGACTGATGTCTGTGTTCTTTATTCTTTGTAAACCTCACTCAGGAATTAATTTAATTTATAGACATTTAAGATTTGTTTCCAGTGAGATATCAATAAGTTTATATAGTGACTTTGCCATTATAAACACTACTGGTGCAGCTCTAGAAACATTAAGCGTAGTTGTATTTAAAACATTAAATCCTCATCAGGTTCGGACTTCAAAGACAACCAGGCTGACTGGAAATGTAAAGGAAATATGCATACTTCAATATTTGTTTATTTATCGCAAGTCATATTGCCAGCACAATATTTAATTATAGTATCGCACATTGCACATTTTCCTTGTGTAGGAACATAACAACACAACTTCAGATATCATTTTTTTCCTTAACTTTTACTTTGGAGTGCTCTTGAAGAGGCAAAAAATGGTTTCACTGTCTTAATTTGAACTACCTTTTAGTCTACCTATGTTTTGTGTAATTAACAGGAGTAACTCGGCATCATGGGACAACAGTTTTCCTGCTCTGAGGTCACGTGTTCATCCATGATAATGATTGAATTGTTAACTCAGTGGGAGTGAGCCTTCTTTTTGAGGTTGTGGTGGCCAAACTAAAACACTGTCTGTGGTACCCAAAGCAGTGCCAGTGACCTTGAACTATTGCTACTATATCATGACCTTGATGATGAAAACTACTCAATTTATTTTATAATGATATATATTCATACTTTATATATATATATATATATATATATATATATATATATATGTTTTATATAATCCTAAAGCTTCAGACATTTCCCTTCTAATAGGGTCTTTCATGGGAGGTTATTCTTGGTAAGTGAGGGTCAAAGGTTGGGGGGACATTTTTCCCTTTTATCAGTTCCATTTCTTATTCTGTAATATGTAGTAGCCATTTGAAAATAAACTAAGATTAAAGGGATATTAACACAGAGACTGATATAAAGTTCAGTACTCAGCTCTACTTTGAGTAGAAGCCATCTGTGATGATATCAATAATCCAAACATTCCTGAACCATAATGTATCCACATGTTTCTTCCCACATGAACAAATGTCAGGTATTAATCCTTAAAACAGATACAAGCCACAGTTCAAAGCAAAGGCCCATAAGTCAGTCGACTGGTTGCCAACGTAGCCTATTTCATCTTGAAACAGCAGGAATTTTCACACTGCTTCATCTACCAATTAACTTAACACATGCCTTGAGATGAATGGAATCCATTATCATCCCTCCACTTTGAAGGTCAGCCAACTAACTTTTAAAGTTATTGTCCTAAGAAAGGACACAGCAGTGGTGGGAAAACATTTCCACTTTCAAGAGCTACCTCACTGGATGTCTGAAATTTCTCATTTGGAGTTGACAGGGTGCTGCTGGGAGCCGAGCAGCATCACTCAGGGACAGCTCTCTGGCTGTGGCTCCTATCTCTCATTTTCTCTCTCTTCTCTGCAAATACGCCCCCATACCTACTCACATAACCCAAAGACAGCCAGGCTGCGCAGCAGTTTGGGCTCCCCACTCACAACAACACAGCGTGCTGGCAGACTCGCAGCAGAGAGGCACTATAGCTGTGCTTCTCTACAGTATCATTGTGCCAGGTGATGTATGTTGTTGCTGTAAAGCTGCGTCTGCAATGATTGATGAATATTGTATAGCACTGATTGGTAAAAGAACTTGGTGTTGTTCTGCAGTTTTATCACCACAGAAACCTTCATTACAATAAATAAAAATAGTCCTAATTAGGAAGCAAAGTAAACAAGTTAATAGGATGAGCGGTGCAGCGTGTAAAGCTTGCAGGATGTGGTTTCAGACTCTTGATCTGGTAAGGATTTGAGGGAAAGGTTTGGTTAATTTTTGCTACAACCCTAATGACATTTCCATGAGCCATGACCCATGACAATGCCCTTTAGTCCTCAGATATTCATGAAGTAATTAATAGTTGACTTAGAGGGATTATACTACATGAACGTGCCTTTGTTTTGGTGACCTTGGAGAGGTTGTCTAATCTCTCTAATTGAGTAGTTGTAAACACTATTGTTCCCTCTGTTCCAATGTCAATTTTGCTCGCATTTTGTTGACGAGCTCTCACACTGCATCTTCAAGTGTTTGTATCACGAGTGAAGGTATTCTGACAATCTATGTATCTAGAAGCTATTTGGCACCGCAAGACACTGCTTCCAGTGACACGCATCAGATCAGGGAATAGTGCTTATAATTAATGTATTCAAACTAAAAGAACAAAAATAACTTTGCTTTGGAAGTCACATGTAATATTAAAAACATGTTTTCAGTGTTCTCTTGTCTGTAGCCCTCTGCACAGCAGTAGGAAAAACATACTTAATATTCATACTTTAATAGTATTTCTGCATTTTACAATGCGATGATGGATTTTGCTGTCTATGCCCTCCTTGAAAACCCAGTTTCATACATATTTAATAAGGTCCTCTAAACAATTTTTACATTTTGTCATCTTCAATGATGCATGCCATCTAACTCACAGGAAAAGTGCTTTATTCCACCCCCATTGTCTGCAGCAGCAGCACCACCACCACAACACCTAGTCTGTTAGACTGCCAACTTTCACAGGTCTGTATTTATTATCAAATCTCTTAACCCTGGCTCAAATGGATGGCTGCAGTCCCGAGGAACCTATAATGGAGCACGTTCATATGATATATTAGTAAACGAAGACATGAATTTGAATGATATGATTGCGCCTCTCAAAAAGCATGTCTACAGAGTGTAGATGCGCCTGAGCTAAGTGGGATACATTAATCACAACAGCCCTGAAGCTGTTCCAGTGCATGCTAAAGCAAATGTTCCTGTTCATTGACAGCGGTGGAAAATGATTATCGATAAGACACACGTTCCTGGAAATAAATCAATATACAAATGAACACTGTGCTTGCACAATAAGTCCAAGCACATTCAGTGATATTTAGTTGGTCTTTACAAAATTGCTTTTGTTCACACAGCTTTTACATATGGAAATGGGAACTGAGCAGCAGTGCAATGGTGTGAGATGACAGTAAAGAAAAAATATGCAACCCCATATTTATGCATCCTCACAAATGTGTGCAAGCTTATGTATGATTGCCCAAGACACTGTCCTGGACCCAAATGAACCTGTGTTGTATCACTGAATAGCTGGTGACAGTCCATTTCATCCTGACAGAGACACTCTAACTCTGCAAGAAGGGAACCAACTGAGAGAAAAAAATGGAGAATGACACTTAAAATACAGATAAAGTCAGCATTCATATCACCTCTCTCTGTATTGCTCTCTCTCTCACACACACACACACACACACACACACATAAACAAAAAGAGTTTTGTGCCTATCAATCAGATGTCTTCCTCCAGAAAACTCACGATTAATTCTTGTAATAGGATTTTTGCTTCCCCTTTTCTCTAAATTTATCTCGCTACATTGGTCACAGGAAAAGATAACCTTTGATTAATGAAAACTTACAAATCGTACACACAGTGGATAGAGATAATATTAAATAGTCAAGTATCGAGTATCATTTGGTCTCTTTCCCCATCTGCAGCCACAGGCTTTCAGAGAATTCATGAGCAAAACCTCATTAATTTGGATAAGAGGATGAAGCAAACATGTTCAATAGTAATAATTCCTGAATCCTAGGTTTTGTATCTCATTAAATTAATAAACGAAGAAGGACTAGACCTGCAGATTTATCTGTACTTAAATACTTGAAATGACCTGTCTTCCTCCAACAAAGTCCAGAACCGTGATGTTAGTTTATTTATGTTCCTCCCAGCAGCTTTATGACTAAGGTACTCTGTGTATTAGTAACTTTGTGTCTAATAAATCTGCCTAAATACCTACAATATTTACCTGTGGAAACACAGAAAAAAAGAACACAGGGGGAAATTCATACTTAATAAGAGCATAGCACTGAAAGATAACCATAACCTTCAAAATGACTGAACTTCACAATGCTGTTGAATTTGTCCCCTCATTTCCTACAGTGTAGTAATGTTAGGAAGAGATCACTTCAGAGCCTGTATGTACAGGAAAAACTATCACAGTGACCAAAAACATATAAACACAAACAATATGTGCTCAATGAAGAAAACCAAGGCCTTATTTAAAATGATGCACATGGTTGAAATACATCTCTGACTGATGCGATGGCCTGGTTAAAACAATAATGTGAATGTAATTAAAAGCTTATGCAGTGATAAAACCGATTGGGTTCAAAGTTTGTCCATCGACACAGTAATTAACTGAGATAACGCACTAACTTTCAACCTCACTCGAACTTCTAACCTCAAAAAAACCAAAAAAGGTCATTAATTGCTTTCCTCCCACCCATGTGGATTTAATTTCACATAAAAGACTCCTCTTCCAGTTGAAAGAATTTCAATCAAAAGACCTCCTGTCTCCTCCCCCTTTGAGAATTTGACTTTCAACAGGTGCAACAAGCCATCCTGAATGTATGTTACATTGTGACTGTAATATAGTCTAAAGGATTAGCATCATTAGGCATTTCCGATAATGTAATTCAAGTTTATACGTATGGTATTCCCCATTGTATTGATGATAAATACTGTAAATAGGCCAGGATTGAGAGGACAAGGACTCTCCTGCATGTGTGTCTGCTATCCGCTAATCAAGTTCAAATTCCATTAACAGAGCCCTGTCTTCAGCAAAATTTCTCCCTCATTAAAAGGTTTAGAGACTGTTCTACTTTCCCGTATCCACTCCCACTCGAAAACATGCTCCTGTCTAATTCATTTACTCATGCTTCCTATGGACACCAACGGTATAATTGCAGTGGTAATGAACGTGCAAAAGCAGCAAATTGGGATGGGAATAATATTAGTAACCAAGCAACACTTGCTGCTACATCCAGCCTAACAACCATCTCTCGGTACATGCACGGACCCACACACATGCATTAAGACATCAAACACAAACCGATACATCTGCTCTTTTAGCTGAGTTTCCTGGTAGGACTGATTCTTTGCCAGTGTGCAGCTGGCACTCTTAAAAACTAAAGGGGTTCCCCAGGGATGTCTCTGACCTAGTCAGCTATGCAACAGCTGAAGGTCATACGGCTTAGGTCACGTGGTTTAAAAAAAAATAAGCCCATTACATGTTTATCACCAAAAGAAAGAAAATAGGGGGAGCTTTTAAAAAGCAATTACCCATGATATTCTGAAGTTGCATAATGGAATTCATTATTCATTGAGGGGTTAGAGGACGATATTAGAGCCAAAGAAGGGAGCAGTTTTGATCAGAGGCTGAAATGGATAAATGGGAGTGAATATGAAGGGATGGATAAACAGTCCAAGCCTTGAAGTAAATACCTTTCAAAGAGACAAGTGAATCATAAACATCCGAGTCGGGAAGTTAAGAGCTCATAGTGTGCTTCAGCTAAGGGAGGTTAAAGGTGCAGGTTTTCTTCTGTAGAAACACTGTTTTCAAGTGGTTAGATAGGATGTATCAGAATGTAGTAAACCAACTCTGAACCACTATATGATGTATGTATGATATGTGGAGTAAGGAATATGATGCCACAGTAAATAATGTTTACCATGTTTACTACGTTAGTTTAGCATTGGCTAATGAGCAAGGAACAAAACAAATAACAGCTGATGCTAATTCCATTAGCTGTGCAGCTTTTTTCGTCAAAACTATAACTTCTGACCTGATGATGATGATAAGTAAGAGGATGACCAAAGAGCATCAGATCAAATATGAGTGCGAAGTACCAAATTGCATCCATCAAGAAGCTGTGCAGACATTTGGCTCAAAACTGCAAAAGTGAGCCTCATGTTGGCTTTGATGAGTCATCAAAGTCTTGATGTTACACCGTATGTCTGTAGAAAGGTTTGTGCCAATCCACCTTGAAGACTTTGAGATGTTGGACTGGATAAGACGAAACCCTAACCCTAACCCATGGCAGTTTGTTAAAAAATATCATAGTTGAAAAGACATTTCCCTAAAAAATGCCCCAAAAAAGCCTACTTCATGGTGGGACCAAAGGAAAAGTCAGGGATCGGAACAGTAAGCAGGTGTCCTCTTTTAGGGACAATTATCATGAAAGTATTCACCACCACAGGAGCCAACACTCAAGACAGAAAGTTAAGATGGTAATCATTATCTAGAGTTACTGCACAACTAAAACTCTGAACCACTGAACCACACAGATATAAGATAATTTAAATCAAGTTATTATACAGATCTATAGAAGATAAATAGCCTCAAAGCACAGCTCATGTGCACTCAGAACAAATCTTTATTTAAGTTTTTTCCCAGTTGCTTTGGATCAAATATAACCCAAATTGTATGCCGTCTTTGCTTCTAGGTATAGCTCTCTGTTCCTCCAACTCAATTAATGTTACGCACTTTGCATGTAATGAGGCAACATCCCCAACTCCATGTTGGCTGGCATGGGTTTCTTTCTCAGAGGAGGATGGAGTGGCAGGGATTAAATTGAATTAGTCGTATAATTATTTCCCTTGAAATGGATCATGGCAAAAATTAGCGTCTTGGGCTGTGTGCAATAATGGACTACTCCGAACATTCCTTTGCTCTACATGCCCTCATATATTCATTCCTATTTTTTGTTGTTTGTTTCTTTGTTTCCTTGGTTGTAGTACATGATGTTTTTTAATTTTTTCGTCAGTCTGTCTGTGCGTTCACCTTTACAACCTTACACATACTGTAACATAACATACTGTGCGAGTAAAAGCTACTTCATGCATTCATGCATGCTCTCCGCAGCCCATATAATGCAATTCAGGAGGACACTATGAACTATGATTAATGGCTATTTGCCCTCTTGCATTAGAGATGAAACAGAGGACAGTGCATTTGCTGTAAAAGGACTGCAAACCTCATCTTTCCAAAATGGTTTTGTTTTACTAACTTTTGGGGATTTGGAACCAAGTGTCTGGCAGCAGTTCTGAATTCTTATTCACCCACCTTGAAAAAATAGCACACTGCAGCATGATTACGCCTCTCACATTTTCACAAACTGTCACAAAAACAACAAGCAGAGGACACACATTGCTTCAGGGAAAAATATGCATACTAAGATATTGTTTCCTTTGAAAAAACACGGGAGACCTTTTGCTTTGGTATCTTGCCTTCTGAGTGTTGCTTTTGCAATGCAAGGCACAGCAACATGTCTTGGAGTAGGTTAGAGTGACACTGTCAGTACTAACGGAAGAACATTAGTCAGCTATCGCTCAAAAGTGACAAAACCAATTAGAATCACCTAGAGAAATTTGGTTTAGGCAAGCAATTACATATGCTTGATAAGCATTATTACCAAGGCAAGGTGTTGTGTGTGTTTGTGTGTGAGCAGAATCATCTTTAAGGACTTAACGTGATTCCCATGGGGAGGTTGAAAAGCTGAATATAAATGATTTATCTGTAATTCATTTTTTAGCAAGGTGCATAGGCGTGTCTGATTGTAAAAACATTTCTCCCTGCACCTAAATCACCAGTTCAAACTCAGTAGCATGTAGTATTACTTTTACACATAGGCTATATGGACGTATAGGATAATATATGATGTCAGCTGTTTCACTGGCTCACAAAGGTTATCAGAATGTATTAAGGGTGTTAAGATTAACCGATATGACTCTGAAAATGTTACTAGAGTCTTAAATTCGGCTACATGGACACAAAACTCTGAATCCGACTCAAATTTGAAGGGGAATTGGTCAAAAAGCATTATGTCTGTATTTGTCATTGTCAATAGATAGCTGGAAAATAACATTTGTCTGTGCATAAAATGTTTCAGGTTTGTACAGAATGCTGTCAGTTCTATATCCAACTCTAAAGCAAATAATCTCTGTCTGTCTGTCTGTCTGTCTGTCTCTCTGTCTGTGTGTTTTATTCATATCTCAAGAACCAATCATCCAATCTATTTCAGACAGCAATTTGGACACGTAACATGTTCAATATTAATAAACTTCAGGAGCTCCAGGGCGCTAGCATGTCCAGCATGTCGAGCCAACCACGGCTCTTTGACTGCAGTTCCCTTTATCCTTATTCCCCGCCCCAAATATATCAATTTATTTAAATCCATGCTCTACTTTATAGCCACAGTGGTTATGTCATAGCAAGTGACTAATATGCCTATTTGAAAATAAATACCTCCGCTAAAGCTATCTTATCGACTTGGGCGTGTTTTTCCCCCCACTGTACAGTTTAAATCATGCCTTCAAATGTTTACTTCAGGTGAAAAGTGAAAGAGCGGCATTATAAGCACAATGTACGGTAGTAAAGTAGGGTATTTTTACACTGTTCTCTCGCAAATAATTGAATCATAAACACAGTAGTTTGTATCAAAATAAATGGTTATGACAAGGTAAAAATGTCACAATCTTAAAGCATGGTAAACGTCCGTGTTTAAAGTCAGGTCGGGTGGTCGCTGAGGACAGTCTGACCCGGTTAACAGTTGCGCCACAGGGAGAAAGGGCGCTGGGGCGATGTAAAGCTGACATGGCCGCGAGCCATTTTCATTTTAAATTTGTGAGCCAAACTAGAGCCGGCTGCTGCGCATTGCTGCGGAGGGAATGTGCACGGAGAGAGCCAGCCAGCCCACCCATTGAGTGTA
Organism: Anoplopoma fimbria; assembly: GCF_027596085.1. Classification (NCBI taxonomy): domain Eukaryota; kingdom Metazoa; phylum Chordata; class Actinopteri; order Perciformes; family Anoplopomatidae; genus Anoplopoma; species Anoplopoma fimbria. The sequence goes on along the minus strand of NC_072467.1, from coordinate 6,261,134 downwards.
AAGTAAAAAATATTTTGGGGTCCTCATGAAACTTTGGATTGCAGCCAGAGTCTAGATAATTAATTGAAAACATGTTTATCAAATTATTGAATGGTTTACTGTATCTTTTTGTAGCATATCGCAGACCATGTATCAAAATGCGTATTGAATCGCCTTGGGAGGGAAAAATGCATTTCCCCAGAATATATGTGTTGGCATAAGTTTGATTTCTTTTTCCACTCCTCACACAACAGACACACACACAAACCCAGCATGAAACATTCAAGTGAAACTGTAAGCCATTACTGAAAGATGTAGATTCAATGCAGAATTGTATTTCCTTGGTAGTGCATTTAGAGTCAGGATGTTAAAGTTACTCCTTCCAACGAAGCTTGAAAACAAGGAGCCATGCTGAAACTACAGGAATCCATTTTTAACTAAGAGGACTATCTTAATTAATTACTTCTCTTAAATGGTCTCAACCATCTGGCAAATAGTGAGTGATTTAAGGTAACCCTGCAACCAAGTGTTTATTTCGCCAAGTCTACAGTTGTGGAGCAAGCTTGTTGTTCATGCTTAATTAAATTTGTTCATCGACTACCCGAGTAATTAAACTCTAGGGTATTTTCTTTTAACTGTGGATCATCTCTAGGGTGTAGACAACCCATTAGGGTCAGCATCTCCTGAAACTCAGCCAGTATCTCTGGGAATTGTGTCCATATTGTACAATTCTGCACCGCACAATTTCCATCTAATGCCAATGTTCTGTGCCAAGGCGAGAACAAATCAGTATTTTGCTTCTTATGTTTCAAGGCAGAAAGTAAGGGTGGGCAGGCAGCTGGGCATGTAGTGCCTCTGACTGGCAGGAGACCAGAGCATCCCATCACGCCCCTGCAATTAACGTTAAACTTTTTGTTTAAGGGCCAGTGTGTAGCATTGTGGTAAATCTTAGCAGAAATGGAATATTATATTCATTAATGTGTTTTCATTAGTGTATAAACCACCTCAAACATAGAATGAGCCCTTCACATTTAACCTTCAAACTGCTTATCAATACTATCAACAATGGATCAGATATGTGTACTATGTAAAGGGTCATTCTCAGTGATGAAGCCACGGATAATTATCACCAAACTCTGTTGTTCCCCTCTAGGTGCTGTAGAGCTTGTTTATTGCCTTTTAACTCATCGTTTTGGTTGTACGGCTCTCAACTTAACCATTCATTATTCATTCAACCATTCACACATTGGCATACTGTAGTGTTTAGACAGCTCTTAGAACCCACTGTACACTACCTGTCCAGTACAAAATCACAGGCAGACATTGTAAGTGACTGGCGGGTGAACTTAGCAGCTAAAAAGCCGGATATTTTCGCCACGTGTCAGTCGAGACCAAACCAAAGGAAAAAAGGGAAAAGATAAGACTTACATTGGTCAGGTGGACAGAACTACAACTCCAAATGAATGCTAATGTGGCTCGATGTCTGCCGGATGAGTGGATAAGCACTGCTAGTCAATGCTGTGTTTACGGCTCGTTTCTACCGTCTCTAAATGGCAACGAAATCACGTAATGCAGACCAAACTGCAGAAACTGAGAATTAATTAACTCGGAAAAACCTTTACTGTTCAAATTGTTCTACGCAGAATTGTTCAACATTCAATGGGGTAGTGTAATATACATTGTACAAGGTACACTAGAAGATTAAAAGACAGAAAGAGTTGAACCTTAAACAGGCCCTTTTATACTATTTTACGGGTGCATCATTTTATAACAGTTACAACATGTTTACATGTATTAATGCTCATAATCCGCCTTGTTTTTCTCATCCTGGTTGTCCTGCAGCACTTCTTCTTCCCCTCTCTCTAAAATGCTTCGTTGTAGCGTTTGCTCCTCCCTCCAGAAAGCAAAGTATGCTCTGATTGGTCAGCTAGCCCGCTCTGTTGTGATTGGTCAGCGTTTCACATTTCAAAAAACTCTTCCTCTGGAGCTCCATCTCCGTCTCTCTCTTTTGTTGTTTGAGGGCGGGCAAAACTAGCCAGACGGAGTTTTACGTCACTTCCGTAAAATTATGACCTCATAAAGTTACGGAAGTGAAGGAGAGAATTCGAGCCGTTTCAGGCAGCTCAGGAGCAGTGATTCTGAGGCGGAGGGTAACTCCTTTTAGGCGTGGACTTCAGGTTTCACACTGTACGGACCTTCTACATGTACAAAAATATATATAACACACTAAAGAAGAGGGAAAGAGTGGAAAAGCATAATAGGGCCACTCTAAGTGGCAAAAGGTATGAATAGTTAGCCATTTTGACAGTTTTCAAAACAAATATCTAATCAGCAATCCAAAAAAGAAGTAGAGTCAGTTAAGGTTTATCATTTTCATAAATGCTGTGTTAGTATTAATTAAATGTGACTGCCAAAACTGCACATGCGGTTTAATATACAGCATGTTTAACAGATAACGCTGTAATCACTGTCCCAGTGATTTTCCTTTACCAACATTTTTTTTAAGGCTGTAATATGAACTTGACAGCTATTCTGCTTTTTTTATGCACTTAAAAGGGGAATATGCAGTAAATCATTTTAATCCTTACTGGTGTTCTGTGCTGTAAAGTCTTATTAATATGTACTATTGCTTGATTACTGGGTCTACAGGCAGCTTAGTTTGTTTGCCCAGGATAGGGTGATCATCCATGACAAACAGTTGTATCTGCCATTCACCAGCTTGCTTCAGCATTAACAAAAGATCCTCACTTGGGAGCAAAACATAGAACATCAGACCCAAGAGAGTGAGGGCTGATTTTAGTTCATATGCATCCACATAACAGTGGCCATGTGATTGCTCGGACAAATGATGCATGATGTGAAGAAATCTATGTTTTGAAAGCTTTCACCTTGATTTTACAGAGGTCAAACTACATTAGAAAGCAGACATTAGAAGGTGAATAGAAAAAGGGGGGTTCGGAGCAGAGATGTGCACAGAAAAGAAGAAAGGATGGCATTTGAATGGATGTTTTGTTTTTTTTAATCCCACCAGTAGCCAGGTGGGAGTCCTTTTTCCTTGTGTTTGACATTTGGCACATGTGTTTCGTAGTGTGCTGCAGTTTCAATTCACCATCTATTCAGCTCCCTTGTACAAAACATAACAGCTGCAAAAGTAGCCTTCAATGAATGCAGTATGCAGTGATTTAAACCGCCTACATATGATCTCCAACAGTCTGCAGATTAAAGTATTTCAGTCCTCTCATAGCCCTGTATCAGCACTCGGTGTTACCTTCAGTGTCAGTAAAAAGCCTTCTTCCTGGCACCATCAAAGGAGGGCTAGGACTTCTGAATCCTGCCTGTCAAAATTCAAATGGACCCTTTGGGAGCAGTGTCATTCATCTCTCCTCAGTCAATAGCTGGCAGCTCTGTCCCTTCATTGATTATCAACTGTGAGGGAGGCGAAGAGGGACGACAGACAGGCCTTTTGTTCCCTCTCCTGAAGGAGGAGAGCCAGCAAAATAACTTGCCACAATTAAAATCTCAATACATCAGCTGGAGTTTACTTTATGGTAGAGCCCAGCTGTTATCTAATGCACTTGATGAAAGGGAGACAGAAGAGGTACAAATGCGTGGGGATGCTTATGTCCCCAAATATGGCTTATTGCTTAATTTTTCTTGGTTTCTGTCTTGTTTAGTGTTTCTTTAGTTTTTTTTCCTGCTTGTTTCTGTTATGTCAGATGTGCTATCACCCATAAGACAAGGACTTTAAGATTAGAATTGTATGCATTTACAAAACAGAAATAGCGTTCACGTATTTAAGACCCGATCATTTCACGTCAACAGAGGAATTGCTCATCTGACAAAGTGGAACCATCATATAGGGGTTGAGTTCAAGGTCACAGGTTAAAAACAGCTCTGTGGCAAAGGCCAAGAAAAAGGTCAATGCACTTGTTGCACCTTAACCCCGCAGATGATTGCTCATCATGATGAATTAAGTTTCCTTGACAAAGCAGGGAGCCAAGTGGACAAGGGCAGAGCCTGGAGACATGAACTTCAGCTCGCTCTGTCAACTTCCATAGCCTCCTGCAGAATGAATAAGTTAACAAGCTGTCACAACATTAGCAAGTGAATATCTGGAGATTTGGATTCCAAATGCATCTCCCTGATTTGCCAGCGTTGTGCTGAATGCGTTGTGCAACAATGTGATGTGAACACAAATGGGAGTCGGTGAAAAGAAACAGAAATGCACCGCCCAGTCTGTCGCTCTTTTTGCTGCAAGAACTTTTTGCGACTATATGAATACAACATTTCAATCACACAAAAACAACTGGTGAATGCCTCCACAGCAATGAGCCACGGCAAAATGGAAGTGGGAATGGGGTCAGATTTCACCCTGCATTCATCCAGCGAGGCACCGTACCTGTGTTTAATGTGAGCAGTATACAGAAAGAGGGACTTTAATGGATAGATGCAGCAAATAAGTCAGGCACTGCATGGAACCTAATGAGGGATGGAATTCAGAGAAACCAATCTTTTCTCCCCCCCGATCGGTGGCGCCGGGATCTCTCGTAGAGCTACACTGCCCTCTGACAGGTCTTAGGGGTACTGCAGCATAGGTTTCAATACACTCGGGCTCTGATAATGTCCCTTTTTCGTGTGTTTTGAAAATTAAGATAGAATAAAAGCCTCATAGTGTAAGCACGACTGACGAGTAGATTTATGTAGGCATGTTTGCAAAATGGCAAACTTGAAGGCTTGCTACACAGCACAGCCCTGAAATGTGCCTAAGGTGAAGCCAAGGAAAGCACAAATGTGAATTGATCTCTCCAATCAACATGATGAATGAGAAAAGCCAAGCGCTCTTTCTGCAATGCCAGGTCTCGCTCTGCAGTATTGTTCATTCCATTGTGTTTTGGGAGAGGATCAGGGTTTTCTTGTCGATATGCATTTAGCCATTAAGTGAGGCTTTGTTGTTATTACACAGGTCAAGACGGTATTTACATTGAGGTATTTGCAGATGTGTTGCTGCAGTCTCTCCTTCGATTTATCTCACAAAAGAAAAAAAAAAAACTGTATAAGGAATGCAATCAAAACTGTTTTCATCACACATACCCGAACATTGGTAGACTGCAATCTTCCACCTCAAATTTGTCTGGGTTGCAATTTTAATGGGTGGTTACAAAATCTTTGATGATTGAATGATTCAGATTGAGATTTGAAACAGAACATCAAACATGCATAAACATGGCTCCAGAGCTATGGTTTTGTTGCCAGCAGATCACATGTACAGCAGGGTGCATCCAGTATATCACACACACAATGGCTTTTCATCACTGAATTATTCTTACCACCTGTTCAGAGAAAAGCAGTGTTCGTATCAAAACAGGTCAAACACAGTATGAGGGTTGTGTTCTAGCAACATGTTTAAATTTAATACTTAATGCACCGTTTTTCCCCTCCAGTCCTCGCACACTCTGGACAACAAGGTGAGACACACCAGATGGGAACATCTGTAAGCTTTTCCTCAGAGTGCACACTGTTAGAAGATCTCATTTTATGTGGGCTTCATGCATTGCTTTTAATACTCTACATATGCCAGCTGGCAACAGCAATGAAAAATATCGTCGGTCTTACAGATCCTTAGTGTTGTCCTCGATGAAAGAATTATGCTGGAACACATCTGTAAAAAGTAGTCAGTGAATAAAGCATGTCTTTCCTTTACAGCAACAGTTCGCTTTGTGAGTCAACACGATATGGGTACTCCGTTACCCCAGAGGAACCACAGCTAAATACTACCACCTTATGACATAAAAGGAGAATAAGCTGACATACAATGGACCTGAACAATACTACTGTGTTGGTCCCAAATTAGCTTTTGATCCACCTTTAGGACAAACATAAAATCCAATTCTATAGGCCTGTATGAATTACTTAACTCATACAATCCCATTGTTTTTTAGAGTGTTACAATTTAACCATGTGCATGCACAGGTATAGGTAAGCTCCGGTACTTAAACAAGAAGCACTACACCTCTGGTGACAACATCTTTGTCCAGATAGTCAAAATAAGAATCATAAGAAGAGTATCTAGGGCTTGTGAGTGTTGATCTAATAAACAGACATGTTGTGGAATTAGAAGTATAATATTAATACAGTATATGTATTTGGAAATGTGAAAACCTTTTTAATTTATTTCTTACAACAGTAATGATTGCCTGCAAAGCACAGGCATAATAAATAAGCTGTTAACATAATTTAATTATATTGTTTCTACAAGAATCTTTTTTTATTATAGTGATTATAGTGGCCCAGTTTTAATCTGGGATCTTCCAGTGCACTTGTTTGTTGTTTTTGTTTGTTTGTTTGTACTCTTTGGATCTCATATGATTCTTTTGTGACGGCCCTAACTTTTTAGACTGTGACTGTAAGCTGCGCCGATGCTTGCACTTGCGGAACAACCTTCTGCGCCGCAGATAAACTAAACATTAACATTTAAACTGGAAGTCTTGTTACAATTAAATCTCATTAAACAAAACCAGGGGGAGTCAAGTGTGTTGTGAAGTGGCGGCGGTTGATCTGTTTAGTCTGTATACTTTAATAGGAAGGTTGATGTGTATATGAGCAATGCTGCACTATTGATTTTGTGATTCCGACAGAGCAAAAGCAATCGAAGGGGGTCCTTTTACCTTGTCAGATGTCACGTAAACAGAGTACCTATTCTCATATAGTTTGTCTTTCCCTCTCAAGAGGTAATGTCACAGAGAATGATCCTTTAACGTTGATCAATTCTGCCACCTGACACAGTCATAAGAACAATTAACTCCTGCTCCAGCCTTGGAGGGAGACATGAGGGAAAAGCTAGTTCTGTGGACAGCTATGCTTTGTTCTGAGTGCTGGTTTGTGTGCCAACATATCCAGTCTCAGTCCCATTCTGCAGCCCTGTGTGTAATGTGTCTGGCACTGCCATCAAGTGGGCTCCAGATTTCTATCCACCCCACTGGAGTGGCTTTCAAACTTCTCTGGGAGCCCGTTTGTTTTGTGACCCACAATAATTTATTGGACTATTGTGTGGGCTTATTGAGCAAAATTGATCCCGTTTTCAGGCTACTAACCTGTTATAGTGTTTTATTCAGCTCAGCGCACATTGCAGGGACCAGAGAGGGCTTTGGCAACATAACATGGCCGTCATTTTGATATAAGCTTATACAGAATCGTTTCCTGAACCATTTTAATCTGCCTATGAGTCATCTTTGAGTTTCTACCTCAGCGCTCTCTAGCATGTTAATTTTGCATTCTGATTCTGATCGCAGCCACTTGTCTGTGGTACTTTAATTATTATTTCATATTACACACAAGTGATGGCACTAGACAGCAACAAGAAAACAGCCTCCAGATGTCCCTCTGGGAGGATGTTAAAAGGAGGGAAAACGAAGGGAAATTACAGAATAACGGACACAGAGATTTTTACCCTCCTTTATTATATGATGAAGTACCACATCAACACAAATGTATCCAAGCATTCACACACCATTATTTCCTAATACTCTCTTCTGTGTGAGCTTGGCTGGACACATTTCTCCTCTGCGTGGCATCTTCCCATAATCATCTTATGCTCTCCGACTCTCTCTCTCTCTCACACACACACACACACACACACACACACACACACACACACACACACACACACACACACACACACACACACACATACACACACACACACGGCGATGTGTGTGCAGAGTGGTCTGGAATATAGGAGAACCACAGCTGATGGAAAGACAAAATGAGAGAGGGAGGATGAGCTCACTCATCCAGGCCATCTTTGCCAAGACAAAACAAACCCGGAGAGTGAAAATCATCTTATCAGGGCGATAGCAGACAAATAAAGGGAGACTGTCAAGAAATTACCGCGTTGGTATTCAGGCCATGACTTGCTTGTGTCTTGTCACAATAAAACAGGGGGGGATGCAAGTGGAGGCTCAGAGAGAGAGAGAGAGAGAGAGAGAGAGCTGTTGATCTGTTTAGCCTGTTTGCTTCGTGCCACTGCAGTGCATCTCCTCTGAAATGGCTGTATTTGAAATCAGCTTTATAGAGTAGAAGACACTGCATAGCTCTGTGTGCCAAGGCATGCCTGTCAGACCCAGGAAGAGTAGACTTCACGGATGAATTGTGATTGCTTACATACGCAACTACACACCAAACATTAATCACAGACAGCAGTCTCTTTCCCAAAAAAAAAAAACAGTGAAGCATCAGAGACAGGTGCAAAGCCGCATAGAGAGGCAGAGGGCAGGACAGAGAGGGACCACAAAGAGTGGGCGAGACCTGGAGAAAATAAGGGTGCAGGCTTTAAGCTGTACTTTAAGGTATAAAAACACTTTATTTTGCCTTGTAGAAAGACAGAACATGGTAGAGAGATTGTGTGCAGTTGAAGAGAGTGTTTCTTGCAATTTTAATGCAAAGCACGGCTCTACTGCAACCTGTCTGAGACAGCAGGGACTCTCTCAAGTGGCGCTGACAAGGACCGTCTGTGAACCTGCCTGTGGATCATCGTAAACCCTGCACCTGCTCATGACTGTATCACAGCGCCCCGCATCTTTATATGCACATTGCATAAGGCTCAACACCTGCTGAATATATGCACACGTGTGGACCATAATTCATCATGTGTCCAGTGGTATTGATCATGTGCTCAGTGATAAGGTGGTGGAAACTGCTTACTGAATATGGATAAAACACACATCTGCATTAATTAGTCCTGCACGTCTAATTACTGATGAGCGCAGCCACAAATAATCACAAAGGAACTTACAACTTTAATTAAACAAGACTTGTATAATTTAAAAGCTCAGGAGACAAAAAAAGCAAAGTAACCGGGGCCTGGCCAAAGAGATCTTTAGATGAGAAATGTGCAGGCCCTATCACTTTTTTTTGGTTTGATACAGACTTTTTTGCTGCTTTTCGCTCTAATCGACTTTCATGGCAGAAGTGATTCGTAATTAATGGTGGTTTTGTAACTCATCAATATCCCTGAACCCTGACGAGACCGATCAATAGCTCCGCCTGTGGCCCGCTCTGTGTTCTGGCTCTCTCTCTCTCTCTCTCTCTCTCTCTCACTGCAGCAGAACCCAGAGTTTCCTCACAAGTCGCCTTGTGCACACACAACCTATAACCTTTGTCAATTTTGTATAAAAAATGATTTATTAATTTTTGGGGGCCAGCTGTGGGCAGCAGAAAAATCTGTAAATACAACTGACAGCCATATCATCACTTTTTAAAGTTATAAAGGCAAAAATGTCAGCAAACAGTTGCCTTTTAACACATTCAGCAGACACAGAGTTTCTGGCCACCCAATTAATGTAAGTCAAGTATTAAGTCTTTCATCTCTGGGTAGTCTCCACCAAATCCACTGGGAAATGACTTCTTTAGCAGCTAAATACTTCACTATCTTCACCAGCAGTGGCCAACTTTTTCTTAAAAGAAGGTAAGATTATGTGCAGGGCTAAAGCAAAGTGTAGGGCCGGCTGATCATTTTCTGTGGGTGCATCAAGCGATGCCTTTCACGTTACACATTAGGTCGGCTATTATTTTTTCCGCTGTTAATATTAGGATATTGATTATTGGAGCATTTAAGTTGTCATCCCTAAGATCTCAGTCCTTCTGCATATGTGTAAAAAAAAATGATGTATAAATCCTCCAGAGGGAGCTGAGTGAAGGCTTATAAATTTCCCTCTAGTGATGTCACTTGAGTCAGCAGTTCGGTTCGGGCTAAAGACTACAAGTTTAAAATGAAATAAATATGGGGGGGGGGTGGAGTTAGAAAAGTGAGTTTACCAAAACGCTGTGGCCCGCTCCTCATCTCTGCCTGAGGCTAGCATCTCAAGGCTACATTAGCTGTTACTAGTATATCATGCCTGAACAAACTGTCTGAGGTTAAGTTGCATCATGGGTAATGTAGGCAGCAGGTTTTGACAAGAATGCCTCAAATTTCTGCTTTGCTCGTCAGACAATGTTACATGAAAGTGCAGCGCTCACTGGATGATTACTTGAAACCCTTAAATTATAAACCAGATAACCACATAAGCTGCTTTGTCACAACGATAAAAACTGCAGTTTGCACCTGACTGCCTCTTTTCTTTCCTGCCACGCAGAGATATTTACTGTTGCATCCCTTTGCTCATCGTGCTACTGATCTTCAGTTCATATAAGACTCCCAGCTCACTCCTTGGGCTCGTAGTCAGCCCAGGTCTTTATTTGATTTTATGTCTCTTTCAGACAAGTATCTTTCCATCATTCCCCTTAGGGTCATACCCCTGAGTTGTTCACATAAAAAGAACACCGCACCACCAAATTTATGTTTCAGTAAAAAAGAAAAAAGAAAATGTAATCGAGCAAAGAAGCAGAAATAAAATGGCAGGGTGGAGAGAGGGGGAGACAGAGAGAGGAATGGGGGTTAATGATAGACACTAACCACATTTTTCCTGAAAGGTCACTTCACAGACGGATGGCAGCCCTGTGCTGTTCTGCTAATGTTCCCCATCATAATAGGTCCCGATTTTCATCTTCCATTTCCTTTATTTTGGGAGTCACCCATTCATCTAGAACTGGAAACTTTCCCCTCAACGCTGACAGAATATCAATCACGCCAGTGTCACAACCAAACAATGCAGGCGGCACCAGTGTTAATAACAACCTTATCAGATAACAAACCAGCCCCCTCTTACACCTCAATCTCCAACATGAAGAGACATGAACAGGTGCGCGGGGGGGATGACACAAACAAATTAGAAGAGAAGGAATGTGTGACGGGACGCGCTTTCACCTTGTGTTAGGTCCAGGAGGAGTGGCATCCTATTCGGTTGTGTCAGCACTCCTATAGCTCACAGACACACACTGATGCACACACTCTGGATGGCTGCTGAGAAGTCTGAAGAGCGGGATGAGGTTGCTGTAAAAGCAATTTCCTCATGAGAGAAAGGTCTCATAATTCTTGTGAGACAAAGCATCTGGGATGATTGGGGACAGATGGGAGAAAACTGTATGAAATTCAGCAGTGTCCTCATTCACTACGATTGTGTTTTTCAGTAACCTTTTCTCTCCAAAGTTTCTCTGATGCCATTTTTTGAGGGACTTCACATAAATCATTGCTGACAAGCAGCGAGGCTTTCCTGTTGACGGCAATGTTTCAAATGTGGAGTGTGCCAACAGGCATAACGTATCGCTCTGGCAATAACACATGTATCCAGTTGCCTCGTTCACGGCGCACTTTCTTGTTCACTTATCACCAATGTTTCAAATGCACATTTCGTGTAGTGTTTGATAGATATTCATCTGAAAAGAAAAGAAAAACATTTTTTTTGTTACGTTTATAGTTCACACCCTTCAACAAAGCATACATTCTAACCCAGAAAAAAGAAATTGCCTTATTCTGTAGTATCACGGAGCAAATATCCAGCCGAGCGAAAAACATAAACAGGGAGTTCGACTCTACTATTATGTCCAAACATGGGAATGGTTGGCCTGGCTGAGGCATGACTCACTGATTTAAAAACAAAAATGGTGGTAGCAGGTGAAATGCTGGAGCAGAGCCAGGGACTGGCCTCTGGGGTGGTGATATTTATGCCTCCTCTCTTTCTCCCTCCCTCCCCCTCTTATCCTCCTTCTCTGCTTTGGTCCGGAAACTTAAGACAAACAAACCCTGTAACTACACTTTGCTGATTTCCCAGCCGTGCTTTTGATGGTCATTGCAGTATCTTAAATTTATGAATCAATATCACTGACTTTCGAAGTTTGGAGAACCATGTGCCTTTTAATGCTCCTCACTAAGTCATTTTGCTTTTTCAAGTTTTAAGTGTAATCGGCAGTTAAAGTCAGCCTCTGTCACGGCCCCTCTACTTAACTGTCCCCCACAATAAATCCAATGTAGTGGGTTTCCACACCAGTCCCCCGGAAATAAATACCTTTAGTGGTAAAACCTGATCTTTCACTGCAACTGCTGCTCTGTCTGGTTTAAATCGCATTTGTATCAGCTGCTCACTCAAAATGAAAAGATTAGCAGTCTTGTTTTGTTTGCCTGTTTTTTTTTTGGGAGGGGGGGGGTTTACGTCCCTTTCATTGTCTTATTTTGCATTTTATTGTCTTTTGATCTTGTTGTTTCTTTTTGTGTACTTTCAGTTTTGATCAAATTTTTGGATGACTATTCAATTTATTTGAGAATCTTAACTTCAAGTATAAATATGTTTCTATAATGGTGGCTACAGACATTTTAAACACAGGGAGGGTGTGGAGCAGAATAAAACAATATTTCTCATCTTTGCCTGCATTTACCATAAGTGTGCCTTCGCTCTTTTCTTTTTTATTTCAGTATCATGCAAATCCTTTTACCATTTGCCTGAGGTACCTCCCTGGTTTGAAGTTTGCTGTAGCCCCTCTTCAGGTTAATTTTAATAGTCCCTCCATTTTTAGAGATTGTTTTATATTTAGGTTTCGATATTTATGGTTGTTTATGTCCCAGGAATTCTTGTTTTTAAATATTTTATTTTGTCCCTGATTAAGGATATGTGTTTTCATATTTTTAAGGATTTAAAATGAATAATATTTTTATTTCTGAAACCAGATCTCTCATTTTGTGTGATTTGTGGACTTGCCTGTTTTTGACGGAACCCTTGGTTTATGAGCAGCAATAGGGAATTCAACCCAAGTGAATGAGGTAAGCTTGCTAGTATTAATGTTAACGTGTCCAGATAGATAACATTAGACCGGAGTGGTAATGTAAGATTCAACGTGAGATAACCAATCAGCAGCTGAGTTTGCATTTACAGTGAGTGAGCTGAAGAGAACTACATAACTTGGAGGAGTCAATTGTATTAATTCAAATCGTGTTAATAATGTCTGCAAATGTTAAAATCTACAAATAGATCTCTTGATCTCATTTTATCCTTGGAAACATGATGCATCTCTCCCCATAACAAGTGCACGTTGCGCAGCAGCTCCTCGAGCTTTGGAAGCACCAGGTAGCAGGGCCGGTTTTGCTTTTTGAGGGCACTTTCAAATTCTACTTTTTATACATACATTTAAAAAATATATTTTAGATTTATTGTTAACATCAAAATCAAAATAAACTAAATAACAAACCAATAAAATTCCTTAAAATTAAGTTAGTATGGCACATGTTAGTAATCTGCTGCCTGTTTAAATATACAGCAGACATATAAACAACATTGGCATTCATATTGGGCGGCTGTGGCGTAGTGGAGAGCAAGGTAGTTCTCCAATCAGAGGGTCGGTGGTTCGATACCCGGCTTCGGCAGTCGATGTGTCCTTGGGCAAGACACTTAACCCCAAGTTGCTCCTGAAGGCTTGCCATCGGTGTGGACTGGATGTTGAATGTTAGTTAGAGTCTGATGGTGGCACCTTGCATGGTAGCCTGTCATCAGTGTGTGAATGGGTGAATGATATGTAATATACTACTGATTGTAAGTCGCTTTGGATAAAAGCGTCTGCTAAATGACTGTAATGTAATGTAATATTGAGATGTGCATCTGTCCATCCACAGAATGTAAGTCGAATACTGACTTTCCTTTTAGCTCTAGTTTGGTCTTCACCGACTCCTGAGGGAAATGTCTGGAGAGCTAGCCATTAGTCTGCCGTTTGGCACTGAAAGGGCAGGTAGCACGCAGAGCTTTTACACTGGTAACAGATGCCTGCTGTGTCTAGAAATAATGCTGATGAGAGTTGTTACAGTGAACCAAACAGTTAAGTTGAGAGCCGTAAAACAAATAAGGATTCGCTGAAAGTCGCTTAAATGCTTCATAGAGCTGAAAGTGTGATCATTCTCTGTGGGTTTGTCACTATGACATTGTATAGTCTTTGTTAATATAAAAAAATATTGATTTGTTCAGCATTAAAAATTAACTCATGCCTTACATTTAAAAATCAGGGCAATAGCATAAAGCTGGACAAAGTATTGTGCACACGTCTGCAAAATCAAAGTTTTCTCCTGTCCTAAAATAGAGGAGTGCTTTTTTTTTAAGTGTTGATGAATAATTTAAAGGTGTGGGCTGACGAGATTTCAAAGGTCTGGTAGAAATAGATGAAAATGCAAAACAAAAGGGTAATGAACTCTTGAACATTTAAGCTTACACGTGGAGGGGGAGTCGAGGCGGAGGGAGCTGTTGAGTGGGACAAGTCGATAGGAGTCTCTGCTCTCCTGCACTGTCAGATGAAAACGCCTCTCTGGGCATCAAAGACACCTGCAGCAGCAGTGTCTCCAGTGATAAAGATGCCACTCTCCTTGCTTTTCCCCCTCCAATTTTAATTACAAATATTTATAAGCAGCTTAACTGCACGGACAGGGTTTTTTTTCTTTACCATGCGAGGGTGTGGGGGTGTCTTGGTATCACCGCAGCTGTTGGATACGATAAGATTATTTACCAGTTTTTTGTTATTTTTATTTGTTTATTTCCTGTTAATTATTCATACCCTCACACGATCATTGACTCCACTTTTTTTCTCCCTCAATACCTTAAATGGGGGATAAAATAAATAAATAAATAAATAATAATAATAAATAAATAAATAAACTCGGTATAAACATTCTCAGTGAAACGCTAGAGGGTAAACTTGTCTTCCCGGAAATTAGACTCTTGTCTTATGCGTCTCAGACTGAGAGATGGTTTTGCATGTCAATTCCTTGAGGATCTTAAACTCCTTACTTAACAACTTTCTTATCTTTACGTTTTTTCATCTCCCTCTGCACACATTGCATGAGGCATAATGCCGCACGGCTCAAAAGTGATCGCCTGACAACCGGTTTACTTTAAGTTATCTAATTTTCAGTAAAAGAAAAGCACACTCGCTTACACTTCACTACTTTAACTTCTATGGCACATTATAATCCTAAAGAAGTGTGGAAGTCACCTTGTTTGAGGAGAATGTAAAAAGGTAGACAGGCGTGTGCGAGAGATATAGACAACACGGGTGTTTTCGGTTGTCAGTGCACTCCCGATTTTCTGAAAGCAAAATGCTCTGTTTTCCGGTAAAATAGGGGGCTGAAGAAGGTTGGAGTGGCGTTCATCTTATTTGGTTCAGATCTCGTTAGACTAAACACTTCCACAAACTGAGTGGAAAATTTGTGGGATACTGTTAGAACGCCAATAACTCAACACCTCCTGTAATTCTCTGTTTTTTTTTTAATTACTTCATGGATGTCTGGAAGACAATGGCGGCTGAGCCATCAGCTAACAGGAATCATTATGAAGAGCCTGAACACCCATCTAAATAGTGACAGGAAAGCCCATTGTAGCGCTGAGTGGTGACGGTAAGAGGGTTTATTCTCGTCCCCAGTCTTTGCAGCCCCAAATGGGAGTGCAGGAGGGTTTATTTTGTTCTCTAATCGGAGGTGGACAGTAATTACATTTGGTCTCATTAGTCGTTCCCCCTTGACTCCGCACGGTCATCTGGGTAATGTATGTGGACGTTCCTGTTTGGGCGAAAATGGATTTGTGCTGCATTAGCTGATGAGGCAGGTAAATTACATTATGTCCCCCAATGTGATCTTAATGTCAGTGATTCTGGGATGGATCAGCCGAGTGGACATTCTCAGACTTGTTAGCAAACATTTCACCGCTCTCTCTCTCTCTCTCTCTCTCTCTGCAATAACACAGACTAAAGAGACATGGGTGGGCTGCTTATCCTTCAAATCCTTATTTCAAATAACCTTAAAGAGTCACTCAGTAATTATTTTTCAATTCTGACTTCACTTAGTGCCAAACAGGACTATTGATGCGGTATTACAGCGGCAAAGAAATGGTCAGTGAATTACTCTGTCAAGCACAAGGTTTGAACGAGAGGCACAAAAGGGGCAGAAAATACTTTTTTGGAATAGCATGAAAAAGATGAACTCATCAGCAGTTTCATCAATCTGCTGGCTGTTAAGACCTTACTGTGTCCTCTCGCTTCCCATCAGGGAAAATAGATTGAGGTTTGCTCTTCTACACGTGTACTTCTCAAATGTAGTTTATAATATTTTTAGTCTAGTTTTGTGTGGGAAGTATGTGTGTGTGTCTAACCGAGGTCTACCAACAGCAAGTCAGTGCATGTTTAGTCATGCAGCCATATTCTGTGACCTTGAAATCTTCTGAAGGAAAAAAAATATATATATTATGTATAATAATATATAATATATGTTTAGCAAGTATGGCTTGACATTTATCAAGTCACTGATCACTGCCACATCTGTCACTGGCTGTTAGGGGTAATTTGGGTATGCATTTTAATATTTTAAAATTATTCAAGATGGTGTCAGTGTGGGTGTGTATTTACGTGTGTATGTGTATGAAGGTACAATGTTATTGTGTTGTGTGATTTGTGTGTGTGTACCATTTGGACGGATAAACAGTCCAAATGGTACCAAGACTAAGTTAAGTCTCCGTCTCTTTCCTAGTTTTATATATTTTTTTATTTTATTTTGGTCTGATGTGAACTATGAAAAAAACCCAGATCACTCAGTGCAACCCTTCGGAGCTAAATGTTTGACAGAAGGTCAATAATGAATGTTGTAATAATTTCTGGAGTGAACCGCAGACTATAGATTGAAATTTCCGCACAAATTCAGGCCATTCTCTAAATCAAGGTGAGAACAGTGGACATGGCTGTTTCCATGTTGTTTACAGCCCTAGAAACTACAGCATCTCATAATAAATTACCAACCTATTGGTTGGACTTTTATATTTCACAGACTGGACTAGAGCATAAAAAACAACTAAAAATGAAATAGTGCCAGGATACTGGACACCATAACTAGGCAGTGCAAGGGAGCAAACATACTTTAACACTGTGCCATCTATAAGAATCAAAACCCTCAGAAGCTCTGATGATAATCAGAGGGGTTGAAATGTCTGCTTTTACAGGATGCAATAAATATTTTTATTTGAATTGCTATCTATGCAGTTTTTAATGCAATAGTGTAAAATAGAAGTATCAGCACAATACAGTAAAAAAAATACACATCAAGCAAGCATATGTTATAATACTATTCAATATTCTGTTGGGAAATTATATTTACTGTATGGCATTGTGTGTTAGTAGCTATATATTAAAATTTTAATCTTGTTAAATCTTAAAAATAACTAGCTGTGAAAAACATAAGCGTGCAAAGTAGCATATTATTGAAATACTGCAAGTCCCTCAGGAGAACTGTGGTGTGTGTCTCCTAACAGAAAAAGTCTTACACTATTGCTTGTGCTGATTGGCGTTTTGAAAATTAAGGGAGCCCCGTTAATAAACCAGACACAAACTCATATACAGCAATACAGCCATATTCTCATATTATCTAAATCCAGCATTTAGTTGCTTTCCACCACTAGCACACAGTAATTACAGCAACAAACAACTCTTTTTCAGTCTCTACTGCTATTGGAGGTCTGCCCGGAAAGCAGTAATGTTTCTGTTTAATTCTGACAAAAATCAAACAGAGATATTTGAAAGTTTTGTGTTCTCCCTTGGGAACTATAATCTGTTTGGCACGCTCTATTGTTTTGTTTGATTCACATTTCGTTAATGGGGATGGGCAGGAAAATCTAGGTCACCCAAAAAATGATCTCACTACTTTTTTCTCAGTTGAGACCTAAGATTATAATATGTTAGACAAGACCAGAGTTATTGGTCGTTTTTTCCAGACACAAGGTCTTCATGAGAAGCATGAGAAACATAACGATCAGCGCAGAAGTTTAAACGAGCCTTTAACCTTGCCCACCTGCCTTTGGGAATGAGTTCTTTCAACTGAACATGTTCAGAAAACTACCAGCTATCCTTAACACCAAGTCACATATTTTAGAACTATGTAAGGCTATTAGCTGTAAGAGTTTCACTGAGACCCTGTAGGGATTAAAATTGCTCCTAAAGCTTTCAGGAACAGGTTTACAGAGCAAAGATGTATCAATTGGGACCAAACCAATGACAACACCTAAGAAAGGTCATTCCAAGATAAAAAATGGGACACATGGCCTTGGGTCCTTCCACAATTGTTGAACAAGGGATGAGGCGTAAAAAACGCTGCAATTCACAAGGAGGACTGACTGTAGTAAACAACTCTGTGAAGTAAATACACACCAGGAATAGAAGTAGAAGTCAAGAGGCCACTAGGTCTCAATGAAACACTGTCAACAGCAGCACTAAAGCACAAGTGAGCATGAGACTAACATGTGCGGACACAACATCAATACTGAAATAACCTTTGGGTTATGGTTTCATAGAATGATTGTAAAATACTCTTTTACTGAGACAGATGTAGGATAGCTGTGAACATGTATTTTACAGCTACACTGTGGAGTCACAGCTATACTCACACCTCTGCATCAAAGTGATGTACAAGGACTGGGCCAGACTGCAAGACCAACTATATCATGTTTTAATGGATCGATATCCAGTGTTTGTATCCTGATCCCCGATTCTTTGTTTGCTATCACCCATCACACTGCATATACACCAGCTATCAATAACAGCCCATTGAAGCTTGTAAAAAAAAAAAATGAGTCATCAAAGTTACACTTACAATTAAGCAGTGTCAACGTAGTTATGAAGTGCAATTCATGTAGGATTTTCTAATTAAAAAAAGATATGAAATTTGAAATCCATTGGTGAAAGCTTTTTTTTTTGGCTAACTGCAGACTATTTACAAATCACTCCTACGACAGGTCTTGACCACTCTTAATTTGTTTTCGTAACTAAGAGAAAACTAAAAATACCAGAAAATTGATGAATGTGGCGAGTTCTCCTAAATCGCTCTTACAAGCCACTTAAGAATAATTCTGTTCGAGTGGTTCTTGAATAGGAGCGTTCAGATAATCATGCAGGTTAAATGTTACATAATCTTTTAATGTTGGCACTATGTTTGCAACCTTTGTCTGCATGATTCAGATCAGTATGAGGAGCATCAGCACAGGCTTGAAAATTGGAATATAATTAATTACTTTTGAAAATGTAACTGTCAAAGTGAGTGTGTCTGAAAGTACATACCATCAATTCATTTGTGACTCTTATAGAATGTTGTGAAGTGACGTAACGCTGACACTATTTGTGCCTCCCACAAATGTACAACAACAAGTTAATTATACAGATGTCAATGCTTACCCACTCACATGTTATGTTTTGAACATTTGCTGTCATCACAAATGACATAATTGCTTACAATAAGTTCGGAAAATGATGAACCGAAATTGACAGTGAGTCATAATGTTGATAAGAAGACTGGGGCACATTTGCAACAGAACAGGAAGGTCTGACCTGAATCTGCTGAGTGTAACAGACAACAGATCTATGAGCAATCCATGAGCAACATTGTGACTCGGTTTGGTGCCTTCTCAGGCCAAACCAGAGCGTTAAATGACAAACTACATCGTTTGTCCTCCAGACGGACACATATGAGGATTTTCAGGTTTGACGCCTACAGACAGGATGATAAAGGATGTTTTATTCCTTCCAATACCGTTACAAATCACTTTTGAGTAAATACCTAGTTGTTTGATGATCTTACACCATTTTTGTTACGGTTTGGTTATGTTTAGTCAAAAGAAAAAAATGGTTTGGGTTAGGGAAAGATAATAGTTTGGGATTTACTCTTTTGTAAATGTTAGGAAACCTTTGGTTACCATGGTTTCAGCACATACCTATGCTGCCTTCAGTTACTCCGATGTGATAAAAAGCAATAAGCTTAACAGGCAGCAGTGATTGGTGCTTTTATGACTTTGTTTTGCCGTGGGTCTTGCAGGCTGCATACAGGCTGCTATACTTTATTAGTAAAGGTTGTGCATACAGCCTGAAATAAATAAATGTCTTTGAATGTAAAAATGTGGGTTTTTGGGGATGGGAGGACAGCAACACTATTTTGGTCGACAGTGACTTCATATAGAGCATGTCTTTCTTTAATAGTGATACACAAATGGAGAAAAAACAGCAATTCTTTCATCGTGTTCTGACCTTCTGAAAGACATTGAAAGATTATTATTGGAGCCCACATCACCTGTATTATTACTTTTTTTTAAAGGCATCTGAATTGTAATACTACATCATGGAAGAAAGAAAGTGGAAAAAAGAATGAGCTTCAAGCTTTAAAAAGACAAAAGGGGCATGGCAAACATAGACCTGTCACACGTTTTTGTGGAATAGGCCACTGGGGCGATTCGTTGACGTAAGCAACGCCATCGATTACCGAAATACGTTGAATTGGATAACACGAGTCGGTTCGTTGCAAGAATGTCTGCTCCAAAGCATCTACATCTACACGCTGCTTTCAAAATTATCATTATGAACATAAACATTTCATAATGAACGTAAACAACAAACTTCAGCTCTAAAGCTAGTAGCTTGTGGAGGACTCCAGTGACGAGCAATGAACAATCGTTTCATTTGAGCCGAATGAAATGATTGGACAAGCTTATTACAGTCCTCTGACAGCCAAAGATACCAGACCTTTTCTCCTTTTTTTTTTTTTTTTTTTTTTAGAGCATTTTATTTAATGATTGCTGTCGGAATTTCAACAAACATAACAACACAGTTTTGAAGAGGATTACCTTTAATTTGTACAATTTGTACATAGGTCTTATAGCAAATCTTAGTCTAGCATTTTCCTGATAAGGCATCTGACAAACAGGGCCTTATCTTGTTATTTGTTGGTTTTAAAGATGATAAGTTAATAAATAAAATATTGAAATACAAATTGGACACGTTTTTGATATTCATTTTAGGCAAATAAATTGTTAGATTTAGTGACATTTAAAAAAAAAAGTCTCTAGTACAAACAACATATTAGTCATTACAAAATTAGACCCATCAAAAAAGTAGTCGTTATATTAATCCATTAAAAAAAAAAATGAGTGAATTGCAGCTCTACTGGCCACACTGATGATATCTTGTACTTTATAGACTTTGGCCAGAAAAAACCCTCAGCACTGCTCCACACTGAGCTAAGAGTCTATGTCTTGCAGAAAATGGACAGAAAAGATCAGAAAAGTCCATTTTGCTTTCAAGTATTCTGTTCTGCTCTCCCCTCCTTGTCAAGCTCCAGCAAGAGTAGGAAACCGGCTACTGCACACAGGAGGGCTGTAATGTGGTTTCAGTGTCTGGGCCCCTGCAGTATAGTACCCGCAGGTGGAAAACCTCTCAGAGTGTGTTGGCACATCACCACTCCAATTATCAACAGCAGGAGTGCCCTTTCATTTCTATTACATCTTTCTTCCTTTTTCTTCTTACTTCACCCTTCTTCTGCTTTGCCTGTGCTCTCATTTCTGCCCCTGGCCCCTTCACCCTCAACACTTTTCCTCTAATCTTCTGTCTCTGAACAATCATGCCTTTTTTTCCCTACTACCAACTGCTTTACACTGCGCTGAATGGCTGCCACTCTCACCAAGCCAGTGCTTACTTTACTCGTCCCAGACAGGATTTGGCCAGGAAACATCCCACTTAATGGAAACATATTGGACTCTGAAGATGATCATACTGGAGAGGATCTGATGATTCAACTGATCCGTCACAGACTATCACTAAAACACTACAATCCACAAGAGAACTACACTATCACATTCGCTTTGGGAGTCTCTCATCAAAAGACCAGTCGTATTGATTTCCTTCTCATTACTTTCACATCACAGGTCTCGCCCTCTTCTATTCCCTTGCTTTTATATTGATTATTCGTCTTTTGCTATCCTCTTTCATTCCAGTTACTTTTTATCTGATCCGATAAACATCTTCAAGTTTTTCCCCATTTCCCTCCTCTTCATTCCTCAACGGTGCTGCAACTTTATATTTTATATTTTTTTAACTTTATGGGAATTGATTAGTGGGACATGGTAAAGTAACGACTGATTGTGAATCATTGTTTTAAGATAATTAGCAAATTCATAGATCGTTTTTTGAGCCTATTCATCTTTTAATAAATAATTAAATTTACCTTAAAGATTCAATAGTATAACATGTGGAATTTCAAAACACAAGTGAATAAGAATGTCCACTGATATAGTGAGTGTGACATTTCTTCCCAAATAGCAGATGGATAGCAAGATGAAGACATTTTCTGCTTCACCAAATCAGATAGAATGATCCCCAGTCGTATTTGACTGCTAATATCTGAAGATTCTAGTAACCGATTTATCGAAGCATCCCTGGGTGTGTTGAGAGCTAACGTCCCCAGAATTACCCCTAGATGCATGTGACATTTGCGTCCATAAACACGATTTCAATTATCAAAACACAGCCAAGCTAGATGGGTGGAATGTGGAGTCTCTCTAGGATAAACTTGATGATTTATCATAAATATTATGTTATTGAAGGGTGAGTTTGACATTTTGCTTGTCGGAGAGTTAGATGAGAAGATCAATAACACTTTCTTGGCCGTAAGTTAAGTACGGAGCCAGGAGGGGTTTAGCTTAGCTTAGCATAAAGGCTGGAAGCAGGGGAAAACAGCAAGCCTGAATCTTTCTTTTCAAGAATATTTTAATTAATACCGCTAAAGCTCATCAATTAATATGCATTAGTTTATTGGGTTAATCTGTTCAGACAGAAATATAAAAATGATTTACATTCTAACTAATGCGCTGCAATCATTTTGTGACTAATAACAGTTCATCCTTTTTCTAATAAGGGAAAATATTAAATTCCATAATCAGTAAATATTACGTTGTGACCATGCCAAAGTCATGTGAAGTAAACTACCAATAATTTGATGATTTAAAATCATGCAATTAAAAAAAAGACAATGACAAGTGAATGAAATAACATTCCTAGATGGCACGTTTAATTCTTTTTCTTATTCCGTATGAACATTTCATCCCTGAAGAATCTAACGAATTTGGTGAAGACAAAAATAGAAAAAATTTGAATGCATAGGTTTAAAAACATGTTGGCAATTCAAATGTGTTGTCTTCACTATAATTCAACACGTATGTCCAAATGTGACCGTTCCATCGATCCACAAGGTCCAATGTTATCATCCAACAAAACACACTTTGTCCTCCGCCCTAAAAAAAACAATACCAAGTGTGGGAATTGGTACTGAAAAACAAACAATTCATAATTTTAGCATCAAATGACTGCATGCTGAGAGCAGTGAGTGATAAAATAATAAACTCCTTAGAGCTGCGGAACTAAAAGACATGATTCATCATTTTGGTGATCCTACTATATTTCTCTTAACTCGCCCGCTGGGGAGACTTTGTCTTCCCATTATAATTAGCATCAAGGCTCTCTCTGTCTAGAAGCCAGCCAGCAAGGGCACTCAGGGATGGTTGAGTCAATATGTCTTCTCTGCACTTTTTAATATAGAAGTGCAGAGTGACTGACAAGTCATTTCAACAGGGCTGGGTTCCCAGATTCCCATCCCTTCTCAAAGTGCAGTCTCTTATGGAGTAAACTGACAAAGCAGCTGCTTCACACATTTTCAAGGTCTGAGAGAAACTTACACAACTGAAAGGGGGGGAAAAAAGCACTTTTCAGTCACAGTGGTATGCATTAGTAATATTACACTCCATTTTACAGTAGTTACAGATAGCTAAAATGATTCAAAAAAGCTGTAAATGGATGAAGATGTGGAATAATATGAATGGCAAATGTGTGCTTATTATTCCACCAGTGAAAAAAAATATCTTGGTGGAGCTCTGACAGGTTGGGTTACCATTCAATTCAAACTATTGTTAAATTAAAAATGTGTAGCACAAAATAAATAAAATAATGTTGATTAAACAAAATCAAGTTATTTCCCACAAAAAGCTTCAACTGATGCTTGACAAAAGGCAAAAAATAGCGTTTGACTTTTCTACTGCCCCCAAACCTGCAAACATTTTCTTTTTTCTATTATGTTTTCTGATTGGAATCAGTAAGGGAAACAGTTAGCACTACTAAATACTAAAAAAAATATACAAATAAAATTAGTCTGAATTATATAGCATTTTTTATCTCATGACACCTGAAGCAGAAGCCATACTTTATTATCAACAAACTGAATATTCACAGATTTAAAAAGTGTGATTATGATGCAACAGTAGCCAAGGTCTTAGCAAAAGTAAATATGGCTCCACCTCAGTGATGTGAAATTCTGAAACAGTGCTCAAGCACCGTTTCGTCCCCCACCTTTAAAAAGATGGAGAGTTTCGAAGATCACTCAAAAAGTTAGAAGTGAAATGTTAGAAGTGATTGAAACTGAACACTTTGCCCTTTCAGAGACAAATGAGCCAAAATTGTACAAGAAAAAGCAGCTCACGTTTTTTTCAATGCCACCATTAGTGGTGATTTTGTAGATGTGTTGCCATAAATATGGCCACGTCCTGTGTATTTTGTGTATCCTGCATGAACTCTACGCCCTCTTGGTGCTGTGCTGGGACTCAAGACGCAGCTACAACGGAAGCCTATTGCCTTTTCCATTCTCTCTGTTTTTGTCCCTCCTGCCACTGTAATGTATCTGGGACTATAATGAAAACAAATAACACAAACCAGCGACTTCAGTGGAGCTGAGTAATGAGAAATTGTGAGTATAAAGGATGGATTGGTGTAGTTATTTAAAGGTAACACAAGTGGAGCAGCTCTTTCTTCCCCTCTGAAGGTTACAGAACACAAGATTAAAGGAGCGTCAGTCCGCAGCTTTAAATGTTTGCCAATGAATGCATCCCTGTGAAGGAAATGAGGGAGCGGCTGGGAGAGCAAACGGGAGGGTGTGCGAGGGATAGTTGAAGAGGAGGAACAATGGAGTGAGAAGTGAGAGAGATATTGGGGGAGTTTGGTGAGACATTTAGGAGGAGACGACAGTGTGATGATGGGTGAAGAGGCAAGTGATGGATGAGACAGTGAGAGAGAGAGAGAGAGAGAGAGGGAAACAGAAAGAGAGAAGGAGGATGGGGGAGAGCAATTGTGCTGTTCTTGACACCTCCACAGAAAACACCTTGGCAAGCTGTCAATCAGACAGGCTTGCTTGATTGATTTTCTCCTCTTTTCAATCAGCATTTCACTTTGTGTCCCTCTCTTCCTGCCGAATGTGCCCTGGTGCCAACGTTCTGCCTTTTTTTTTAACGTCCTTTATGCATCACGTCTGGGCCAAAAGGTGACAGTCGCGTCAGTTGTCCTGAAGCGGCAACATAAATTAGGTTAGAAAGGAGAAATATGGTCTTGTTAATGTCACCTCTGCACAACTAATCGGGGACTATTTTTACATGGGGTATGTGCAAACTTGGAAATACGGCAATGGGACATTCAACCTCCCCTTCAGCAGCGCACTAGCAGGAGGGTCTTTAGAGCTTTTTGGTGACTATAGTCAAGGAAAAGTAAAATGACTCAGGAGTGGTTTAGTTTAAAATCTGTTAACAGCCTTAAGTAGTGACAAACATTTTAAACCACAACATACAATTGGCCTACATGTATCATATGCCATTAACACTTAAAAATACGGTGCTCAAAGATTTGAGTAGCTACTAAGTAACAAGTAAGGAACAAATAAGGAACAGCCGGATAATTAATGCATCACTAATATGTAGTTGCTAATGTGATCACTGTTTGATTTCATTTCTTTTTTAAACAGCTCCATAAGTGAAACTTGTTATTGTTTTACCCTGGTCCATACTCCTATGTTTACATTATGCTGTGTGTTTGCATTTAGCTCTGTTTTAGTCTCCACCCATTCCTGAGGGAAATATCTGACTCTTTAGCAGATTGATGCTAAACTAAGTTCCCCTGCTAGTTGCTAACTGTTAGCCACTTGGTGCTGGTAGTGTACGCAGAGCTTGTTTGCTGAAAACAGCTGCCTCCGGATATGATGCTAATGAGATCAGAGAAAAGGGAACCAAAACATTTCAAAACAATGAACATTAAGTGCAAATGCAACCAAACTACCCCCATGATACTATATTATTATGCTGTTGCATAATATATCTTTCACAATAAGAGCCACCGAATATACTGCTGAGCAAAATTACAGCATGTTCTGAAATGACAAGATGACAGTTTTGATAGCTTATCGCAAAAGCAGATTGAATGTACAGCGGGTGCACTTTTGCTTCGCCTCTGAAAATTAACATACAGTAGAGTAAACTTATAAATCAGAGGGGACAAAAACAATGAGCAGAGTAACCTTTTCATTGCCATCTAAAAGGTTAACAAGCAGCCAATAAAGCGTGGGGCAAAGCCACAAGTCTCATTTGGAGAGGAAGAAAAGCATTCGGTGTGTTGGAGCGACACACCTGCTTTACTGAGCTTTGTTAAACTTCACAGCTGCCAGACCATGTCTCAGTCCCTCCTCCTCATAAACAAGTTGTTCTAATCTTGTTTCACAGTATTACACACAGTAATGTGGTATCATACTATTTTAATTCATGCAGATGACAGGGTTTATTCCAGCAGTGGGACCATGTCCACTTTTCTCTTGAGCAGCTGACTCAGACAGTGGGCAGAATTCCTGGGATAAAAAAGTAAGTTGGACGCTGGAGGTGTGTCCGAGAGACGGAGCCTATTGATTTCCATGCGGATGGATGAATAGATCAAATGCTTTTGCTTTTTCTCCTCAATTCCCCCAGCATTCTTGAAGGCCAAGGCCAATCAAATAGCCACCAATTGTTTTGGTTTTCCACTGAAATGGCGGGGCACGTGGGAGCAGGTTTAAAATTAATCAGGGAGACAAATGGGAGAGGGCATGTGGGAGGCGTCTCGGGAGAAAAATTCTGCAGTTATAAAGAGCCAGTGGAAGTAAAAGCCGGCAAAAAAATAAGGAACAAAGAGTAGGATGGAATATAAAATAAGTGTACAGCACATGACAGTCGCAGGTTTTAATTTAAAGGACAACCTCCCACATAAAAAGCTGCTTGCACTGCTTGTATGATAAAAAATATATGCATGGTGGATAGAGAAAAAACGTGCATGAATTGATTTGAAAAAAAAAAGAAAAAGAAAACGGAGAAGGTGCAAGCACAGAAAGAAAATTACTTGAGAGATTCACCAGCCGCAACAACATAATAAGGTGATAAAATCCGACAGCCTTGCTTGTTACTTTAGCGATGACATCCATCATTCAGCGTGCATCTTCACAGCTTAGCAACATGTCAATCACTCCCTCCGTCTCACATCACACCGGTTCCAAGACTGTCCAAAAAGTGAAATCAATTATCTTACCAGCCCTTTTCTATCCCCCAAGCTCTTGACCCTGTTGCTTTTTAACATTTACCATGAATATGAAATTCATGATGTAGATTACATTCCTGATTACAGAACTGCCGTCTTCCTTTGGCAATGTGAATAGCAGGTAGATGTAATCGGGGCCCGGGTGGCAAAGGGGTCCTTATTTAGTTTGTGAGTGAAGATAGCAACAGGGAAATGAAAAACCCTGTCTCATTTCCTGTCTGCTACAGCCACTATGAGGTTTCAAAACACAAAATGTTCCTCTGGTGATACATATCGCTCAGCCCTAAGACTCCAACCGTAAACCAAACACAAAATTGCTTTTTTTTCTCCCCCCTTTCTCTGTAGGCCACTTTGAATGCCTGTGCTGAAGAGGGTTTGTGAGGGGCCCATTATGCAAGGAACCATGCATTTCACAATTTCCCTTTGTCCTTAGCACGCTGGCCAGGCCTAAAAGTCTCATTCACCAAGGTCACACTGATAGTCATGACTCCAGGCCTAATTAGTCCAGAGGAAATATGGTAGCATTTATTGCATTTTATATCCTGTCTGCAACAGATACAGGCTTCATAAATATTGTAAAATCCCAGATAAGCAGACGGTTATTAAAAATGAAGGGAATGGTTGACCTCCAAATGCACTATACATTTTTCCTTCAGTTATACCTTGCATTGCGCCTGCATGGGGTCTCCCAAAGAGAAGGATGAGTGAACCCATAGGAGCCTCAGTATCATGTCAAAGATCCCTGGCTCCTCATTTTGCTCCGACAGAAACAAGTGTTGATGGTTGTGAGCCTGCAGAGAGCCACCAGGGAGAAAGGCCGGAGATTGAGGCAGAAAAGACAGCCCCCACTTGTGAGAGGAAACATGTCACAAACATACAGCCGAATCCCTGGTGTGGGAGGAGACAATGCTGAGTTGCTGAATTTTAAGGCAGCTATGCTGTTTTGTATTGCAGCAGGTTACCAGATGTCTTGTGCCATGAGATGCCCTGCGACACTTGCAGTCAGTTGTTTAATGTTCCCCTAAATGGAGAAATGGGGGTCTATAAAACACTTCTCTAAGAAAATGCAGAGGAGTCAGGCGGCAACCTCAGGTTCTGCAAATGGAAGACCATGAGAAAGTGAATTAAAACTTTCATTCTCTCTACTGACTACTCCGGTTGCAAAAAGAATTCCGATTGTATTGAAGTCTATGAGAAAATGACCCTACTTCTCACTTGATTAATTACCTCAGTGAACATTGTAAACATGAGTTTATGGTCTTAATCGCTAGTTTCAAGTCTTTTGAAATACAGCATGACGTTCATCCAGCAAATTATGGTCCCATTTAGAGTCAAATAGACCATAAAGCGTAGTATGCTTTAGGGCGGGCTTACTTTGATTGACAGGTGGCTGCTGCTACCAGAGTCTTAGCCGGCATCACTACGTCATTTCAAATATGGTAACTTCCATTAAACGGATGCAAAACAAAAAACATGGCAACGGCCATAATCAAAGATGGCAACGGTTAAATCGCCGAACTCAAGGCTTCCTAACGGCAGTCAACAAACCAATGGGTGACGTCACCATGACTACGTCCACTTCTTATATACAGTCTGAGAGAGAGCGCAAAACCTAAAATGTAACGAACCTCCGTACATCAGACGGTAACTCCGGTGTTGCAAACATCACTAGCTCTCTCCTGCCATTTTCAACCCTGATTTGTTGCTCACAATGTAGCATTATCAGGGACTGTGACTAGAAAGCATTAATGTCGATCTCTCAAATCACGTATTTCTACTAAATATATTGGCAGTAAAACTTTGGGGGGGGTAGTATGTACAGATCACGGATTAACTCTGTCAGTTACAACACTGCTCAGTATATTTCCTGCTCTCGTCTTTTTCCCCCAATCATTCAAACTGGGATTTTATGTGGTTATTACCTAACAGTGGAACAATAGCAACTGGGATAGTTACTGGGTACTGTGGGGATGTACCAATATGAACAGATTATGTACTCCAAACAGGTTCAAATGGCAAACGAATTAAAGCAACATTCTTTTTTCTCGTTTGTTTGTCATAATGTTTCAGTTAAGACTTCAGTTCCAATGCAGTTTTCTCTAACCCATGACCTTCCCCACAATGTATATGTATATGTCTATGTGTGTGTATGTGTGTGTGTTTGTTGAAGCCTTTGGTCAGGCCTGGATTACGAGGGCTTTCTGTGCACACAGTCGATTTATTAATCATAAGCGGCTGCTCACACCTCCGATGTCACTGTCTTTCCTTCGGTCACTAAGCTCTTTAAAATGGAAACAGTTCAACAAATAAGTTTAAAATTTAAAGTAGGTCTTTCCTCGACCAAAGACATTTTGAGTCGACTAACACTTGACTTAATCGATAAATTGATTTAGTCGCCGGACCTGAAAATCAGTTTTTAGCCACAAAGAATCACACAAAAGCACCACATTAGATTGTGTGTTTGCCAGAGATGTGTCATAACTTTCTTATGTAAAAGAATAAAAAAAAATTACTAATAGACTAAATAAATCTTATTCCATTACGACCCAAGAGACCGATTAGGTGACTAATCTACTAAGAGCCGGTATCCCTCGCTCTTAGACATGAACAACAGTGTTGCTTATTGTAAGAGTTAAGAGTTAAAGTCTCCTAAAGGTTTCATCTCTTCTTTGAATCCTGTTCTGCAGTGCTGCTTTCCAATGACTCATCCATTGCATTTATATTCCATTCACTGACTTTTTTGTAAATCTAAAAATATATATATTTTGCTGTGATTATTTGTGTAATTGTTGGCCATACTAGAGACGTTGCTCTGGTAATGAGAATGCTGGTCTGTTGTATCTCAACAATTACTGGATTAAATCTTGTCCCTAGGGATCCTCTGAATCTCCTCTAGTACCACCATTCGTCAAGTACTCCGTTAATGAGCAAATACCTACAAAACATCTGGCATTCCCATCAGCTAGGTTTTAAGTGCTTATAAGAAAATGCTTACATGCTTCACTACATAGTGAACATGGTAATCATTTTACCTGCATTTCTCATTAGCATTTATGTCTAGCAATGTCCTCGGTACAATAGCCAGTAGCATGGCTTTAGACTCCTAGCCTTGTTTTAACCTCATTTCAGTTTATAATCGAGGGAGAAAAGAAAAAAAAGACAGACCCAGGTAGCCTTTCCTCGCACCCCCAATATCAAGTGTACTGATTCTAAAAAACACAGCTGTGCATGGCTGCACAAGGTCAAGAAAAGGTTGTGTCATATGTCATTGCAATGACTGCTGTCTAATTTATTTTGATCAATGTTAATGACCAAACCATATGCTTCGTATGCAAAGGTCAAGACCATTAGAAATAATACAGGCTGCAATAAAATATTTAAAAAAATATAAAAGTTCGTATCTCATTAAAATCCTTCCATATAAATTGCCAGGCAAGAGCAAGCAGCGTTTTTTTTAAACCACCTGGAAAATGCTGAATAAAAATCACTACAGACATGAACTTGAAATACCCTCCCTCTGTTGCTTTTTCTACTGTCTCCCTACTGTCCCTGTCCCTGTCCCCGTCAGGATTCAAGCAGGTAAAAGTAGAGATGAGGAGCAGAACAACCGAATTGAGTTTTTAGCAAAATACATGGAAGTATACAGCAGCAGTCTGTTTGTCCCCGTAAATCGCACTGATCCGCCACAAAATCCAGCCTCGATCACAGAGGGCTCTGTCTGGAGCCCAAGGCGAGCCCTGACAGGTGGTGCCGTCCTGAGTATTGGCAAGGTGACTGCCAACCACAGAGGGACAGTGGCGGTTACTCTCTCTCTGTGTATATTAGGACTGGGTTTGAAAAGGCGATTTCCAGATTCAAATCAAAATCTTTTAATGCATGCCTTTGCGAAGATGAGCAAACAGCAGTTGAATCAAAACATGCCATGAGTTGCTCCACTAAAGGAACCACCAAGCTGTGATGTCAGTTAAGAAGGGGAGGGGGGGGCGAAAGGTACACTGTACATTTGCAACACAAGACAACTTTACGGCTAATTTCTTCTCTTTGCTTCGACGGCTTACAACAGCTGATCTGCTATTGGCTCATCGTCGAGTCTCCCTGTCGCTCAAACACTAACTTGCTGCTGCCACACATTGCACTGCTGTTGCACTTAAACTGGGCCTTCGATATTTTCACACAGTTGTAGTGCGAGTCTGCAAGGTGCGAGTTTGCGAGATGGCGAGTTGCGAGTTTGCGATTTTGCGCGTGAATATTTAGTTTTCTCCGTCTAACTCCTGTTCGCTATGCGGGACAGTTGCTCGAAGTGAGGCGGGTGTCTAAGGGGCCCGAAGACAGATGTCTGGTTGCATTCTGGATATATACACACATTAGTACATTAATGAAATTGATTGAGGCTAATTTCTTAATGTAAACATTTTCTTTTTAATAAAGCACCAGGTTAGAGGGTACCTTGTACAATTTACAGAATTAGTTCTTTGAGAACTAATGCTGTAAACTAAAACCTTCATAGCAAGCTAAATATTGGAATTGTAACTGTAATATCCGTAATCGAATCAATAGTCAATAGTAAATCCAATTGAATTGGGACCTTGTGAATAGAATCATTTCTGGAAATCAGAGGCGATACCCAGTCCTTGTATTCATATGACATGGTGCCTTAGTATCATGCATTTTTATAACTGCCTCATTAGGCTCCAACATAAATCAGCTCTTCCTGCTTTAAAAGATGTAAATGTGCTTTTAGGGCAGAGCTTGTGGAGAGGAAATCAATTTACACAAACCTTCCATGTTCAAATACATATCAACAAGCGTAGAAGGACGTATCCATGAATCACAGCCATCACAGTCAATTTATCTAAGCTCTGAGTAACATGACAGGCCAGAAAGGTCCCTCACAACAATAATGCAAAGCTCACTTAAACCAGCAGAGCTTCTCCTCTATCTTGAAAGCTATGAAATGTACTTACTATTGCAGCTATTTTAGACCAATCGCTTGGCTGTCTTCCTCTGTTTGTCTAAGAAGTGCAAGCAAAGCCTAAGTTCCACCTTAACAGACTCTCACACAGAGCAGAGCTATCCGCTTTCTGCCTCAGACCTCACTGCCGGGAGTGTGTATGCTCACATATGTATGGGCAGCGTGTGTGTGTGTGTGTGTGTGTGTGTGTGTGTGTGTGTGTGTGTGTGTGTGTGTGTGTGTGTGTGTGTGTGTGTGTGTGTGTGTGTGTGTGTGTGTGTGTGTGTGTGTGTGTGTGTGTGTGTGTGTGTGTCCCAGGGCCATGTCTCTGAATGTGTGTGCTTGTGTTCAGTGTTGCAGAAATTGTGTTGTCTGTGTGCGGCCGCCACCATCACTCATTAGTGCAGTGGGACCATTGGATGAGGCTCAGTGCCTCAGATGTGGTAATAGTGACACCCACAGGAGGAGAAATATACCTCCCTGCCAAAGGGAAACAAATCCCCACTACCTTCGCTGATTATACCCTGGATGCAAGCAGTTCATGGAGACCTATTGGGCAAGGGTAAAATAATAAAACATTAATGGCACCCATTTTTTATCCCTATCTTAAATAGGCCAGGAGAAAACTTTCTCAGCGAGAGTATTACAAATGAAATGCTTTGACTGTGCGCTCCCACAGTGGCGTTTGTACCTTACGGTTGTCCGTCTCTCTCTCTCTCCCTCTCTGCACAAAGCAAATCTGTTCTTTCATTTCTCTCTCTTGAAGAGACAATTCCCACAGGAGGGTTCTTGTGATCTCTGTCATCGTTTTACATCAGACACATTATCTTGGGAAACATTAAAATTGTCATCATAAAAATATGGCTGGTTTACTGGAGGAGGCGGGGGATAAGGGGGGATTAGGGGGGGGACAAGTGGGACGGCAGTATATTGGAAGTGTTTAACTAACGTAAGATGGAGCTGTGAACGTGGTCCAAAGAAGAAAAAAAATCAATTCTTCCAAATATGTGATTTCTATATACTCTACAATAATACACACATTTTTATTTACATATCAGACCTCATTAACTGAGACATCAAACTTCCTTTTATCAAAGCCTAAGTCTGCAGTCTGCTGCAAAATGAGTTTCGATATTTTAGGAACTACAGTAATACCTTTGTTCTTTTGCCCAGATGAGATTCTGAGTTCAAGACTTTTACCTGTAATGGACCATTTTTCATTGTGGTATTGCTATTTCTGCTTAAGAAAATGAGCTGAATACTCTGTCGTCAACACAATTGCATCATGGTACTGTACAGCACTTGCTTGTTTCTTATAGACATCAACAAAGGATCTGGAATAGGTTTAGGCACATTATAGCAAAGACAAGATCAAGTAAAGTGAATAATCTGTGCCTCTGGTTTCCATCTGCCCATGAAATGGACATCTTACGGCCAGGTAGCTTACAGACACTTCTTCTCTCCTCAATGTTACACGTTTATTTTCTGTATGTCATAAAAAACGGCACTTTCTTCCCTATTAACATGATTCTCCTCAATTATTACATTACAGTCATTTAGCAGACGCTTTTATCCAAAGCGACTTACAATCAGTAGTATATTACATATCATTCACCCATTCACACACTGATGACAGGCTACCATGCAAGGTGCCACCATCAGACTCTAACTAACATTCATGCAACATCCAGTCCACACCGATGGCAAGCCTTCAGGAGCAACTTGGGGTTAAGTGTCTTGCCCAAGGACACATCGACTGCCGAAGCCAGGTATCGAACCACCGACCTTCTGATTGGAGAACTACCTTGCTCTCCACTACGCCATAGCCGCCATCAGGCTTAGCTAAAAGCTATGTTGTTGTCAATGTCCTGTGAATGCCAAATGTTGCCTGTACAATTTCAGCTGTGTACTCTACAGCTGCTGTCTGCTTGGCAGAACATGCAGCTTAACTGGCTAAATGGCCGTGTTAGCGTACTGGATCATGGAGGTAAATATAGTATTCCGAGAAGCCAAGGCGCAGTGTTGCTCAGAGGTAGAACATGTAGCTGCTGTGCTTTTATAGAAAAACATTCCAGCAGTTTCAGCCCATCATGGATACGAGTATACTTAGTATAACCAAACTCTGCTATTTCTCAGAGAATTAAGGGTAAATATTTTGATTATTGTGCAGTGCATCTGCTTTATTATTGCCTACCCAGTTGGTCTTTTCAATGGCAACTCTAGTTCATCATTTAGAGTTTGTATTGTGTTTTCCAAATTATATTTGTTTAAAATGTTATTGTTTGTATGATGGGTAGATTTTATCCGACGGTGATCCAGGGACGAATAAGACATCATTACAATGTTGAACGACTGTGGTTCTGAACAGTAAAGGAACAGAGAGTGCTAAACTATGAACAGCTGTGCCAGATGGAGGCCCTATGTCTGTTTGATTCGCTCTCTCTCAGCCTTATCACCTGGGTGTTTCTGTTGGTGCCCCACTAACAGTGCACCTGCAATCAGCAGTGGGGGCAGACAGGGGCTGGGGGTGCCCTTTTATCTCAATCCTCATCTCTCCTGTTGTGGTAACACCAACTGAAAGGCTGTGGTCATGGCCCTTACTTCTCTGCCACCACAGGCAGCGGCACCACCTGTGGGGAGAATGAGCCAGTGTGCTTTAGGGCTGCAGGACGCCTGTGTCCTGTTGTTGTGTGTATGCCGGTGTGCACCCAGACACACAACAACAGGAGCACGCTAATGCATGTCAGCACACATTAGGCTTAAATATATACAGAATATCTTGTGAATTAAATAGAAAATCAGTGGCGTGTTTCTCAATGAAATGTGCTGGTTTTAATCAAATCAAAGACAGAGATCATCATCGGTACGCATTCATGATGTCAGAAACAATGACATTCACCAAGTATCTTTATCCAATTCAGATGTGAGTCATACATGGATACTAGTGCTGTGCAAAAATATCGATTTAGCTTACTATTGCAATCATTTTTTAAACAATAGTGAATTGATATGTCTGCGACTACTTTCGATACATGAAAAAAAGAGTTTTAAAGTTTTAAAGAGATTTAAAATGTCTTTTTAATTGCCTGGTGTCAAACAACCTACGCCTACGCCCCTGTAACGCTAGATGTTGCTGCTTATTGCCTTCTAGGCTAAGGCCAGTGACCTCACGGCCTGTCACATTATCAGGCCAAAATCATAACATTCATCTCACAAGCAAGCAGCCGTATACTGAAGAGTTCATTCCTGCCAACACATGAATGGTGTGGCTGTGTAGTGCCCAGGATTAACGAAGAGGTGACAAATGGGTCAAGCAAGAAAAGAATACACTATGTATTTAATTTTCAAAGGAATTTGTGACAAGTGCATTTCAGTAAAAAAGTGTTCAGTTACAGAATGAGAATACAAAATGACCATTTATTTTCATGCATTTTTTAAGGCAAGTGCATTTCAGTTCAGTGTGTTCTCTGCTGGATGACCAGGTGCAACACAAATACCTTTTGAAGTAGTTTTGATGCAATTTGTCCACTGAGTTATCAGTATGTGATGTACGTATTAGAATAGCCAGATGGTATACAGTAAATTGTATTTTCAGCTCTATTTTTACATTTTCATAAAAAATTGAAAATATAGGAATGCAATATATTGCAATATGTATCGTATCGTATCACAATATTTCGCGACATATAGTATCGTGACACACGTGTATTGCGATACATATCATGAGGTGCTTGCCAATGCACGGCCCTAATGGATACTATACTCTATCATAATACAAAATGTTGCCAAAGAAATGTGTGTCATTGCAGTGAGGTTTACTACAGCTCTCTCTGAAGGTTTAACATAACCCTGAAAAGGTCTTGTCCCTTTGGTCTTGCTCCACTGTGCCATCCACCAATTAAATGTGAGGTGGCAGGAGCAGAGATTAAATATGCATCGCTTCAGACTGAGCATGCAAACGTGAACACATTCTTCTAAATGTTTTCAAGTCAATTAAACCAACATGCGTTCTGGAAAATGTGTTCCCATTTTCTGCAGTTTGAGCTCTTGCCAAATCCAGTCATGCAAGCTTAAGTTTCTCTTTCTAGCACAAACCTTCCGTCTATTTTCTCTTCTTCTCCGCTCAACTACACAAATACTTACTGTACAGGCAAACACACTCTCGGGTACATAATGTAAGACAACAGCATCAGACTAAGTTAGATCCAAAATGTGTCACACCACAGAGAGCATTTGCAACCTATAGCCAGCTAAGGGAGCACAACTAGATACTAAGGGTTCAAAAAAAAATACTACAAAGAAATATCAATAAAAAGGTGCTAACACACAAATCCAATTTAATCTGAATTAAATTAGCCCACACATACAGTTTGACATAACATCACAGATTTACAGCCTTTGCAAGACGTTTCTACAGAGATGCACAGCGACAAAGACTGCAGCGACATGTAATTGATTACAGTGCTGCATGTTCACCCAGTGGGCTACAAACACTGAATAGCTGACAAGTGTTCCCTGCTAACACCTCTCCCCCAAACCACACACACAACAAACACACACATGAATGCTCCTTTGCTTTCCCTCATGCACTCAGTTTAGTTCTATGTTATTAAAAAGGGCTTTTTGTCCAGATTTCTAATGCACTTAATCCCAACCTAGATTCACTGTCCTAAAATCAATGCTTCACAGTTCGGATGCTCTGGCTGCTCATAATTGATTTCCAAGTGCCTTTTACGTCACTCACAACGAGGACTAGCCTACGTGTTTCCAGTAAGTGCTCTGCGGATCTTCTGGGTTTTTTTTCCTAAATTCTTAATTTTCTGTTTCACACCAATGTAGATGATTTTGAGGTTCACACTTTTTTTCTTGCTTTACATGTGTTCCACAGCTAAATGTATCCGGTCTTCACAACGTACATGGTTTTAGAAGATGGTGACGCAGTGACTAAAGCAGTAACCGGCAGTTAAATCTTTGCCTGAGTAAGCAGTGACCTATCAATGTAGCATATGGGTCTAAATTACCCATGCATTGATAAAATATAGTCTACATTAGTAAGAGAGAGAGAGAGAGAGAGAGAGAGAGAGAGAGAGAGAGAGAGAGAGAGAGAGAGAGAGAGAGAGCACTTGGTGTCAGTGCACCAGTGGAAAACAGCTTCATCACTCAAAATGTTCAAAAGAGAACCAATAACCAAACTCAATGGCCGTTTCTCAATAAGTGAACTTCTCTGTACTTGTGTCCTCGTGAACTTGTGAAACGTCATCTAGCGCGGCCCAAGTACTGTTCCAATACACAAGTTCGCATTCAGCCAAGTACGGTCCAGATACCCGGAAGTGTCCTTGCTCCGCCCATTATATCGGGGATGCATCGGAGGAGACTTGTGTGGACTTTGGACAGCCAAGTATCCCAGAATGCATTTCACCAGCAAACAAGAGACGACAGTGGCGGAGACAACTCACAACTGTCAGTTATCATTGTCTAAATACTGCTGTTGTTGTGTAACGGAATTTAGTTTTAACATTTTTTTAAGCGAGAATGTAGTTGTTAAGACTTAAAATATGCGGTCAATTTATCAAGATAGAGCCTGTTTGAAAACAGCGCCGACGTTTGTCGGAGATATGAGAGGACCAGAGAGGAGACCGGGCAGTGATGCTCATGTAGCCCGCTGACAGCAGCCTGATCTCGGCAAGGCCTCTCCAGATGTGCCGCTGGCTCCGGTGTCTCTGTGGTTGTGGTTGCAGATGTAACACAAAATATATACATATTAATATTTTAATATTTTCTAAATGAAAACGAAAAAAGGCAGGGTTGTGTTTTAAATCATATTTCGTTTTATTGTCAATATATATGACTGAAGATAACCGGAGTAGGCGGGACCGACGAGCTGAGTTGGTGACGTCGTGACGTTGGTGACGTCATCAAGTTCGCTGCTGTTCCAATTGCAAAATGACCGTACTGCGTCCTCCCATCCTCGGGAGTTTGTACTCCCGAGTCGAACTATCCAAGTCTGAACTTGCAAGTTTGCAAGTCCACACTTGACCATACTTGGTATTGAGAAACGGCCAATGAGCGCCTGGTGACGGTGCACCGGATGGAGAAAAACAAGAGTGAAACAGTGGGGTCAGCGCACCAGTGGGAAAACAGCATTCCCACTAATACCACTTGCAAAAAAAACGCAACAATAACCAAACACAATGATCATTTGAAAGAAAAACAACAGAGAAACATTGGTGTCAGCACACAGAAGCTACAAACAAACTGCACAAAGCTGATAAAAGGGTTAAAAGGTAAAGAGAAAAAAAAAAAGTACATCATTCATATGTAGTATATGGCCTGTACCAAAATTTGACATTCCAAACATCTCTAGAGCTCAACGGTGACCTACCACTTCTTGAACAATTTCATATCTCTTGGTAACCTTGGATTGTTACGACTTTATGGCTAATAATCGAAACAGTCAATATGAGTATAATATGAGTTTTAAAAAAAGGCTTAATACCAACACATATTGATTTATGCAGACAATTTGGATGGATAAAAACATGGAATATGGAAATAATTACATCTATCTTTATGAAATAAATGTTGACTTGTGGACTTAGAGAATTACAGCGCCAAGGCCTGAAGGTGAAAGGTGTGGGCCTGCTATTGCACACAAAGGCTGTAATTTTGTGTACGTGGACATTCATACATAAATACATACAGAGAGAATTATTGTAAATGAGGCACTTACTTTATTTGTATACGAAGGTCATGAGTCTATTCCTCTGGGCAAGAAGTTCATGTCTTTGATGTAAAAGTCCTCATCGTCAGGTGTTATCCTCAGGTTCAGCTTTCAATGGAGAGATGAGCAAAAGGACTGAATCCTGTTCTGTCCTTGTGTGCTTTAACGCTGGAAAGGTCCTCTCCAAAGATGCAGTGGTAGAAGCTGTTGTTAAGACCTGCTTCAAAAGTTTGGGGCCTCCTGTACAGTCTCCTGCAAGTCAAAAAAGTAAGCAACAGTACAGGCGTCATTGGACTGTTTGTGAACAGTATAATCTAGTCAGATCAGACTTTAATCTAATAAAATCAAATACTTCTGGACAGGCTCTTCCTAATTGTTATTATATAGGCTTCTTTTGCATCACTTTGTTTGTGGTGCTACAATCAATGCCAATTGTATGTCATAATTTATGTCTCCTGATCACATTGGCAAAGGCTTCCATTAAAACACTCAGAATCAGTTTTGATGTTTTAGTGTTATGCTAAAGTCTGTTCACCCCGTTGAGAAGGTTTTCCTTCCCACTCGGTGGTAGATTGAGGTTCATAGTATACTCCTCACAACGCATTTGGGTAGCTTAACATTAAATATCATATTTTTCTGTTCAACATGATTTGCATGACTGGCTGAGTGACTGCTCTCATAGTTTCCACTAACATGTCACATCCAACAATATCTAAATGTCTCATCGATAACGCATTTCTATATTTTCCAGTTTTCCTAACTTTGCAGCGCTAAAGTCCGTATAATCTTCTGCCTCTTCTGCTGGGTAACTTCCTGCAGGTCAGCTGTTGGTTTAGCATTAGCAACAATCGCTCTGTTTTCTTCATAAGACAATGTTGAAAATCCACGTTGACAGCAAGTGTTCAGCTGACCGTACAAGCCGCTAAGCTGCTACCGTTCAACGAAGTTCGCCGAGCGGTGCCGAGCCGGAGCGATAGGGAGTGGCTGTCACGTGACATGAAGCAGAGTGAGAACCGGCTGCGCATGCGCAAATTTACGTAAACGCAAACTTCGGAAAGGCACAGATTCGATCTATGGTGGAGATAACGCGTTTCAAATAGCATACTTTTTCTTTTACCTGCAGCTGCCTTTTTAAAGTATGCATTGTTATGACACTACTGGATTCAGTTTTTCAGTTCTTTTTTTCTGTACTATTCCATTAATAATTTTAATAAAGATTGTAATCATTTCCTTTATTAGTCCCACAATGGGGAAATTATTTCTCTGCATTTAACCCATCCTGGAGGAGCAGTGGGCTGCAATGAATTCATTCACACACTGGACAGGCTACCATCTTGCTCAAGGACACCTCGGCATGTTGCACCGGTAGAGGGCCTTGAACCACCAACCTTGTGGTTGCCCAAGGGACAAGCGCTCTACCTCATGTGCCACCGATCTGATTGAGAACTATCTTGCTCTCCATACATCATTTCATTTAATCAAGGTTTTTTCATAGAAGATGGAAAAAGCTTGCTCACTGTTTATTCAAAAGACGTATTCGACTCCTGTCTCCTAATTGTCTGCTAAACGCCTCTATTTTTTGGAGCAGTTTATATTCCAACAGGGGAAAAAAGTGAATGGTGAGAATCTTTAATAGCTCACCATTACCTCAAAGGTGTGCACTGTTCCACTGTTTTGCTAATGGGCAACATTTTGCAGTTAATTATGCTGTTGTGACAGGCTTTAAATCTTTTCAAATCTTTACTCTCAAAATTTGAAACAGTTTTTCAATTTGGGTTGACTGTATTAGGAGGATAGATCTGGTGCAAAATGCCATTTTTTTTTTTACATTAAAAAGCAATAAAAACAAATGACGAATGAACCAATGAAAACATTTTTTACAGCTCCTTTATCATCATTATGGTCATCTCATCATTTCATCATTAGGTTTTATGTTATTGCTATCAGGTGTGCTTTGACCTTTTGTCTCTGTCTTCGGGCAGTGAGGGTCACTTACAGCTGTGTAAGGCGGCAGAAGCAGGTGAGTTGATGCATCGTCATCCTCACCTTCCTGGTTGGACGCCACCAACTAGAACATGAAAGAATGACAAACAAAGGACATGTCATCCAGTTTTCTTCCTCTCTTATCTAACAGGACACATGAACGCATTATGGGTGCATAATGTGTGCACAGAAATGTAAATGCTTTCACTTCACGTCACTCCAGGTACATTGACATAGTAATGAATGCTGCCGCCAGAGCACCCTTAATTGCATTCAGACAGGCACATGGTGTGATGTGGAATGACAAAACCATTAGGCTAAGTCCTTTTCCAGCTTTTCCCATCCTTGTGTTGAATGCTTCACTGGCTCAGCCTGATTTGGAATGACAGCCTCTCTTACCTGCATGGCAAATCTGTTGTATTTCTTAAGATCAAAATAAGTACAGCATTAGAATGTAAATGATTATCTCATTGCCTTTGTTTTGTGAGATTATCAAACGCAATTCAGGAGTGTGACAATCAAATTAGTGGAAATGAGAACTGACTCTTCAATTTAACTCAGGCCACAGTTGCTTCTGAAAGGGTTTCTTGTCAATGTAATTGAATTGTATCACCTGGAAATCATGCATGGAAATGATAATTTTGCAAAGTAATTATTTCACCCTTTCAAATTCTCAGCCAGTGGACACTGCAAGCAGGGCAACCTTCAGAAATGGAAAGTGGCAGAGAGTGCTATCACAGCCTGCCAAACACAACACTTCTGTTTGAGGCAATCTGTCTGTTCGCTCCACCCACAGCCCAAGTAAACAGCCCTGTCTCACTGAGAGAAAACACAGGCTTCAGCCAGTGCGGCTGCTCTGAAGGAGAATTCCATCAAAATGAAAGGCCCTATTAGTTGTGTCAAATAGTGATATTCACCGTGGCAAAGTGCACGGAATTCAGATAGCATTACAGGAGCATACACAGGCCATATCAACAGCTCAAGGAAAAGGGCCCCAGACAATAACTTGACGGATGGTGGGACAGCGAGCATATGAAAGGAATCACAGATGACGTCTAATCTGTATTAAAAAAAAACCTGGGCTGGCTGTAATCACCTCTCTGTCACTGTGCTAATGGAATCCAAAGGCAGATAACAGACACAAGAGAGCAAAGAGTAAAAACAGCGCAATAAAAAAAGAAAAAGAAAAAAATGGACAACTAAAAAAAAACTCCTCGTTTTAGAAGGCAGACATACCAGCAAGAAGGCAGCGTAAGAGCAGGATGAATGGAGAGTAGAAAGCAACTGTCAAAGAGCAGCTCAAGTTATATGATTATGTACTAATTTCAATCAATTTGAAGGAGCCAACACTGTAATATATATTGCTACCCTCCGTCTCCTGCTTGCCTTTTAACCCTTCCACCTACTTGGGTTGGCAATCATAGACATGATGTTGATAATCAAACAGCCAGGCCCTCTTTCTTTTTAGACAAGTTAGTGCAATTAATTAGGCTAAGATTTTCCTACCCACAAGTTAAACGCTGCTGCTGAAAGATGTCACCATTAGCTCACAAGCTATACACTAAAACATTACATAACCGTATAAGCAGTAGCAAACATCCATTGAAAAGCGTAAAGAAAACCCTGTTATTGATACTGTTGAAATATGATTAGCATTTCAATAGTTCAATATGTGAGAAGGGACCAACAAGACAAAAAGGGCCAGAACCTTTCTTGTTTATGGGCAGTCGGTGGTTGTGGTTGTGGTTGCACATTTTAAGAGGCACTTGATCTGCATAACATGTCGCCATAATCAGTATGACATATTAAACATAACCAGTTTGACTAATGAAGTCAATGAATGAGCTGATTAGCAAGTGCACTGTAGAAAATCCAGCACAGTGCAGACATCATATGTGTGATGAACACCCTGTTTGACAGTTATTGTAATCAGTAACAAACATGCAGTACATCTTCGTGCTAGAAGGCCTGGAGATCCCCAGGAAGCGCTGGAGGACATTAGCAGGGAAAGGGACATTTGGGCTGCTGTGCCTGGATTGATGGATGTATAGATGCATGGGAGCATTGTGTCACAATAAGCTTAGAGTATATGCCCCTTTTACCTTGAAGTATGACATGTATTGTTAGTCTCCCTTGTCACTCCTCTTGATGACCTGTCTATTTTGAAAAATGGCTTCCACGAGCCACCACAGACGGAAGCAGATAGGAGCACAGTCACAGACAAGAAGATAACTAATGCTGATGTTTATGGTTAGGTTTTACTGTACTTAAAAATCTTTCCAGCATTTTTATGACTCATCTGAACCTAAAGTGAAACTTGGCTGTTTTTCAACTGGCTTTGATTTGTTGCAGTGTGGGAGGTATTTGAAAATGAACAATGTTCTGCTTCCCCTCTTGTTAACAGCAACTGGAGTTCCCTGCTTATCTCTCACCGGTAAATGAGTGGGGTGGTAGCCTTAAGGTTAGAGATGCGAGCAAGTAACCGGAAGGTAATCAATTTAATCCCCTGGACGAGCAGGATAAATATGGTTTGGGAATATGACTCACTGAGCAAAGGCCTTGACCCCAACTGCCTGAGGTGGAGCTGCTTAGTGACACAGACAGTGCTGCAATTGACCAACTGTGTGATCAGGGCATTCAGTGCACTCCCCATGAATAAATAAAGGTAAAAAGGCCAATCATCATTCATCTTCCAATACCCCTCACCCTCCTTCCCAAATCTTTTATTTTTCATGCACGCTATGCAAGCCTCTTCAAGATTTTACTGTAATTTTAATTATTTAAGATTTTCTTGAGTCAGACAATCAGCTTGACATGTTCTGGTCTACAGTTACACACCTCCCCATCCACAACTGCAGATGGGAAGGAGGGAAATTGACAGGAAGGGAGGAACTGGAAGAAATAAACAGTGTCAGGGAGGAGGAAAAAGTGTCTTAACTCTGACATGCAAGTCTACATTTATGTGTCAGAGTATCACAGGGCGTCCCTCGTCCAGCACTGGTTTACTTCCACCATGTAACACTAAATAGATCATCATTGTTCTGGAAGCTAATTTTAATTCTCATCATGTCACCCATGTACACCCTCATACATCCACACATCCACACATCTGTACACAGTATCTTAATTTGAATATGTATTCTTTGTATAGCTTTGGTTTCAATATCAAATCATTGCTAACATTTTGGCATTTAAAAATGTCTGTAGAGTGCATGCAATGTTTGATGAACGGTCTAAGTGCTTGCTCTAAGTTATTGAAATAAAACATTAAATAAATCTTGGCCTAAATCTCCCCAAATAATCCCGACAGGCTAATTCATCCAGATGCCAAATGCTGAGTAGTCATTGATCGCGTGGAAGAGGCAATTACAGGCCGCTCAGTGTCAAAGAGACACAGCCACTATCCAGGACACCTCCTTTCACTCAGGTTTTACGCTTACGGCAGCATATTTATAATTACACATGCTAATCAAGGTGGGAGTTCACAGTAAGCCATTCCATTTTGTCAGCATCTCTGAGTGGCAACAAAGAATCAACAGCCAAATCACTTCTCTACCGTTTGGCAGAGATTACGGAGACGACCCCCACCACTCCACAGTCCTTACCTGCCACTCCGCTGTGACACATAGTTAACATTGTTGATTGAGCAGGTCTACATTACGAAACGGCAC
The DNA here is from genome assembly GCF_027596085.1 of Anoplopoma fimbria. Lineage (NCBI taxonomy): Eukaryota > Metazoa > Chordata > Actinopteri > Perciformes > Anoplopomatidae > Anoplopoma > Anoplopoma fimbria. The sequence continues at coordinate 6,216,700 of NC_072467.1, read as the reverse complement.
ATATGAGTTAAATACACAATAAATGAATATCGCCAGGCTTTTAAGTCGTTGATCAAGGTTAGAGCTTTGTTATGGAAGGTGTACTGAATATAAAAAACAGGTACCGCTTCAACACTAACAGCAGGACAGCTACGCAATTTGCATGTTGATTATGCATGAAAATGGTAATACAGACTATTCAAAGGGAAATTACTTCCTTAATCACACACTTAATATGCATTTAATATTATCTATATCCTGCTAAAGTAAAAAGTTGACACATAAATATCTTTCAAAGGTGCACTGCTGTTGCGTATACTTTCATGGATTAAGAAATGTTTTACTTTTACTGAGTTTTTTATTGCACAAACTGTTAAAAGTCAGTGAATGTAATTTTCAGTAAGAGCCTCGATTAAAAGAACCATTCTCCGTGAAATAGCATTGCGGTCGTCTCAAAGCCTCATATCAATACAGCATGGCAAAATTCTACCTCTCCGATTCCAGCGTAATCAAAAGAAATTAGGATGAATTGATGGTAATGAAGATTCATTCGCACAATTAAACAAACTTATTTTCAAATAACAAGAATGACGTCACTATGCTCTTCTCAAATAATTCTTCCCTTATAATGCCAATCTGGATTCTGACAAGACAGAGGAAAAAGTTTTGAGTGGAAACAGTAAAATCCTCATAGGTGAGTTAATAAAGAACCTTTAATAAGTATTTGAAGGCTATAGTCAAACTCTGTCATTGACTAAATGGAATTCTAAAGTACTGATTACTATATACTCAATAAGTATGTACTGCATACTGCTCACTAAAGAACTGATAAAGTATACCATTACCAGCAGACTGTATACACTGAAATAAACTTTTAATTTATCACGGCGTTAACGTTCCGAGGGAAAATTGTTCATCAAGAATGTAAATAAATATGTTCTTTTCCACTTTATTTATTAATTTCCAGTGTTTTGGCAAACTAAACTGATTAAATATTGTAGTGTTAAATATGTTTTCTACGGTTCATTGTTTATGTGAGTTTCCGCATTTTTGCTCTTAACTGTAACAAAACATCAATCGTCATCATTCGTAATTGTTTTATCCAACCAGATAATTATTTTAACCGTCTGCCTCGTAGTCCAGCATTGGTAAGTCTGAAGAGCAGTAGTGCATTTTGGGCTGGTTAAGTATGGCCATTAAGCCAATTTTTTTGTTTCAAGGATGGCAAAGTCATTACCTAGATTGCTCGGCCTTTGGTTGGTTTTAACTCACTTTTTTTGGTGGGATTGGTTAGGTTTAGGTATGAGGAGTGAGATTGTTTAGGGTTAGAATGAGAATATCAAGGTCAGCCAATCAGAGGCAGAGAAGGGCAGATCATTGCTGTGATCCTTGGAATAAAAGATATGCCTCCAGTAAACTCACATCTCATATTTAGAAATTCATGCTAATCTAGTATACATCCGACCATTACTCACCCAGACAAAATCCACATACTGTTACGCCTAACAATTTTATTGACACTTTTTGATTGATAAAATACTTTTTTATGCCATAAAATTCAAAAGCTCCATACATTTATTGTCAGAATATTTATCTTTTTAAATATATTCCTGTCCCTGATGTAAAAACTGCTTGTTATCACATCTTACGAACGCATCTAATGAATTATGTTGAAATGTTTTTCATAATAAATAGCAGGTTTATTAAACCCTGTAAATAATACCTGATGCAGAATTAGGACCTCCAGCCTCACCTACAGCGCTGTAGCATTTTACTCCCACAGCTGCTACCTGTCACACCAGCAGCGCCATCATTCATTACAATTAGATAATAAGACACTCAGAAAGAGAGCTGTTTGAGAGGAACATCTTTCATTATACTCTTATCATACCGTGTGCAGTGTCTAGCAGCCCATAAAATGTAATCATGATGATCAAGCGGTGTTATTGACTGCGGTTGTAACATACAGTGTCCGACGTGTTTGGTGAGTCGAGAGCCTCTCATGCTGAACAGTGTTTTATGCAAAGGGATCTTGTGCTCACTCAACTGCCTTTTAATCTTAAAAAAATAATCAACAGTGTGATTCATTGACAACCAAATATGGGATCCTATCTGGGACCACCAGTTTCACAGTGAAGTTCACTGATGTATGGTATTGATTGCAACAGGGAGCCCTCTAATCAGAATCATGGGAAAATCAATGGCTGGCATTGCCTGTGGTCCTGTTCATGCTTCAGTGTACACATCTGAAGTAAACTCCCCTGCGCTGAAGCAGTCCGGCCATTTGCTTAAAGAAAATCGAGACTCGCTGCAGTAGGGAGGACTGTGGAGATAAACTGGAGAAGACAGGCAGAGATAAAGGAGGAAAGCACTGAGACAGGTAAAGGAGAGGAGGGGTTATTCAATGAGGGGATTCAGTTTGATTGAAAACTGTTCTGCAGGTTTTTATACTCAAAGCTTCAATCCATCAAGCTTCCGGGGAGCAGCGGGGGATCAACAAGCTACTGACCCCGACCTGATCCACAGGCGAAAGAAGCCGCCCGAGCTGTCCTGCTGTTGTCACGTCTCACTCCCTCTTGGCTCTGACCGCTCTGTTCCTCCTTTGTCTCCTGATCCCTCCATCTCCCTCGGGAACATGTCAAGTATCAGGGCCACAATCGTGTGTCTACTCACCGCATTTCCCTGCTGGGAGACGGTTGAGACAAGGTGAGGGCAGATCTAAGCTTATCAGCTTAAAACATGGCTTTAGGTTGCCTGTTCAACGTATAACAGTCACAACCCATGAACTGTGACTCCGTCTTGAGAAAAAGCTACAGTCAGACCTAAAAGAGCTCAGAGGAGCCGCAGAGAGACTCCCGGGTTTCCACCAGCATCTGGTCTGGTGCCAGGGTGAGGCAGACTGCAACCCTGGCATCCTGCCACAGCAAGGCAACCAAACCTTGGTGCTCACCAACACAGAGAGAGGAAAACAGAGGAGAAACACATTCAACACATTTAGTGGAGCAGGGGATCCAAGAACAATAGGAGCGAGATGAAAGACGAGGGATTTTAAGCAAAGGAACATTGAGCATGGAAGGGACAATGTATATTTAATAACCCTATTTTATCACAAAGGTCCTTTATATGCTAATTTATTTGTTTTGCCAAATCTGTTTTTGAGGAAACATCTTCTACATGGATTGCGGGATTTTCGATCCATCCACAAAGTCGGGAGAAGTAGGATGAGAGAATGTTGAAACATTATCACTTTCTAAAGTTGAAGTGGCTAACATGTAAGTGAACAGTTACAAACACATCCAGCAAACACAGAGCAACATTAGAATTACTTGGAGTCTTGTTTCTGACCCCTCGATTAATGTAAGTCTAACATTCACTCTGTTTTGGTTTCTTCTAACTCCTGTGAGAATGACCAGTTTTTTTAACTGCTACATGCTCCACTATTTTCCCCAGTAGGTGGTTAACTGTGTTTATTTGTTGTTTGGTTCTGGGCAACTTCACACATTTAGCTTATCAGAGCATTTTCACTGGAAAGTTGCCTGCTGTGACTGGAAACAAGATTAATGAGAGTGAACTAAAACTTTAAAGTTAAAGGACACGCTCCACATGGGTCAGGAAGCTAAAACAGTAGAAAAGTACGTGAACATAACATTAAAGAGACATAGTTGAGAATCAAATGAATGTTGCATATTGAAAACAATGAAACTGAACGTAGAAACTGAACTGTGGCCTGTTCTCATTCCCAACTCTTCAAATACGTCTGATTTGAAGATTCTGCTTCAGGAGGAGGTCGAGTAAGCCCACCTAACTATGTAACAAACTTGTTTAAATTTTACGATCTTTTCTAAACCTAACCAAGTAGTTTGTTGCCTAGGCCTACCCAAATTTACTATTTTGGAAAGACTGTATGCATATCCAGGTTTAAAATTGAGGTGCAAAAGTTACGCTTGTGGGTACCTAGAGTGTCACAGTTTGTAGTGTAGGGCCGCTGATCAAGCTGCTGTATTGATGAGTTGGTGAGAAAACATGTTGGTGTCACACGTCACCACTCACCAGATGATAACCACCCTACCGCAACAATGTTAACCAAAGCCAGTTGAAAATGCCCCACCAGCACTCAGCACCAATCACCACAAGGGGAGCAATTACCGTAACATTAAATAGTGATAAACGCCAGTGCACAATGATCATCAGAGAACATCAGAGCTGTCACCGCGCCATCCGTCAAAACCACGCTTCAGGGCAGCAACAGTCAGGTAGTGATACATTGCAAGGGACAGAAACAGGTGCTACCATAGATTCTAATTACTTTGTTCTATCAATTATGTACAAATGCTTTCATGGCCCGGGGTCCGCCACGCACCGCTGTGCCTCCTACTCATTCTCTGCAGCATCCCAACTGTGGGTACATAGCAGGCAGAATTTTTCAACACTGCTTTTGTGTGGATGCCTTGAGGTGACTAGAGAAGTTTGTTTTTCCAAGGCTGAAGTCATACGGATTGAACAGTTCTAAACAATATAGAGAAAGAAAAAAAAAACTGCATTCTGCATATATCCCACTGACATCTGAATTCATGCGTTATATCCTCTCTAGTAAACTCTTTTCTCTTGCACTCAAGCATCAGTTTAGACACACAGGTGCTCTGCTGTTTTGTGTTTTCAAGCTGTAACTGTCTTCCAGGCACTTGTGGTTTCTGCCTTTGTTTTGCACACTCCTCAAGTTTTCTCTCAGCCGCTCAGTGCACAAAAGCATTATGCTAATGCGAGGGTAGACATCTGCTTCCAGCTCAATCTTTCCCTAGGCGTTTAGGCATGTGTGTGTGTCACTCGTATAGGGGCTCTGCTTTTACCTACATTAGGTCATATCTGTAAAATGGAGGCATACACAAAGAAATTTCACACTTAACCATCTGCTAGAATGTATTCATCATTGTTGAGAATGGATGTTTCTTTTACACTCCCATTATGAAACAGCATAATAGTATGATAATGCATTAGGTTCAGTGTACTGTGTGAGTAAATGACTCCCGCTCCCCGTACAGCATGTCATTCAGCGCTGAAGGTGTTTATGTATAAGGCAGGCTGCAACTAATAACCATATTTGTTAAAATGTGTATGGGGCTTTTTTCAGCATGAGCAGCGTGACAGTGTCTGAGGATCAGATAATTTTTGATGCCAAAAATAAATAAAATCATGCGGAAAAAGAAGGAGGAAAAGGCTTAATCTGGAGGCAAAGGAAAAGAAGAATAAGGGGAAGTGAGCCAAGTCAGATACAGAAACAAAGCTTTGAATTAATGCCATAGTAGCAAAGCTGAAAATGTGAATCTAGGCTGCAGAACAGTAAACACTGTATATACAAAACAAGCACTAGGTTTGAAAGGACACATTGTTTCTCATGAAGCAGTGTTTTTCTGAAATCGAATGGAGGGTCAGCATATACTGCCTCAACATTAAACAAAAACATAACAAGTTTGATATAGTCGAATGTCTCTTACTCAGAGAATTTCAGCTGTAAGGAAATGGGTTGGCCTCAGGTCAGACATTAGATAATACATTTTAATTAAATGAGGAATTTCCAAATGAATGTGGGAAGCATATTGATAGACCTTTAGTTTAACTTAATGCAATTAAATGGTGGTGTGCATCAGTGTCCGTTAACATAATAATTGAAATGTAGGTGTATTTTTTCAGAAATAACCAACAAACTATAACAATTCATTTTGTCGAATAGACTTTATAGCAGTACAAGAACACACACATTGGCTTTCAATGTATTTGTATTGTCTGCCTCCAACCTCTCAACAAAAGATTATCATCAGAGGTGTGTCTTGTTACGGCAATAAAAAGAACTACGATGTTTAACTAATTCAAAACATTTGGTCACCATGCATTTCTTCCACAATGTGTGTCATGTTTCCCAGCATGGTTGTTATTTGGACTGTTGCAACATTTCATTTATTTACTTAATTGAAGCCAGATTTGAATGTGTGAAAACAAAATGTATTCATTGAATGTAAAAACGAAATTTCTTAAAGGGTAAGACAAAAAAAGCAGCGTGTCCCTTTTTCTTTTTGGATCTGAGTTTAAACTTGTTTGACTACTGTAGGTAAAAAAAACATACACTGCATCTTTCTTAAAAAATTACATGTTAGGATTGTTCAACTGACAAGAGCCTGTTGTACCCTCTTTGGTATAACTGATATCCAGTGATATCTTTGAAGTGATACACTAAATGTATTCAGGCAGCACACCTGCCAGTGAGCAGCAGTCACAGACTGTTAACCTCAAGATCTGGAAGTGTCTGTGAGTCAACGAAGCTTCACAAACCCTCTCCTCGTCTGCCTTTGTCAAAGTTAGGTTAAGAGCCTTAGGTTCATCTTTGTGATTGTAAGATCCACACTAAAGTGAGCTCAGGCACGGTGTCCTGGCCCTGGCTGTAAGGTAAGCAAGCTAAAAATTTAAAGGAATAAATAATAGTTCTCAGGCTTTTAAAGTCAATACTGCGCTGCCGTTACTCTTGCAGAGCTTGTGTAACCATCCTGCTGGCTGCAAAATATTGTCAAACAGTCTGTGTTGAAGTGATTCATACTGTGCACAGCAGTATTCATAATGCTGTTAAAGCTATTGAAATTACACTGTATTGTTATAGTCAGTTGAAGGAATGATTACACAACTGCTTGACTCAGAATAAACCACAAAGTTTAAGGATGATTTTAAAAGAGATTTATATCATTCATTAAATTTGGCTATTTTTGTTTTGCTTACTTTTAAAGGTAGATTGCACATTACCATTGCACAATGTCCACACTGTGCCATTGTCCAATCATTTCCTAATGGTACTTGCAACAGAAAATGTAACACATCTTCCTGCAAATCATGCTGAGTTCATGAAGAAGCTCTTGGAAGTGTTTGTGCCTTATGCTTCAGTTAAGTACACCCTGTAAGATTCTGATTCAAAGATAGAAAGTTTAAACATGTGATTTTGTTTGTTGTGTTAAATAATAAAGTGACCCCATGAAGAAGTAATCTTTCCTTACTTAAGTGTGGAGTTACATATTGTTACTAATGTTTGACTTTAGGATTCAATGCTTCTTTGTGTTGCAAAAAACAACAGCAGCAGCATGCATACAGCACACAGTAACAGTAGCAGTTCGTTAACCACAACAACATAGTTGGAACATTTTTAAGCTCTTTTTTATAATAATAATATAATAATAATAATAATAATAATAATAATAATAATAATAATAAGTAGTAGCTGTTGTTGATTTCTTGTTGCCGAGAAGCTAAATGACTTTATGCCTCTGTTATGATTCTCCAGGTGTTACTGTAATAAACAGGAAGTCAAATTTAAAACCCCTGTAGGAAAACAATCAACAGCTGACTGACATATTGTTGTGTTTCTGTGTTTGTGTGCTGTTTTTCACGCAGACAGCTGCCGGAAAATGACCCTGGAACCATTAACTCCAGTGAACTGTGCCGGCCTCCTGCAGCCCGGCTTCTCTCTGCTGCAGCTGGATGGGGAACTTCTCCTGTTTGGGCAGAAAGGTTGGCCCAAGCGCTCATGTCCAACTGGAGTGTTTGGCGTTCGTTTTAAACTCGGTGAGATGAGGTTGAGGGCCATCTCTTTCTCGAATGACTCATGCTACCTTCCTCCATTACGTTGCCCAGCAGTGTGCCGCCTCGACCCCTATGACGGGCTTCCAGAAAGTTACCTCATCCATGGTGGCCGCACCCCGAATAACGAGATCTCATCGAGCCTGTACATGCTGACCACAGAAAGCCGTGGCTGCAATCGTAAGCTGACCCTGTGCTGCAAAGAAATGGAGCTGGTGGGAGAAATGCCAGGGGCCAGATACGGCCACACAATGAGCGTGGTTCAAAGCCGTGGGAAGACGGCTTATGTGTTGTTTGGTGGTAGATCCTACATTCCCGCAGGAGAGCGGACCACAGAGAGCTGGAACAGTGTCATCGACTGTCATCCTCAGGTGTTCCTGTTTGACTTGGAGTTTGGTTGCTCCTCTGCTCACACTCTACCTGAGCTCAGCGACGGACTGTCTTTCCATTTGGCCCTCGCCAGAGAAGACTGTGTCTACTTCCTCGGGGGTCACTCCCTCGCCTCTGACTCTCGCCCCCTCGACTCTTCCGTCTGCGTGTAGAGCTCCTGCAGGGCAGCCCCTTGCTTTCCTGTGAGACCCTTGAAACTGGCATATCCATATCTAGTGCCATAATCACCCGTACAGGTCCCTCTCACAGATATATCATATTAGGTGGGTATCAGTCCGACTCTCAGAAGAGGATGGAGTGCAGCACTGTGGTTGTGAATGAGAAAGGGATCCACTTTGAGCCCCTAGAATCCCCTAAGTGGACCCCTGACATCGCCCATAGTCGCACTTGGTTTGGCAGCAGTGCCGGGGAGGGAAGTGTCCTACTTGCTGTTCCCACTGAAGGAAGGCCATCCCAAGCAGATATGCATTACTTCTATCAGGTGAGTTTCCAGACAGAGGGGGAAGCCAGAGAGGAAGAAGGAACCCAGGTCTGCAGCCAGGAGTCCACCGATTACGACGACTCCCCTCCTCTCGAAGACTCTGAGGAGCTCTACTTCGGTCGTGAGCCGCACGAGCTGGAGGACAGTGACGACGGAGAAGGTGGTAATTACAACGAGGAGGATGAGGAGGACGAATCACAAACAGGCTACTGGATCAAATGCTGCCTGGGCTGTCAGGTGGACCCCAACACGTGGGAGCCCTACTACTCCACTGAGCTCTACCGGCCAGCCATGATCTTCTGCTCCAGAGGGGAGGGGGGACACTGGGTCCATGCCCAGTGCATGGAGCTGTCGGAGACCCTGCTGCTCAGGCTCTCCCAAGGCAGCAAAAGGTACTTCTGCATGGACCACGGAGGCCTGCCCTACCAGGAGATGACCCCACCTCCACAGGTCATCCCACTGAAGCGTACCCCCATGAAAGTTAAGGACAGAAAATCCCCTCCAACAATTAAGATGTCCCCTGCCAAAAAAAGCTTTTTCAGGAGGCTTTTCAACTGACTACAGTTTATGTTGTGTGTAGATGGTCACTGGAACACTGAGTATATTTAGGATGTTTCTTGTTGATATTCAGTGAATAAAGGATTCATGAACAAAAACATAATATGCTGATCTGTTCTCAATGTGAAACATTTTGTGAAGAAATAAATAATAAAATTGTTACCTGATGCCTCCAGTCTAACAGATGTATATTATCATTACAATTTTACATTGTTTGACAAAACACAAACAAACAGAAATTGTAATAAGTCTGACTACAATGTTTCTTGTTTGAGTTTCTTGAAGAAAGTGTTAGAAAGTAAAACCTGTGGTACTTAACGGAATACAAAATTATAATGAACTATTGTAAAGCTGGTAAAAACACAAACAAACAGAATATTTAGTAAGTCTAACTACAACATCTCTTGTTTGTGTTTTTAACAGCTTAACAATAGTTCATTATCATTTTATAGTCCGTTAAGTAACGAATTTGTTCTGCAATTATTTTTATGATTAAAATGATGATTTCTGAATGAAAAATATCTAATATGCTGATCTGTACTCAATAAAAAAATAATGAACAGCCTTAGATTCTGTCTTCATACTTGTTTATTTGAAATGTGTTTTCATAAACTTTTATTGTGACAGAAATTTGTATTATTTGCATTTTAAGTAAAAATAATCAGTTGCGGGTGCGGTCTTCCAGGATCAAATGTACCTGAATTTCATATTCTTCAATATGAAAAGACAAAATCAAATATAAATCATTTAATAAAGAAGAACAAACCAGAAGCTCAAGTCAGATGTTTATTTATTCTTTCACATGAATCAAAAACAAAAAGTATAAACTTCCCTCTCGATAGAGGTAACTCATCAAAATGATGGTAAGTTGTCTGCTTCAGAAAAAATACAGCAAAAATATCTGAATACTTCATAGCTTTGTAAAGATAAAGTAGTGGAACCTCAGTGTAATACAGTATTAGTATGCAAAATAAATCACCTTGAAAAGTCTTCAGCAACCCCAGTAAACATGTTCACCTGATGTTAAGTGTAATATGAAAAAAAAAAAAAAAAAAAAAAAAAAAGGAAATACATGGTGAAAAGTGAGCAAGTGTAATTCCGTGAATCATCCATCATCCATTACACTGGAAATGCAATTCATTATGGCAAAAAAACAAATATGAGACAAGTTACACTCTTAAACATGATGGTATTGTAGGAAAGTGACAACTACAGGATGAAATGTGAATATTTCACAGCTGTCATGGTAAAACGTATGACAGTAAAATAAAATCAAACATTCAATCAAATAGGAAAACAAAATTGCCTGTCACAATTCAAAATGATGAGGGCAGAAAAAAGATATAATCAATCAATCAAACAAATATAGTTGCCAACAAATCAGTTTACATCGGGTCTTTCTAGCCCCCGCTCATCCTTCTCCTCTGTCAACCATGGCAATGAAGAAATATCAGCAGAGAAGAAAGTGCCAGGTTATATACAGAACTTAAGAAAAATCCTTGCTAGCTAGAGAGTCCTCGGGGTATTAGGCTTCGTAATGGACCATACTGTATTTATATGATACCAACAATAAGGTCAGTATATGCTTTATTCCATGTGAGGAATATGAATAAGTATCATCTATCCTCCACTGTGCAAAAACTAAAAGAGATAAAAATTGGTTCAAAGTGACCTGGCATCTATTCTGCCCCTCAGGGGTCCCACGATAAAGCACTAAAGTAATCTTTTTCAGAGGGCACTCATGAAACAAAGAACATTTGGGTCTCTGTGATTGCATTTTGTTCCAGCTCAAATGATATATTAATACAGTGGCCACAAATGTGGTCTTTTTAACACAATTTCCCCCCATGACTTACAGCACTTTCATCTGTTTCCATAAATATCCTCTCTATATAAATTCATAAATGTGTCACATCCCTGCAATACAATAAACTGTGCCATATTTCACAGACGGTGAAGATAAAAAAAGAACTTTTCTACTAAGAGCAAGAGAACAGAAACCTGTGTGTTTTTATTTTCCTCTGCTGTCCCATCTTTGCCGTGTAGTAACGACAGGCTAACAGAGCCTGGCAAATGTATATGTATACAACAAGACAGTACAAATACAATTAAATATTAAAACAGGGAAAACACACATTTAAACAAATGTGAAGTGAGAATACATTGCATTTTTATTTTGTGAAATCCAACAATAAAGGAAGATGTTAGTTTGAATTTACATTTTTAATCACAATAAAATATGAATAATTATAGAAAATCTTGACTTCAAGTCAATAATCTTTTTCCCCCATTGTTCTAAATATCAATGAATTGGTATACAAAGTAGATTTGTAAAAAAAAAAGTCCATTATTACTGAGAGGCAATTCAAATAATATACAACTTCCTTGATATCAATAAAGTGTTAATACTAAAGGTTCACATTAAAAGAAAAATCAAAAGTCAATAACTTCTAGAGACATGTCCTCATAATCCTGGCTCTCCACTGGGTCAATGGTGGCTTGCAGAGCTTTGGCAGAGTCCTTGTGAGCTTCCATAAACTTCTGCAGGTACTTGGAAGTGTAGAGCCAGTGATGTTTCAACACGTCCTCAAGCTCAAAGGCCTTTGACTGACGTGCATTCATCTTCCGGAAACGCCTGAACAGCTTGTTTGCCGACTCGTTCCCCTCGCTGGCCCAGGCTCCTATGGATCCATCTCGCTCTATGATTTCAGGTACATGGGCAAGGGTTTTGTGCAGGTAGTTGGTTATCTTTCCATTGTACCTGTATTTGAAGGTAGTGGAGAGAAGGTCGGCAAAGCGCTGGGAGTTAAAGGTGTACTGGCACAACTGGTCGGGACACTCCTTGGCAGGGCAGGTGGCGCGCCACACGGGCTTCATCTGGATGTAGATCCTCATCAGCTCCCTCAGGGCCTCCCTCCTCTCCTCTGAGGGCACCAACTCACACACCGCATCCGCAGCCTCTTGGGTCATTAGCTTGCGGGCATAGTTCCCATTCATCCTCATCACCGGCTTGAGCTTCATCATCTTCCTCAGCTGTTTATCTAGGGCTGCCCTCCAGCTGCGCCGTTCCTCCCGGCTTGGGTTGACCTTTTTGTACACCTCCCCGATCTCGTCCTGGAAGATTTTGTAGAACTCAGTGGCATTGCCAATGTCACAATGCAATGCATCCATTGTGGGATGGGTCTCCATGAAGGGCTTGGCGGAGATCCCTTTGACTCTGTCCCGCAGCTCATCTACAGACTCAGAAAAGGGGTTGGTTCTCCATATTTCGTAACGATCTAGGTTCTCTTCATGGCTGCGAGTAATGGAGTGTAGCACCATGTTTTGAGAGGCGTCCGCCCGAGTGGAGTCACATAGAGTGCAGACGTAGGTGGACCCTGAGGCCTCTTGGCCCTCTACCTCGCGCACCATCTTCTCATCATATCCCGTGCCTCTGAAGTGAAAGCGGAAGGAGCGAGGCAATCCGCCCACGGACAGAATGAGCCTGCTCTCCTTCATTGCATTACGCTCAGCCACTATAGGACCCAGGACAGCTGTGAGTGTCTCATGGTCTGACTCATCCACAAACATCAGGCAAAGGGGCTTACAAGACAGTTCTGAGTTTGGCTTTGGCTCAGTGAAGATGGTAACCTCTTCCTCCTCCTCACCTGTGAGGACAGAGACAGACATGACAGTGAGAGAAAAACGCACAGCCTTCTCAGGAGTAGCTGGTCCTCCGCCGTGCTTCTCGCTGACATCACCCATGCCATCACAGGATTCCTTGATCATGACACTGAAGCCTGAGGTGCAAGCACTGTCTTCCATCCCACTCCCTCTCAGCCCCTCCATGATGTCCTCCTCCAGATCCTTTAATGCCGACGCCAGAGCCACATCGTAGCGAAACCGCCGAGTGATGGTGTCAGCTGGGAATTCATCCACCGAGGAAGTCCACCCAGAGATCCCATTAATAATGCCAACATTGCAAGATGTAGACACGTTCTGGAGAGCTGGCTGCCATTCAAACTGGTGAAAGCCAGGGAGAAGCTCCTTCTCTGTGTTCCGCAGGGTGTGCAGGGGTTGAAAGATCTGGCGGCCACTGGTGGCTTTGACAGTCCGGTACATCTTGTGATACTGGCTGCAGCTCAGGAATGTGTTGACCCGAATGGCTAAGCACACAGCAGGATGCAACCCAAATCCTCTGCCTGCAGAGAGAAAGAACAGGAAAAGAGAGGAAGTTTCAGAGAGAGACAGAGAGAGGCAAAATAAAAAAGGAAGGCAAGAGTAAAGAATTTAGACATGAAGAGAATTATTTAACACCAAACTGCCCGTTCCTAGTGCTTTGAAAAGAACTGCAGTATCTAACATTTCCTCATTTGATATCCCACATTTAGAGTCATTTATAAAATCAGACAGAGAAAATCACAAATTTAGCTCCCAAATGCAAATGTATCATTGTCAAAAGCCCACAACCCCATGATTACAAAATCCAATATTTCCTAATTTCCAAATGTTATAAGGGGACAGAGGGTGAATCAGCGAAGCTGGCAAAAGTGATGTATTGGCTGCAGATGAAAACAGACACCAGCTGGCTTCTATTCCCCAGAGAGGAAGATGGTGCTGTCTGTGTAATTTGCAGATACAAGAGCTGCTGATGTTGTTTTGATTCTAACAGCCCCTTCACAAGAGTTGTTATTGTGCATTAAAGGGAGTGTGAGACTGTGAGACTGACGGACAAGCAGGCAGAGAGCGAATGTGGGAGAGAATCAGGGAGGGGTTGAGCGTGCAACAGCGCTGGTTCAATAAACAGGGATGGACAATAATAAAATCTTTTTCAATCAAAATCTTCTTCACTCTCTTTTCTCATTTTCAACTCATTCTTATTTATGAGTTGACAGATATTAATCTGTGAGAAATATTAATGAACAAACACTATTATAAATTGTATTTGTCTCTTTTCTTTGTCTATATGTTGATTGAACAAAAGCCTTGATAGCATCTTACCTTGCATCGTGGCCTCTAGCTCATCTGCCTGACGGTGTTCATTCCCAGACCTCAGAGCAAGCAGAAACAGAGTCTGACACACAGACTTCAGGTCGCCACCTTCCTCTTTGTCTGCAAACGCCTTCAGCTGGTTCTTCATATCCCTCAGCCGATGCTTCTGGGCACGACGGGTCAGCGATAGCAGGTGCTGACGGGGTCTGCCCCCTTTATTGGTTAGCAGGTAGTTGTCAAGTTCTGATGACTGCTGCTTATCGTCCTGTTCATCAAGCTCATGGTCCAGACAATGAGCTTTAAATGAGTCTAGCCTGACCTGCTTGCCACAGCCACTCCTGGGGCAGAGCAAAGACAGGGAATGCAGGGCTGATAAGAAGGCTAAAGCTGGCGGGGTGAGATCGTCAAGGGTGCAGGGCAAGTTGCAGCCCGGGCAGTGAGGCCCCAGAACGTGGTTGAATTTTAAAATACAGCCGCGGCAGAAGAGGTGTCCACAGGGCGACTGGACCGGATCAGAGAGCAGGTGGTCGCACACCAGGCAGGTGAAAGAAAAGAGGTAGTCTACAGGGAGATTCTCAGAGATCAGCTTGGTATTCAGGTGGTGTGTCTGGCATTTGGTGATGTTCCTCACCCACTGCTCTCTCTGGATGCTGCTTTTCCTCCATGCCCTTAGCACAGGACCATGATGATGGTCTCCAAATGGTCTCAGGGCCCTCCTCTCACCAACGGCAATGCTGTCGCCGTAGTCCCTCCTGATCCTCTTTGCCAGACTCTGCGCTCTGGGAATGGCTTTCCGCCTTTTCCTCCCAGTCCGCTGGAATGAAGGTTTCCTGGGGGAGCAAAGGTGGCAGGTGGAGGAGTGGGGTTTCCACACAGGGACTCTTGTTCTGGAGAAGCTGCAGACGCCCCCTCCCCTTATGGCTACCACCCAGCAGCGATGGCAGAAGGAAAGAGGGTGGACAGATTCTGTGTCCTCTGTCACGTCCACTTTAAAGACTTTAAAGACGATCTCCGGCCAGCTTGTAAACTTGCAGCCCATTTTACGCAGAGCACATTTGCTGACCTCATCCAGATCCCCGTTAACATCATGCACCGGTCCTTTGAGTTTTCTCAGGGCCATTCCACAGAGACGGCACAAGCATCTTCAGAGAGGAAAAAACAATGCTGTCAAACTCTTAGAAAGAAATGCACAATAAAGTTGATATTGTATAGTGAGATTTTATCACCTGAGTTGGTTCATGTGGGTGTCCATTTCCTGTAGCTTAATATCAACTCTCCGGCCAGGGCCCTCCACATTTTCCTTGCTTTTTCCCCCTAGGCACAATTTCATTACACTCCCTGGACCTATGCCATTATCTAACTCTGTGTTTAGAGCTGCAGGAGGAGGGATCCCAAACAAGGCTCCTTCCTCAGGCCCTGTCTCACCAGGCAGAGGGGCCTTCTCCATAGACTTCAGCCTAAACAGTTTAAACTTCCACTGAGAGTACTTAGAGTGGGGATGGTGGAGCTCAGCCGGCATGGAGGATCTGGGACCGTCTGTCTCCAGACTCTCCTCCGCCATGATGTGGCTTAGTCCTCAGACCCTGGAGAGGAGAGGGGAGGAGAAGGAGAGCTTAGTTAGATGTATCACAAAAGTATGAAAATATTTTCAGTTGTCCATGAGAGACAAGGTTGTGGATGCAAGAGAAAAGATTTAAAATGCTCAAAAACCCCCGGTGCCTTCTCAGCATTGAGCCCATGACACAATATAAAAGCTTTGCTTGATTCCTGTTGAATTCATACACCAAGTACCCTGTAATCCCACTGAACAGAGAGTAGTGCGCCCCGACCAAGAGTGCTGTGTTATACCATAAGTGGCATTTAGATCTAGTGTAAAATGCATGGGACAAGCATTTGGGGATCGATAAAGCACAAAAATCATCATTTCTCCCATCTCCAATCCCATCGCTCAGGGAGCCATTGTTTTTTGTTTTTTTTCCTTTGACACAGCGAGTTTGCTAAATGGGCAACCTTATCCCTGCAAGGCTGTCAATCATTTATATTAGTCATTTTCTTGGCTGGAGAGCGAATTGGAGCCCCTGGAGCCTCCGACTGGCATTTTAAATGCGAGGAATAAAATCAGAGATACAGGAAACTTATTTCATAATACATATATATTGACCAAATAGGAGGGAAAAGAAAACAATAAACCCTCGTATTGAATAACGATCATAAAGAATTATTCCAAAAACAACATTGGTAAATCTAGGAGTCGTATATAAACAGCCAAGTGCTCTCGTGATATGGCAAAGGCAAGATCAATGATACTGCTGCAGTGATAGGTCTTACTTCATCTCCTCTGATACTATCTACGTTCCATTCAAAGTCCAGACAATAAAGCAGTCAAACAATCTTACCATTGCACAACTATAGTGCACATAATCTAGCGTCTTTCGTGTATCCATCTTTCAGTTGCGTTTTCTCCCTGGGAGGCTTGAATCTGGCAGTACTCCTTCATTTCCTGGCTCTCTGTGTACTCGGCATGCTCAACTCTCCTTTGAGACAAACAGCTGAGCCTGTATGCATGTGTGTCAGCTGGGCTCTTACCTTGTTTTTTCGGTCTCAGCTGGCGTCAGTTCCCCTGGGGGTCCTCTTCGCATGGGAGCACAAGGGAAGCCCTGCAGCCTGGCCCTACGCACTACATACACTGTCTATGTTAGAGTCTGTCTCAGCTTGGAGCATCTGTTACTGGGAGTTGTGGTTCCATACACTGGGATTGTCCCTGTCTGTCTCCTTGTGTCTTGTATTTATACCCTTCCTTTGACGGGATTCCAACAGTCAACCCCTGACACCTGATGCAGGCAGCTGATTTGAACCCAAAAAACAAGGTCAACCCCAAAGCACAGTTGCAAACATGTGTGTACACAGAATCCAACAGCATACACCAAATAAGCCACTTTTTTTCAACACCACACTGATCCTCAGCTGGAAACACTTCTATGTCACCTTTATCTCCCTTTTCTCATATCCATCTACAGGCTTACCTCATCCAGGTGGCCTCTCTCTCTGACAGACTGAGAGATACCGTTAAACTTATGAAAAGCTGCCAGTGCAGAAACAAAACAGATGAAAGAATAAATACAATTTCCCATCCCACGGACAAATAAAAAGTCTGACAAACATTGTATTACAAATATTTGTATAATAGTGACATTACAAATGAAGAATTTGAGCATACTTTTAAAAACAGACTTTTAAAAACTTGGTTGAATACAAGATCTGGTTACAAGCAGGGCCGAGGGCTCTGGGGGCCCCTATGCCTGAGCTTCTGTGTGAAGTCACTGTTAATAAGTTTACATTTCGTGTTGCATAGTCAAAGGTTTAAGTCATTCCTGTCAATAAAAGAGTCCTAAAAGTCCTACTAAAAAATGTAGGAATAGCCAAGAAATTCACTTTTAATGTCAAAGTGATACATTTTAAGTGAGTGTTAATCCTCTCCGTTTATCCACAGGACTTCAAGAGCGGTGTATTTTGTTGATGTGCTGTTATGTGTCACTCACTGTACCTGCAATATTAAACCCGTGTGTTATCACTTCAAAGTTAGAGGTTGTGGTTGACAGGAGAACTAATGGTATGTGTGTGTGTGGTGGCAGCAGGAACAAATAGACATGTAGTATGTGTAAGAGTGTGGAACAAAAGGCATTATATGACATATGAGAAAGACAGACGATGGAAGAAATAAGGAAATAATAGTTACTGTTACATTGATAATGGGTGTCATTGTCATCATTGTCAGTTTAATAACTGCATTATTGAGACTTTTCCATCATCCCACTTCATCTTTCAGTGTTTGTAACTGATGCACCATAATTCAGGTGGTGACTGCTGGGAATCAAAATGGTGAATGCTGTGATACAAATTAGTCATATTAGGTTAATTACCAATTAGCAATGTTGTTAGAATCGGAAGTGTTTATCTGGCAAATACTATTTTTGACAGGTGAGTTTTCAACATTGAGAGGTGCTTAGAGGCCATAGCCGCGATGGGTCAAACTAAGCAGAAATATTTGTTCTTTTTTATTCCAAGGCAACAGCACTGTGCCATGTTTTCTGTGTTACTATCATTTTGTCCACCCCTCGTGGTTTTTATTTGCAAGTCTTCTCTCTATTTAATGTCAGCACATTTTATTCATTTCTCCAAATGCTGTCTTCATTCAGAACGAGATTTAATTAGACAGCATCGCTTGATGTAATGTCTCAGTAGGTATGGGGAGTATTTGCCCAAGATCATTCTTGTTTGTAATTATCCAGGGGATTAATCTGGTGTATTCGCCGCAGGAGCCTGTTGCTGTTGCGTTGGATTTG
The DNA here is from genome assembly GCF_027596085.1 of Anoplopoma fimbria. Taxonomy (NCBI): domain Eukaryota; kingdom Metazoa; phylum Chordata; class Actinopteri; order Perciformes; family Anoplopomatidae; genus Anoplopoma; species Anoplopoma fimbria. The sequence continues at coordinate 6,198,364 of NC_072467.1, read as the reverse complement.
CCAGCCAAGTCATTAGATACACAGTCAGTGGGCACCAAACAATAGTTAGGTCTCTCCCACTCTTGTCAGCTTAACAGGGGAGCAGGATGAATACTGGTGGGTTTTGCAGTTTATATTTGATGCATATGGTCAATTGTGACCTTAGACAGCAGTAGTTTATTTTTCTTTGTTTCTTTGAGACCAGCATACCTATTTACAAGAAGGGCAAAAAAAGTTAACGGGGAAAAGGTCCTGTTTTCTAGGCCTATCCAAATCTATCACAAACAGCTTGATACAATGCTTGATGCAGTGTCCAAGAACAGGCAAATGATGGATTGTAGCAAGATGTTCCAGGCCTATTTATAGTTGATATTTAGATTTATGATAGCCAAGTAGCCACATGTTTCCAAGGTAAACGACACACCTAGCTCTGTGGCAGACAGGGACGGAGCTGCAGATGTCGGCCTGACAAACAAGCGGTGACCCCCTGAGACCCTCATCTCTCTGCGCCTGCTAATTGACTTGTTATTGATCAACTCAAAGACAGCCTGATTTATGGGGAAGAGGAGTTGGGGAGACAGCCACCTGGCATGAAGAGGAGTGTTATGAATGTGAGGCACAAACCCCGGGGGGACTGGAGGCTGCAGTTTAGGAGGACATGCAGGAGTTTGCAATGCACCAGTGAACTGACACCTTGCACTAGGAGGGGTGTTTTTCCTAATATGATGAATCCAAACAACACCAGTGAGCATGCAACGTGTATGTGTACATGAGCACGTTGCAGCTGTGTGCAGTGGGAGGGATGAGTGGGAATATGGTGGGGGGGGGGAAGGGTGTCGGAGTGTGTCTGTGTTTGTGAGTCTGTGTTGATGTGTAGGACACACCCGGGAACAAGAGAAAATAAATATAAAGTAGTCTTACTAATCCATCCTTGAGAAACTTTAGAATCATTACCATGGGGCCTGTGTGTGTAAAACAAGGATTCAGACAGAGAGAGAAAGGCAACGAGGGGGAAGGTGTAAGAGGTGAAAGACAGAAAAGGAGGGATATAGTAGTGATCTTGTGTAAAGGAGTTGCACAGGATAACAGGCTTAGCTCAGAGTAGAGAACACAAAAGGGCTTAAGGCTGATTGCAGGCTGTGACAAGGGAAGGGGGGAAGAGATCAAGCCTTCCAGGCAGAACTATGTAAGCCAAAGGTCCAAGAAAGACCCCCTGACAGCTCAAGTCGCATGGCAGCTTAAGGAAAAAGTGTCAATAGCAGAGATGGACAATGAATGTAGTCCACAGCAGCAGCGGTATCTTCCTCACAGGGAATAAAATGTCAGCAACGTCCACATTTGAATAGACCAAGCGAAATTGCAGCATGGTATTTCTAAATGTCATGAATAATGTGGGCATCTTTGTGATTGTATTCAGGGTAAAGAGGGCATTTCGATCTCATATTTCCACTGAGTGTTATGCAATATACTGAGCATTGGGTATGTAAATTTTTAATTGCATTTCCGTAGCACGTCCAAAAACTTCGTACTTGCCCAGCAGATTCTGAGTGAGCCGCCTCCCACTGTCCACCTCGTCTGGAGACATGATTTGGCAGATTAATACTCAAAGAGGTAGACTTCAATGCAGAGCTATTCGTCAAAGCTACCTGCCAGAACAAACGCCTTACCCAACTACTCAAATCCCCCCCTCATTCATCTCCCCTGTCTCTCCCTCTTAAATTCTTGTTTCCCTCGTCTCGCCCCTCTCCTCTCAACCTCACCTCAGGTTTTGTTAATAATCAATTATGTGATTATTCGAATGAGGTGATTAATTACTGGCCCTCCCTCCCTCTGTAGCACTGGTTAGCGTGCCTATAATCACACAGTGACAGCCAGGGGACAGCTGAGTTGAGTGATTCTGTCTCGAGACCCGGTGTGACCCTGTATGACTTGGCTGCGTTTGTTGTCGGCTCATCCTGACTGATGAGGCTTTAAAAGAGAGCCGAGGCACACCATAGCATCACAGCGTCTACAAATAACGTCCCTCACAAGCTACTGTCAGCCTGACACCAACAATATCCTCCATGTCCAGCTCGCCAAATATTCATTTTATTGGATAGTCTGGTCCTGGGGCTGCATTAATTTGTTCCAAGTCTTGCATGATAACTGTCCCCGAGGCGCTGCAGAGTTATTTTGGTTTTGGACGGGTTCCATTCATCGCCTCTGTTCTGGTGAGTTAGACAATATCAAGAACAACTTAAGCTACAGCAACTGTGGGTGTCAACCTTTACAAAAAAGAAAATCCTGTTACCATAGCAAAAAAGGGGCCACGTGGAAGTCATAAAGTACAGAGATTGCAGTGAATACATAGTGTGATTGTGCTGGAGTTTACAGCATGGCCCTCTGAATGGCAAGATCTGCATCTGAGCAATCCAGATGGATGTTGATCCACTCGCAGTATAAATCAAACGAAATTAAACCCTAAGCCGGTTTCAGGAGCACTAAAGTTGAGTGGGGAATCAAGGCCAGTGTCTTCAATCAAAATAACAATGCTCTTTAATTCTGTGTTAATTAAATGTAGATTCCCCTGATTGAGGAGCAGTCCTTTTGATGCCAGGGGACCTCCAGTCACATAAACATCCACTCACTGGATTTGTCTGGTGTTTAACCATGTATTAGTCCTCGTTTCCCAAACTGTCTGGTGCTGGTTTACACAGAAGGTCTGTCAGCTGAGGGATAGTAGTTTGCAAACAATTCCTCAAGATTTCCAACGTTCAGCATCCTTGAAGGGGGGGATTTCTGGGCAGGAAGTTAAACACCTTGATAAGTGGGTTACATCCGTACAGTTTTCAGATGAAATGAGAGTAATAATGAATTCTCAGCACTAAATTTCACACTATTTGTCTCTTGACTGGTCATTCTCCCTCGTTACCCTCCCCTCTCCCTCCCTCCGTCCCCCTCCATCAATGTAATGAGCAAATCATGGCCACTAGGGAGAGATGTAGAGAGAAAAATCGGTCCCATTATATGTCAAGAGTGTGAAAAGAGTAGCGCTGTTGAGCGTCAACTCTAACCCCCAGCTGTCTGTGGTCTTACCTTTCCACCCAACACAATGAGCTCTTTTCCCGCACGTAGATCTGCTTATTATTTCCCTGTCTTTTTACTACAAAGTCCATCGTAGCAAATGCCAGGACAGTCGTGCCCTTTCCTGCACTAGCTCTGGCAGAGCTCAGACAAGGGTACAATGGACACAGTTACACGCGGCAAACCAAGGCTGATTTAGAGTGACTGGTCTTAAACCCGACTTATAGAGTACAGTAATTATAGGAGGTGAAGGGAGGGGCTGTGAAGGATGCTGTGGATAGGTGGGGGCTTTGGAAGGGAGGTTGTTGTCATTTGGCAGCCAGTCCAGTTGGAAAGAGAAATTGCTATTGGAGCCAGAGCCTGTGTGGTGGACCATTTATCAGCCAGTCATCGCAATGATTCACGCGATCCAGCGGGGAGCCATTATTTTACCACCCTGCTCTCTCATGGCGTCCTGCTGGTGGCGAGGATGATGATAGCTACGGGCTTTATGAGCACATGAGCAGACATATACAGTAATTGTTTGAGCACAACAGTTTGGAAGAATCCCATCACTTTTTCAGAATCCACAGTCACATGTTGTTTGTGGATTGGACTACACAGAGAAAGAATTGAGCAGTAGAGCCTAACTCAGGGGCATATGGCATTTGTTCACTGCAGCAGAACACAGAGATGCCTCGGGAAGAGACTGACAAACATGTGGTCCCTGTTGGAGGTGAGAGTAACTGGCACTGAATACATAAAGATCACAAAAACACCCTCCACCTGCTCAGCGAGTGCTTTGGGACCCGGTAGATCCGTAGGCATTGATACGGTTTTGCATTTGCTGGTCTGCATGTACAAGCAAGTACTACAGTCTCTGCATAAGCAAAATAATTCCTTTCTGAATAGGAAATTGGCAAGGGAGGCCTACGATGGCCTTCTCATAATAACAATGATAAAAAATGCTATTCTTCTATTCATTCTCCCCTAACTCTTCCTTTACCAACTTTCCCTTCTGGCACCCATGGGAGGCACATCATTCTAATATACACAGGTTTTCATCCCCTCACTTTTTGTGAAAGACCTGCAGGAGAGACAGACACAGAGACAGGGAGCGGGAGAGAGACGGAGACGGAGACTGTTTATTCAGTCAGATGGTCTAACGTGTGTGGAATAGATTTGAGATAAGGAGGAAGCTGTCTGCACAATGCCAGTTTGCATCGGTGAGTGAATGGTGTCGCGTCTGAAATCTCGCCCTCATTGACTTTGCTCTATAGTGAGCAGCAAATTGAGATTTTGTGTGTGCAGCATAATGGCAATGAGACATGTGTTAAGGCGAAACATTGCATTGTGACATATTTAGCAACGCAGCTAAGACTCTTCAGCCCATCAGGCTGTACTTAAAGGTGCAGTCAACGATTTTAATCCAAAATACTTTTGTCAAATTCAGCGAGTATCTCCTCACAATCCGCTAGCTGTCCGGTAGGAAAGAAGGAGTGATTTTGGACACAGCATAAATTGAGTATTTTTCTACTCTTTTTCACAGATCTCCTCATTGCCTTTTTAGATTATTCATCCATGCAATGTGATGTTCCCAAGATGGCTGCAACCATGTCTCCATGTCCTCTTTTTTCCTCTGCCTCCTTTCGCATCACTTCCTCATGCCATTCACTGTCATTGTGAAAAGGTGTGTGTGACTCCACTAGTAGAGCAGGGCCCATTATCGTAAATAGGCCAATAAGTAACTTCACACAACGTGTCTCCAAAGCAAGCACACTCTATATGCAAAGCAGAATCACACTGTTAAAGAAACTGGCGCCAAGTGATTATATTTGTAATTTAATTTCCATGGTCACACAGAGATAAGAGCAGGGAGCGGCTACAGTTGGCCAGGGATGAATAGAGTGACGAGAATGGGACTACAGCTTCATTGTCTGGACTGAGATGTCCGAGGCCACACCACTTACGAACAAGGGTACCGGCAGGCAGATATGGTACATACACAGGGATTCATAAGTCTGAACTCAAAGGCAGAGATAGTTCTACTGTATGCAAGAACACCTGCACTCTCAGTCAGTTGAATGGATGAATGTAAGTGCAGGATAATCAAGAAAATCTCTTTTCCCCTGAAGCAAGATCTGTCTCTCCCTTTCTGGCTGCCTCCTTTGCATTCAGTTCTGCTGAACAAGTGTAATCAGCAGGTTGGTCTGGGTGGGATGTCAGTCACAAAGCGCAATGGCTCATTGCACATTCTACGGGCGAGATGAACCGAGTCCCTGCTAAAAAAAGATGACTGAAGGACACAAGATATACTCTGCCGACATCCTCTGACTGTCTCGCTCCTTCTGTCTACTTTTTCTGAGATTGTAGAACTGCAGATATTAAATTTCCTGACTTTACCCATTTTCAAAGGGTGTCCACTTATACTGATGACAATGCAGTGGCGTGCAGTGGTCAAACTCAGATTTTGACTACATCAGAACAATCAGGGCTATGGAGAGCTAGTGGTAAACGAAAGGGAAAGACAAAGTTCATCAAAATCTGCCACAACGCAGAATTCAGTACATAATTCAGGGTCAGTGTGAAGCTGGTTTGTGACATCTCAAATCCTTTGAGTTTCAGATTTTTGTTCCAGAGGTATATTTGATTCACAGCCAATGCACAGAAACATGTAAACATTCATTGGATTATCCCAGAACCACAACAATGTCAGCGAAGCAGATTGTTCAGGGCTGCTATATATATATATATATATAGAACAAAACTTCTGCTGAAGCAAGGTCTTCTACATTGAAGTGTTCTGTATCTCCAACCAGACGAAAGTAATGTGATTCTTTGGTTTAGGCATGATCAGCGTAATTTCAATCAGGAGAGACTGGTCAGATGAAGAAAAGATAATTGCTTATTATTAACAGATGATATGCAATGCTAAAGTCTTGACAGAGTCTTTGGCTCTTGGACTCTACAGGCCGATTTGTTATCGTGGGGTGTCTGCCCTGAGCAGCAGCAAAATAAATCCCCCCCGTGGAGTCCAGACACTGGTGGTGGCATCTGATAGAATGATGAGTTAATGAAGCTGATGGACCTGGGCGGAGTTGGGGCACTTCTATAATTAAGCCTTTATTGGCCCCACAATGGGGAAATTACAATTCTCTGCATTTAACCCATCCCGGAGAAGCAGTGGGCTGCTAAGAAGCGCCTGGGGAGCAACTGGGGGTTAGGTGTCTCGCTCAAGGACACCTCGGCATGTTGACTCTAGAGGGGTTTGAACCACCAATCTTGTGGTTACGGGACGAGCGCTCTACCTCGTGTGCCACAGCCGCATGAACGCACTGAAGGTAGAGAGACAATCACATTTAGAAGAGAGAGCAGCAAGATGATAGGCTAACGATATAATTGTTTTGTTGTGCTCTTGGATAGAGGAGACCAGCTGATCTAAGCAGCTAAAATCATGATTGACAACCCAGAACAATGACAGCAGGAGTGAGTGGCACAAACTATGAGCCTAAGCATAGAGTATAGCCTTCCTGACTGAGGAGGGGGGGAGGCACAGACAGTGGTCTGAGTTTAAGGATATCATGTGTGGATCAAAACTGAGTTTATTGTCTATGAATAATCTAAGGTTTTAGTTTATATATATATATACATATATACTGTCTTGCCGAGGATGGAGGTGGTGAACAGTCCAGTATGTAGTATATTTGATGTGCTAATGACCAGTTCTTTTGTCTGGTCCAAGTTGAAAGGTTTTGATAGGCTGTAACAGAGTCGTTGTTATTGAGTAGTCCAAGTATGTCATAATAGTATTTGAAGTATGTAACGATGGATGAAGGGCTGGTACAGTCATTCATGTAGAGAAAGTAAAGGAAGGGACTAAGGACACAGCCCTGAGGGACTCCGCTGTGTCCTCAGGCTGATGAAAATCTAGTTCAAACAGATTTAAGAAATTGCGAAACCATTGGATGAGGAGTGGAGGGATGTCTATGGTGAAGTTTCTTTATGATCCGGCGGCTTTGTATTGTGTTGAAAGCAGAGCTGAAGTCAACAAAGAATACGGCAGCAAAGTTGGTAATTTCAGATGTTGGAGGAGTGATCTTCTTTTGACCCTGTAGGTGAACTGGAAGGGGTCCAGCTGTGGTGTTATGACTGGCAGGATTGTGTTCAGGAATCAAGGGATTTCATGGCTATTCGAAAATGTGAGACCAGTTTGTAGCGATTGGGTTCTGACAGGCAGGGTTTTATTGGGAACTGGTTTGATAATAGATGTTTTCCTAAGATTGGGCATTGATGCTGTCCCTATCTGATTCCCAGAAGATGAAGAAGAGGATGTGAGAGCGCTCCATAGTACAGAGTTTGAGCATTCTAGAGGGGTGCCAAATTTTTCTCCCTCCCCTTGTTCACCTTTCTCTCCTCCTCTCATCTTTATGTCTATTTCTCCCCTGCTGTCAGGTCTTTCTGCGTATTTCCTCAGCGTCTTGACTTTGAACCCAACAGCATTAACCTGTCAGGAAAGTTACAAATGTTCTGAGTGAATTATGTAAACCACAGAGACATAAAACTGCAAAAAGCATGGAGTACTCACTTTATTTCATAATTCATCACGTTCCCACATCGAGCAAAATAAAACTGGACTTATTATGTAGTCTGGCACATTCTGGCTCAAAATCCTCTGAAATATGCTTGAGAATATTAATCACACTTTGTCTTCCTGGCAAATAAAAATCTAACACACACAAACACGTGCACATATACATACATGCACAGTTTATTTTGTGTGTGATTTCATTACTCTTCAAATGAGAGCAGTGTCTCCAACATTTTGCCAGATTTCATTGCAAGAGGCAAAGCAATAGATGTTACACCAGCACCACCAAAAGGTCAAACTGAAAACAACAGCTTTCTTTCTTCCCCCTCCAAAATACAAACTTACAGCACTGATTAAGGATGCTTCGCCTTGGCAGCCAGCAAGTTTATTTATTTATCTCATCGAACACAACCACAAACACAGGAGCAAAGAGAAACACACACTTGGGGGATGGGGTGGTGGCAGTGCAGCATAATTAGTAGGACATGGCTGTATAATTGGTCTCTAATTGATATGAAGAGCAGTGGTTTATCCCTGGTTGTGTTCGACACATGCTGCCGGCTGCCGGCCGCCGGCGGGAAACACTGGTGGCCTTCTAAATCTTGGTGCCATCTTCTGATTGATGTCTCTGTAGCAAATGCCCTTCAACAATCAGTACTCACAATCTCTCTGTGTCTATCAGGCCACCTGTCTATCAGTGCGTAACATCTTCTACCATTCATCTGCCGTTTCATCCTGTGTGCCTAAACGTCTCACTATCTCTGGCGTTCTATCTCCACATTGATTTGGCCTCTCTGTCTATGAAGGCATTCTCAACCTTTGGTCTGAAAGGTGAAGGAGCAGCGTTTGTGGTGGTGGAAAGTGAAAAGTGGAGGGTTTGTTTATGAGATACTGGAAGCCATAAAAGACTGCATGCTTTTATTGGCCCAGACAGTACCCACCGGGGGGAAATAAAAGCAACTTAAGGGGAATAGGAAATCAATTCTAAAAGTACTTTTATTTTCAAAAGAAAGTGGCGTACCTGCTCTCTCAAATTAGCAAATGAGGTTTGAAGAGATTTCTTTTAATGATGAAAATTGTCACTGAGAGGCACAGCTGGACACAAGAGGTCAAAACACAGTGGATTGAATGGATTTGAAGTTTGGGCGGGGAAGCTCTTTAGAACAATTCTGTTCATGGATCGTGTGCTGATGCAAGACGACCTTCAAGGACATTCCCCTCATTTACACAGCAATTAAGCACTACCCTGTCGGTAAATTGAAAAAGAGACAAAATTCCTCTGTGGATTTAATAACAAACTCATTACCAGGGCCCAACAGGGTGGAACTGCCTTTTAATTAGAGCAACACCTGATTAACGCCCAATTAACAGAGCCAGAGCCACTTAATTCTCCCCACTTTGGCAGGTTGAGAACATAAACATAAGCAGTCCAACATCGGAGTGCTTCCTCTCCTCCTGGGAATGTGTGAGAGGAAAGTAAATAATGGCTTTGGAGGCAGTCTGCTGTCGTAGGGTCCAAATGAACCGCAGAGCTGGGGACTGTACGCTGGAAACGCATGCACTACACATGCAACTCCTGGTGGGCTGATGTACAACTGTCCGAGCAGTTAAACATCATGCTCAGACTGAGCAATCATTGACTGATTGATTGATTGGTATGACCACAGATATGTGTGCTATGTATACCTCATCATCAGCAAATAAGACACCTTTTATAGTTAAAATTACAACACAATGCTTATTTGCAATAAGCAGTTTACAATAATTATGATGTCCATATATATATATATATATATATATAATATATATATATAAACCACCTATTTTTCTTTTGTTGAGGTCTATCAAAAGTGTCACGTAGGCATCACAAGATGGTGCTATTTTAACATTCATCAACCACATGAATATTTAGTTAGTGTTTTGTTTACTCAAATTCAACAGAAAAGCCTGCACATCTGGAGCTGTTCCTGGCCCAGGGGCCAAACCGGGACAAGGCTTTATGAGATTCAAAACTTTGCAAAACCTGTCACTTTATATGAAAACAGTTGTCATCTTGCAATTGGTGCCCAAGTTTCTCAGCCAGTATTGTTGGTCCTTAGTGTGTTTTAATTTAATTTCAGTCCATACTGATAACAAACTGGAGAATCACCATCAGTTCTTCGGGAAGAGAGACTTCAGTCCCACGTACTTTCAGGATTCAAGCTTAATTCCTCTGGCAAACCATTAACTCCATACACAGTTAATCAGTATTCAGTCCTGTTGTACAGTATAGAGCTTAATGCAGCACGTAATTGCTGGTTTCTCATTAAGTCCGTGTGCTTGAATGTTTAACTTACACATTCACATTCTTCTCCTCGTTCATGTCCTCATTTCGGCACTCCAACCAAGGCTCTTCGGAGCCATGTTTCTTTTGCTGTTAGGGTAATAACTGTCACTGAAAGAGCGTTTCGCAGCCTCAACTTGAGAGGAAATCCGCCACGACTCCACAGCCTTCTCTAAGTCTGGCAAGATGTCAGGCACAACAGCTTGCTCAGCTATAAAGACTATCACCTGCAGGACCAAAAGCAGCACCCAACCTAAAGCTCCTAGCCAATAGGAGGAGCCGAGGCTGGTCAAGTCTTGACGGATTTCTTCATGGTGCTGATAGGTGAAAAGAGACCAGCAGAGGAGGAAGAAGAATCCTGAAGATAGAGGATAAAAACGAGTCAAATCAAGTATCATTGGGTGGAAAAAGTCATTAAGGTCAATTATTAAGTGCCTAGAGCTTTAAGAAAGAATTTGTATGATAATGAACTACAATTCCAAGGGAAGTAAAAAGTCCCTTAAAAAACTCCTTCCCTGCAGGATATGTAAATGAGAAGTACATAAAAGAGTTTCTGGAGGTGTGGGTTTGACAGAACTACACAAACCAAAAAGGCTATTTGGAGGTTAATTAGAATTGGGCCTGTGTTTTACTACTTTACTTGGAATGCATATATTATTTTAACACTCCCGAAACAACAGCAGTCAATTATTAATTCAGTGAAAAATCAAAACAAGGTGTGTGGCTCAGGCAAACAAGCTGTGTTCCAAATCACATACTTTTACTTTTTACTTTTAGTACATACTGAAGCTGCCCTTACAAAATATGTATTGTTGCATGCAGTATGCATTTAATTGGGACATGCTACTTAGTTATAACATTACATCTTCAACATTGACCCTCTTGTTCATATGTACGCTGCGCAGAGGATTGTGGGTCAGCACAGCCAGAAAAGCATGCTGGTTTGCATACGGCAAAATGCAACCCAATGCAATAGGACATCCTGGCATTTTTGGCATACTGCATTTAACATACTATGTGTTGGGACATGCTCAATCTTTTTTCTGGCATACTAAATAGTATAGTAGTAAGGGTATTTGAACGCATTGCAGTGTTTCTCATATTCTGAGCGGTGCGGTGGTGTTACCTGTGGAGGCCAGGGTGAGCAGCAGCAGTGTGGTGGGGTAGAGGGCTTGTCCTGCCATGAGGAGAGAGCGTGTGTTGGAATAGGCGCACAGTCTCAGATTTCCAGCAGAGGGCAAACACCAGACACAGAGCACCGGTGCTCACAGCCATGAGGGAGGAAAGAACTCCGAATACTCTCTCTGCTTCCAGCACTGGAAGACACACAGCAACAGACACACATGCTCAGTTCAAAACAAGAAGTGTAAACACTGGTACATTACGTTTTTACAATAAATAGGCAGCACAATGAATTGATGACTTGTAGGTGGATTCCCTCATAACATGTCCCTGCCTAAAAGTGAAACCAGAGGAATAAAACCAAGAGTTTGTGAACTTTTAGGTGGTTTTCATGTATATTGAGCTCACACTACATTACTTTCATTCTTTCAGTGTGTTTGTGTAACATTTGCGCAATAAAAAAACGACAATTATATTCAGTTGGGTGTCCTTAATAAGCAGTTTAACTCACATTATAACACCACCCATTTTGTTTGCGACCAAGCAAGTATTGACAAGAGTGTAAACACTGGTACATTACGTTTTTACAATAAATAGGCAGCACAATGAATTGATGACTTGTAGGTGGATTCCCTCATAACATGTCCCTGCCTAAAAGTGAAACCAGAGGAATAAAACCAAGAGTTTGTGAACTTTTAGGTAGTTTTCATGTATATTGAGCTCACACTACATTACTTTCATTCTTTCAGTGTGTTTGCGCAAAAAAAAACCCGACGCAGTTTTATTCAGTTGGGTGTCCTTAATAAGCAGTATTAGTGTATTGACAAGAATAATTGATCTAATTGACCTTGCGGGAGCCTCACCTGTAGATACATGTACTGTTACAACGGTTTTGTGGTTGTTAATTTGTCAATAGTTTATTTTATTTTTTTCTAAGTTTACTTCGAACCAAGCTGGCCATTATAGTAGCAGTTTAAGGCTCAAACAATGTACAAGTATGATTACTGTATTGTATTTTACTCTTGTACTTATGTACAAGAGTAAAGGCATGCAGCAAAAATAAGTTTTCTTCAAGGATTCAAGGTAACAAAAAAGTATTACATTAATGTTGATTTTTCACTGGTAATACTTTGTTTCTTCCTGGCATGGGGTACAATGTAAATACTACGACCAAGTCTATACTTTCTGATTACTTGTTAATGGACTAATTAATGTTTCAATACCTTTGGTGTAGTTTTTGAATATATAATCACTATCATTTAAAAACAATAATGTTTTCATAGTTTGATAATCGCTTCCAACAAAAACTGCTGTTAAAGGACATTCACAGCGGTTTCCAACCTTTATGGGAGTGGGTTAGCTCACTCTGCCGCTTATACACAGAGTGAGGGCAGAGGAATAACACTATATTCGATCTGAAATTGTGTTTGCCTTGTTACAATGTCAGTGGAATACAATCATCATTTGTTTTAGTTAACAATGTCAACAAACAAAATATAGCTAACAAAACCAGCTGACCAGGATGTGGGAAAGCTTATGAAAGAATGCACTTCTCTGGTACAGGGGCAAGCTCCAACTTGTTTATTATTGCTGAGTGAGAAGCATTTTTTGCAACCCAGTGTCTTTTCAAATGCTCCTGATGTGAGGATGATTCAGAGGTGTAAAAGGCTCCTTGAGGCTGATCTCTATCAGGATCAGTGCCTTATCAGCACAGCACATGCAGGTTTAAATATTCTTCCAATAGTCAAAGATGTAAATGTGGCATGTTGCTCACCGTTGAAGATAATGTTATCTTTATGGGTTGTCTGGTCACTGTTAGTGTTATTCCACTCCGTCCAGAGTCCCCTGTCCTTTAGCCAGAACGGTGTCCAGACTGCATAGCAGACACACAGGCAACCGGTAAACCCCACACAGGATTGAAAAAACCTGAAGCGACTGATGGAGTCGCTCAGCTCCAGCAACTTCATATTTTAGCACCACTGAGAGAAGCAAGGAAAACAGAGGAGACAGGAGGAAATACATGTGTGTTTAGAGTGTATTGAAATTGAGTGACATATGAAGGTCTCAAAACTAACCTAGTTTATATAAATCAGCTTTAAGAATGTCAAATTGTAATTAAGATACTGTCTTACCTCTGTTGTTGTAGAGAAAAAAACAGGAACAGAGCTGTAAGGTAAGTCTTTGTACAGGTACAACGAAGCTCAGACTACTAGTATACACCGAGTTTACTGCTGAACAAATACTACTGTACAAACACTTTCAACACCCTACTCGTGCTGCTCAAGACCACAAGCCCTCGCTCGCAGATCAACCCTTCAGTGTTAGCCCGCCTTCGCTGCAATGGAAACTCCCCCCAGCCAAATTTCCCTGTGCTTTCTCCACTGTGACCTACCAACTCACACTGTAGGGAAAGTGAAAGCACCATTCAATATTTGAGGAAGCAGAAGTTTGTGTAGCCAACACTAAGCAATACAGAATAAAGAATAACTGGACATCAAACTGTCAAAAGTCTTTAAAACCCCTTGATTCTTAGAGAGAGAGAGTGAGAGAGAGAGAGAGAGAGAGAGAGAGAGATGTTTATGTCAAATTCAGAAACTGTGTGTGGGGGTGTCAGAAGGTCATTATGTATGACAAAACATTTAAGGAAACCTACTGTTTGTCACAAGGGGGCGCGGTGTGATGTGGTTGATGACGTCTTCAATAACACCAATGGAACAGCGCGCACAGCCCACCCAAAAGAGATTGTTCGAAAATGTCACACAAACGTGCCATCGGAACATGTTTCATAAGAAAACAAGATAGTGTATATCTTAAAATAAATACATATTAACATATTTTTCAATGGCCAATTCAGATGTACTCGAAATAAAAGATTATAGTCAAATAAAGAATTAATAAATTCCTTTATTCACAGATCATTACATTTACAGAAAGTACCATACTTTCTAATAAAATAAAGTGCATCTGATCAAATAATAAAGATTTATAATACAGATTATGACTAAAAATGTTTAAGAATAGAGCGGGACTGATTTTGGTTGATTTACATTTGGCATTCACTTAAGAGTCGGAGTAAATAAACATACATTTTAGCAGTCTGGATTACAAAAAAAAACCAAGTCTGTCACCCTAAACAGTTTAAGAAAAAGGCCTTGAGATGCAGGTAGAAAAGTGGCCTTGCCTGCTTTACTTTTCTTCTTCTCTCCTCTTTACCCTGCTCTCAGCTTATTTTTGCTCTTCACTAAAAGTCAGCAGTCAGATTTGTGTCAGGTGTTTGTGTCAAGCTCTTCACCTCAAACGCAGCGGCTAAGAAGGATGCTGAAGGGCTGCCTCTTGAAATTTGGCAGCTACATTCGTGCCTTTTTCCTAAGCTTACTTTTTGGCTCTTTGCAGCAGGGCCTTGAATACATCAAGAATCTCTGGGTCCTCCCCAGCAGACAGCTCTGGAGTGTTTTTCTCCAGCCAATCGGAGCCGTGGATCTGGTGCCTGAGAGTGCCAATCAGAGAGTCCAGGCTGTCTGCGGGCTTAGATGCTTGGCAGTCCAGCAACACGAACTCATGAGTGGCCAGCGAGCCTGTGTCAGGAACAGGGTTATCCTTCTCCTTCTGCTGGTCCGGTGACTTGCTCTGGGGTGATGGTGTTGAATTGACAACCACAGCATTGTCTGAATCTGCACTGTCCTCTTTCACTGATTTGTTGCTTTCCTCACTGGCTTCTTTGATAGAGTGCGAATAAGGGCTGATGCTTTTCTCTTCAATTTCTTTCAAGGCCTCCCTGATTCGCTTCAAGCCTGAAATAACACAAAAAACATGAACAGAACAAGTCAGTAACTATTATCCAATCAAAGCAGAAGATAAACTGGAGTAGCACAAACCTTTGGATGAGTAAATGAAATAATACATACGATCTAATCGATGTCTAGTTTAAGTAAGAGTATGGGAATCAGACTGACCGAGCTCCAGAAGGTGCAGCTGGTCTGCAAAGACAATGCGGAACCAGCCGGGCGTGGAGCAGGAGAAGGCCTGACCACAGTTCAACGCCACCTTGTGTCTAAGGAAACACCTCCACAGGGTCAACTCTTCCTCAAACGTCGACTCTCTGAGGTACTGCCAAAATGGAGAGATAGAATTGACACATCAAGCCCTTGGGAAGGAACACACAATGTTTTTCAGAAATACTGTGCGGGGTTATTTTACATTTGAATTAGTGCCAATTAGAACTTAAATGTATCAGCCCAAACATCTTAGCATGACTTTGATCTCGGTACCTCTCGGAGGTCGACCCAGACATACAGTGAAGCAGGTCTGTCCAGATAGGGGACGCCCAGTCTCTGCAGCTCTCCTGTCAGGTAACTGTGAGCGGCTTTCAGTCTGCGTCTGTTCTCGGGTAGAAAATTGTCGCTGATCCATTCTGGAAGACGAGAGCGTGAGGTGACAATACGTAGGTGTGAATTAAATGTTACAAGTCATATCAGAGGAAGCCGAAACATAGCACATTTCTGAATTGATGAAAAGCTTGCATCAAAGATTATTCCAGTTTAGCAATTTAAACAAACAAAAAACAGCTTGCTATGTACAAGGACAGTTGATTGTATTAGTGTTAATCTTGAATGGTCTTTACCAAAAGAGGGTTCATGTGGGGATTATTTTCTCAACACATTGTTTTGGCAAAAGCACATCAGAAGCTTGGATCCATAAAGAAAAAACAAGTCTTATGAAACCAAACAGTATATTTACACCAATTTACTTCTGTTTTTTCTTTTTTAACATTTTGATTTCACTATGTTATATGGTTCTTTACCTTAATAATTCACTGTTCTGCATTGGACAAAATTGAGATTTGGAGTTTGAGACTTGAGATTTCTTTAAAACACAAACATCAGTGGCTTTTGGATAAAATCAGTTCAGGAAGAATTTATTTGACCCCAAAAAAGATTGGATCCATACCTCTGTCCTGCAGCAGTTGTGCTACCTGGTGCTGGGTGGTTCCAGAGATACCGTGGAATGAGGCCAGCTGTGCCATGGCCTCCAGAAGCTCTGTGTTCTCAGTGTACAGGGTGCCTATTCTGGTTCCCGCCATTGCAAAATCCTAGAAACGACAGAAAAAAAAAACATTTTTATTTTCACATGCATGCATGAAATTCCAAGTTAAGTTTAACCCATCCTAAGCATTTTTGAGCAGTGGCCTGCTATGAAGACACTTTGACATGCAAACGGGAGGTGCCGGGGATTGGACCGGCAACCTTGTTATTTTAGGACAACCCGCCCTTTTACCCTGAGCCAAAGCCGCCCCAAAGAGTAAGTAAATGAAAAAGGACAGTGAAAGAAAACACCCACTGAGTAAACACGAGAGATATCACTGTGCTGTGAGCAGGCCAGGGACATAAAGGGTCTCACGCTCTCACACAGTGCAGAACAGTACGTACCTTGCTCATCCCCCACATCACATGTGTCCTCTGTGCGTCGGGCAAACTGAAAGAAGAGCACATCGTTAGCAGTTAAGAGGCCGTCTCCAGCCACAGTTGCTATGATTAAAGGTCTAATAGAGTAATCATGCAGAGGTTAGGTTCATGAAGTACCTGTCTATACTGAGGACACTGTGAAAGGCAGCAGACTCATCAAAGACCGTCAGCATGTATACTTCATCGACGATAGAGTGGAGCTCATTTCTAAAGCAGGAAATCGTGGAGAGAAAGTGAATATAAATATAAACAGTGCAGCGTTAATAATAAACCTTGGTTTTATATTGTTAATCATTGTTTATGACAAAGAAAAAGCAACAGAAATGTAAAATGGTCCACTCAGCGTCCCACGTCGGAGTAAAAGCACTGTGGTTTATGGTTACAACCGCTCAGTGCCTGCAAGCGTCCGTGGAGGGAATCACTCCGGCAAGATGATTTAGAAAACATGATACAGGAGACTCCTTGGCACATAGCTCCACTTGACAATATGCTGATGGTTAAGAGAGGTGATAAAACTCCATCAAGAGCGCTCGATATTCCGTACGTGGGACAGAGCTCTCATAGGAACTGTATGCAGTGCTCCCTGGCACTTTGTGCCTGAGGATTACAGTGTCAGAGAGATAATAGTGAAAAAAACAGACCTTTTGGCAAACTCCAAGAAGGCAATCATCTCCTCCGGGGTGTAGACCTCAGCCAGAGGGTTGTGGGGGTTCATCAGAATAACAGCTCGGACAGTCAAACCCTAAAAAGAGATGGCCAGTTTCTAAATGAATATAAATGTCTTCAAAGTCTTTAGAAATGAAGCTGTAAAACCAATCACTGAGAATAATAAAGCTTTCAAGGCGTTTATCTAAAACAGAGAACTTTGTCCAAGCATTTTTCTAGGGGTTCACACTCTCTTTAAATATTCATTGAGGAGAAGTTCTTGAAAATAAATGCATTCATGAATTACCTCTTGTTTAGCCCTTTTAAGCCCTTCTTCTAGTTTTCCCACAGTGAGGTGGAAGGGTCGACTGCCTTTGCCATCGGCCTAAAAATGAAAATAACAACACATTCAAATTGGACAACTGACAATACACCTTACTGCGCGGGACCACATGATGCACTTAAAAGGTGAATGCAATAAGCTTATAAATGTGAGACGTATTGAATGTATAGGATCAGTACAGCACAACAAGTACATGAAGAGCAAATATGTTAAAGCACATAGTAAGCACTGCAAGTAAATCAGACCCTGTATTCCTACCTCACAGTCAAGAGGAACATGGAAGACTTTTACATCACTGTACAAATGTAGATCCTCGGTGAGAATGCCGTAGAAAGGAGTGGGAATGAGAATGGCATCTACGACATAGAAAAACACAATGACTTCCGAAATACAAGCACATCCATCAAGACCCATATAAGCTGCCATTAAGGTTATTAGTTGTCATTTTCATTGCTTAGAAGCTAATTCAACATTTTGTAAAATTTGCTAATCTGAATTATGCCAGGCATATTTGCACAAATAAATGGTTTAAAATGAAAAATGATCCATGTTGATAGTAAATAGACGAACATGGGCTCCTTTTGAGGCTTATGATTTCCAAAGCACTTGTTAAGCAAAACAAATATGTTACATTGCTTTAAATGAGGTTCTGCTTGGTGGGGGCACTAAAGGGATAAGCAATTTATGTAACTGCCCAAACATATAAATGAATGAATAGGTGCTTTGTTTAAATGATTATGCTACAACTCCCCCATTCTATTCTATTTTAAACAATGATCATTTTTAAAACAAAAACAGGATTTTGTTATTGTTGTTATACATATTTGTATTCATGCAGTATAGTTATGGATGTATTGTGTGTGTGTCAGTGCATTCTGAACCTACCTTTAGGGTCACAAATTACTGCAGCAATACACGAGAAGAGGGAACTACAGCCATTCATCACCACAACCTGAAAAAACACACAAACGAGCACATCCACCATGTTATGAAAGACCCAATTAAGGCACGGAAGGAGGCCTGATAAATATGCTACAAATTCATCCACCTCATTTATTAAATCTGCAAATTAGGTTGGTTACCAAAAACAATGAAAAAGCTATGTTAGTTCAGTTGCAGCATTTGGTGTCTTTATAATCATTACAGAGATAATAAGATAAATGAATTTAATCCATCGCCTTCATTTCTGAGAATGTCTTCTGCAGCAGCAGTGTAAAACATTTATAAAGGACTTTGCTGGACATATGTATCAGTCATGGGAAGGGAACCTTCTTTGCACAAATTAAAGTAATCCTGATGGATTAGTTATACAAGAACAAAACAAAGAAAACCTAATGTAATCCAACCAGTTCTAAATTGACTACATTTGTTTGTTTTAAGATATGCAGCTTCAGGGCAACTCTGCTAATTCATGTTTGAAACAATTTGAATGTTTGTTTTAAGTATGTTACTTGTTTCTTTTGTTCTTTTGTTTGAGCTTTTATTGGAAGAGTTTATGCTGCCATCTGGGCCAGGACTGCCTCGGAAAAGAGATTTTAAATCTCAATGGGACTATCCTGGTAAAAACGTATTTTCCTCTTTTGACGAAAGAAACACAATTAAAAGCTGCAAGTCAATCAGTGTGCTCAAGTCCCGTTGATTTGTCTTAACAACAAATGTATTGTTTTGTTAAAGAAGTTGAAAAAGTTTCAAATTAAAAGTCCTGCACTATTTTTTTTTAAGTGTGGAAGAGCACACAATTATTAGAAGTAACATGTTATCTAGAGAGAGTGGTATTATGCAAAGGTCCCAATATCTACAGTCATAGTATAAATGTTGTACAATATTTCCCTCTTATATATTGTGGAGAAAAAGTAAATACTGTCGTCTCTGTGTTGACTACAAATACTGTGTGAGTAATAATGTGTTTTGTATAGAGTATTCAATTGACTGTGGCAGCGTTCTTGCACAGACAGTTTTCATATAACTTGTGTTAAATTCCACCAATATAATCTTCACTCACGTTGTCGGCTTTCAGTTGGTTCGGAGAACGGCAGTAGTGAGTCAGGAACTTAGCAACCTCCTCTCTCAGGCTGGAAGAGAACAAAGTTTATAAGACAGGTTTACTTTGAAAGGTCTAATTAAAATGTAACTTTATTACCAGCCACTCATCCACAGTAAACTGAAAATAAAGGTCCATTTTAATCTCTTACAATGTGTGTCCCCTCCAGTCTGAATACTGCAACAAGGATGGGCTAATATATAGCATGTCAGGCTTGGTCAGCTGTAGCAGAGAGGAAAACGAAATTAATTTGTGAATGCAGGCAGAATAATGTAGATGACCAGGGTTGTATTGCAGTGTTAATCTTACCCGGTTATGAAGGAGATCATAGCAGAGCTTGTTCTCACTGGTTCCCATGTTGATTATACCCTGGGAGTGAGAAAAAGACATTAGAATTGTTTGTTATTGTGTCATATTTTGCCACATAAGAGCTCTAACAGGTGTAAAAGGTATTTTAGTCATGCCACAGACTCACATCGGGGTTCTCTGTGTCGTGGTGTTTGTCCATTGAATATTGGGCATAGCTCTCCTGGAGAATGCCTTGATTCTGTCGGATGCTGTTACCACGGGTGGACAGGTACACGCTATGGCCGAGAGATTCTGGACCTGTCTGTGTTGCCAAAACATCCTGGGACATTTCGCAGGCCTTCACAGGCGTAGGATGTGTTGATTTTACAGTTTCCTGTGTGGAAACAGCTTGCGTAGTGGGAGCTTCTGAAGGTGACTGAGCTAGAGATGATGAGACGGAGGGGGCGGCTGTGGTCCTCAGTGATGCTGACAGATGAGCTAGGGGTGAGAAGGACGGGTCAGTCGGTGATGCCGCGGCGGTTGGAGCACCCTGTCTGACGGCAGCCAATGCCCCGGTAAGCATGCTGAACAGGCGGAGCTCATGCTGGCGCTCCTGCTCCGCCCTCCTCTCCTCCCTCTGTTCCCTGCGCTCCTCTGCCTGCAGCTCGCTCTCAAGCCGCGCCTCCTCCAGGGAGAGGAGGCGTTCCTCTGCTGACTGCTGCCACTTCAGGAAGCTGGCCAAGGCTTTATCCAGGCTCTTTTGACCGCCGCATCTTGCGCCCCCATGGGCCCATGACGTTTTGCCACCCAGGCGTCGCTTCCTCTGTCCCACAGAGGTTGGAGGATGAGGAGCCTTCGTACTCGGCTGCTCGGATGTGTCCTGTGGCAGAGGACCACCATCAGCCTGGGTAGAAGCTGTGGCAGAACCGGCAATGTTCAGGTCACTAAAACCTAGGGATAAGAAAAGAGAAATAACTTTTCAATTGCATATTACTTTCTAACCTTTAGGTTATTACTTTGATAGTGATAATAATAATCATAGTATCTGGATTGACAACCTGAGGGGGAGATTCTTGCATTTGCTGAGCTCTCTCCTCGACCCAGAGAGTCCTCTGGCCCCAGTAGAGACTGCCCATCGGTTTCCTGGTCATCTCCAGATCCATAGTACATCTCGGGGGGAGCAACACCTGCATTCAGCATGCTCTCCTCCACATCTTCACATTTAATATCCAGTGGATCTCCAGTTTTGGGGGCTGACCAAACAGAAACCCACCCGAGGAAGTGGGACCAAAGGCGCCTGAGGGAACTCCTTGCAGGTATGACTCAGGCCCGCCCTGGCTGTGAAACACCTGTTGAGCTATGACAGCTCCGCCCATGGAGGAGTAGGTGATGGCAGGTCGGTTGGCCAGCACCCTGTCCATCACATCGTAAAACTTCCAGGACCTCAGTTTGTGATTGTCCTTGATGCGGCGGTACTCCAGCTTCATCTTCTTGATCTTCTCCCTGCACTGGTCACCGGTGCGGTAGATGCCCTTTTCGCGCAGAACATGGGCTATGCGGTCAAACACACGCTGGTTGCGCAACGAGCTCTCCAACTCGATCTGCACCGACTCGTCGGACCACAGCTGGAGCAGCTCCACTATCTCCGGGTCGGTCCAGTTGCTGCCTCGCTCATGCCTCCTGCCGCGGAAGTCCATCCTCTAAGTTACAGAGAGGATCCTGGGATGAAAACAAAAGACAACATTAGCGGCCACGTCCGTCTCTGCACACCTCCAATGCACACAGAGCATGTATTGATTAGTTTATGTGATCAATACATGCTCGATATTTACCCACTTGTGTTCTCTGACCGTGAATAGAGATAGTTTTGGGGCTGTCACTCAGATGTGACACCCCCGTAGGCAAACACATAACACAGCTGGTTAGCCCGACTGGTTTAAAATCATTAACATAGATTTGTTCAGCCGGTGCTAAGATATGTACTTCATTTTTTTTTAAGAGCAAATGTGTCCTAACTTGGCAAGATGGGGAATGGACCATACATCCATGGACTAGACGCGTACACAGATATCTACATCCGGGTTGACGGCACATGCGTGCTGTCCTTATTCCGGGATAACTTTGGTCCGTGCTAAGGGGGAGCTGCTGAAAGCGGGCTGGGTTTCACTCATACCAGGCTATGGGGAAGGGGGTAGAGGACACAACCATGCGAGCCAGACCAGGAGGTTTGTGTTATGGCCCCCTCTACCGTACGGTGTGCTCGGTCACTGGCGGGTGTAGTTCGAGTAGACGTCCACTAGATGGCGGCCGCACACAGAGGCACACACCGGCGGTCTGGGAAACAAGGATGTGTGTTTTGTTAACTAGCGCAGCCCTGTAATCCCGTATAACAATAAAAAACACCACCATAGCGGTTGAAATCAACGCAAAAAAAAGCATTATTCTTGAAAAAATGTATCCCCTACCATTATGAAAGCATTAAATCGAAGCTTTGTAGGTAAATGTAGTTCCCTTTTATAAATGTATACGTTTTACTTGCACATCAAGGATGGGTACATTAAAATAATACCACACTAATTGATTAGTTAATCAATTGGCCTGCTTGCGAAAGTGAACTTCTAATGACGAATTAAAAAGTGGGTAAACGTGCCCTTTAAGGTGAGTGCATTCCTGTTTTGGGCTA
The DNA here is from genome assembly GCF_027596085.1 of Anoplopoma fimbria. Lineage (NCBI taxonomy): Eukaryota > Metazoa > Chordata > Actinopteri > Perciformes > Anoplopomatidae > Anoplopoma > Anoplopoma fimbria. The sequence goes on along the minus strand of NC_072467.1, from coordinate 6,175,848 downwards.
CATCTAAACAATCACCGCCCCTTTCAACCATCACGGTGATGCAAATCAAGCACACGCGTCAGCCCATTCGGCTCCGAACGTGACGTATTTCCTGGAGAAAATGGTTTGTGGCAATTTTGTTGTCATCTCCACACAGTAGTGAGCCCTTGTGTTGTATTGGCATGTAGCACCATCATTCTCCATCAGTATATGTATTTAGTGTGTGAGTTAATGCCAGCATAACGCAGAAACAAGTCATGTTAAACAACTCAAACCAAGCACACTTAGAGGAAGAAACCGGCTAAATATATATATATAATCAGAGTGATGGCAAGTTGGTGGAGGGGACCAAGCAGGACCGGGGAGTTGGATTGAGCAGCTGGAGGAGGATGGGCGTGATCGGATCGCATCACTAGTCATCTTCTAGACTAAGTAGAGGACGCACCGCCTCAGGCTAGATGTAAAGTAGAAAGTCAAACCTCAGAAGAAAAGGAGCGTCTCCGCCCGGAGGAGGAAGAAGAAGATAATAATAATAATGAGGAGGAGGAGGCAGGACGTCTCGCGTCTCATTGGCATCTCAGTTTCTGGAAAAGCCACGAGTTCGATGTTTTCAAAGCAGGGAGGGGAGCCGTGGCAGAGTGGGTGGGAACAATGGGAGTATGTGCGGAAAGCATGAAGGGGTTTTTTGCATAAAGTCTCACCAGTCTTCCCAGTCAGGTAAATCCTTCCCCCAGTGTGGGTAATCGGCTTTTTTTTAAAAAAAAAAAAAAAAAAATAACAACATAGGTGGATCTGTTTTTATTGGAGGAGACATGACTTGACCGGCTGGTCCGTATCGCTTCCTCTCTGAAGTTTATTGTTGGTAAGATGACGGCATGTGTGTTGTAACTCCTGTGTTTCCTGTGCAGTAGTTTTCTGCAGCATGTCTCCTTTGATTCTGTTCATTAATTCGCCTCTCTCTCTGTCTCGCTTGTAGTCTCTGCCTCTCAGGTCAGGCAGAGCTTGTTTGGACTAGGCACTGTTCATCCTCACACTGACATCATATATTTGTGTCTTATTTTAAGCAAAGTAGAGTGTGCTCACTTTGAACCAACAAGCTGAAAAAAAAACTCAACTTTTAAGTGATCTAACTCATCCTTTTTTTGTCCTCTGGTTATTGTTTTTTTTAGTTGTTGTTTTTTGTTTTTTTTATCACAAGTGCAACTCCCAGTGTGATCTCAACAAGGGAGGAAGTCAAGGTCACTAGCTGTTGAGGCAAACAGCACGGCTCTGCGCTTCCTCTTCAATTGGATTACGCTACCTCATCCTATTATAGATTACCATATAAAACTAACCTTTTATGCATGTCTTTGCTGGGCCTAAATCTTGTCTAGGTCAGTTAAGAGATCAAAGCTATTAAAAAGGGATGCTCCTATGCTTATGTTGCTGGGGGGGGGAAGTAGGACTGTGTGGTTCACATGTACACCTCTCAAGCTCTGTTAATTCGTCACCAGTGCTGGGTTTAACAATACTGGTAATCCTTTAATAGCGAACTCTTACGAGCACACATATTTTATAAGAAGCATAAAACAGGAATGCAGTGGAGGAGAGAGAGAAGTGGGAAGACAAACTTGTCGTCACTATAACTCATCTATAGAGCAGGGCAGCGAGTGTTGTGGATGAGAGGAAGTTTGACACATGGAAAAATGCCAAGATTCATATGGCTGGATCTCTCTGTGTGGGACATTACTTATAGAATTGATTCTTTCTCGTGGACACATTTGCTGGTGCCCTAGACAACATTTTTATCAGGCTTTTTCCATCTCCGCAGATCGTAGGCAGCAGGAGCAAAGATGGATCAGGCTTTAGTGGCACTCAGTCAAGGCGTTCTGGCTTACTTCAAAGTGTGTCTCTGACGATCGGTGTACAGCTCACTTCCAGCTGTGTACCGCTTCCCTGACAGAACACAACATGCCTGTGCGATGCCTCTGTTTTTTGCCAATACCACTCTGACTTGGAGCAATTTTACCCTTTCAGGAGAGGACGCATGGCTGTCAGTGGTCCTTCACATATGCTGCAGTTCTCTCCTGTGCTTTGGTTTTCTGTCAGAGTGTAGCCCAGAGCACATGGTGGGTGTTGATTTGGCTGGTGGGCAGTCTGAAACAGAGCTGGAGTGCTGCATATGGTCCGTCACAGCTCAGAGTGCTTGTCATTGGCAATGGAAATCACCTGTTCACCTCCATCAAAAGTCGATGTGTTATTCTGTCACATTGTGTTTAATGCGTCTCTCCAGGGATATCAAAAGTTAACTGAATGCATATGCTGCACATTTGCACTTCAATAAAACATTTTTTTTATAACGGTAGGCTTCTGCTGACGTTCACTAAGCAGTTTCTCTGGTGCAGTTAGGGTCAAGTGTTTTTCTGGTCATACAGATTTTCCAGATGGGTGGGAAAATCTAATTGGAAACTTTCCGTTCTCTAACCCAGTTCTCTAAACTCCATTTTGTTTTTTTTTAAACCAGCACTTTATAAGAGGTCGATCTAGAGCTGCGGTATAAAACTGAATATTAGAATGTGTTGGACTCAGTGGCATGATATTGATAATGTAGTGACATAATAGGTTTGACTGTTGGTCAACATAAATAATCTGTGATAAATCAGTATTGGCCAATAATAAACCTCCTGCTTATGTGTGCTCACAATAGAGTTTAGACCATTGTATCATATAGCCATAACACAGCTTCAAAGATCAGCAGAGAACAACATATTAACAACCATATCAGCAACATTTTGATACAGTTTTAATATAACCATATTGATATCACTATATATCAAAATTCCCCCCAGATCTTGCTAGATATTTGCGCACTCATTTTTCAGCAGTCTGGCTCGTAACAGATATCAAAAGCTATTGTTCCTGAAAGCTGCAAGTCTGTAGAATATCCAGCAGTGTAGAGCACGGCTGGATGTTCTGTTGCCCACGGCCTCAAATGATGATATCACGACAATAAAGAATGCATAGTGTTGATGCATTGGTGATCCATCACCCTCTCCGCTCACAGGACAGGAATCACTCTGTGGTTAGTTGGTACTCCACAGTCATGTTCTGTTGAACACGGAGCAGCTACACCCGAACGGTTGGGGCTGAAGGGCACTCCTCAAACGCTCCTCGGCTGTCACGGCTTAGGCAGAGGCTGGGTGAATATTCAATATGAGGATTTATCGTCTTTCAATGCAATCATATTGTGATAAAATGATGCGCAAGTACGCCGTCCAAAATTGACAACAAGCACATACTAACTGAAATTTTTCAGAAAATCTGATTATTTTGCACTTGAGTTTTTAATTAAATGAAAAAACACAAAGTACCTTTCTTCAGTATTTAATTGCTTAAGCAAAAGCCATTTGTTTTGATAGGAACTACCTGTTGTTGCTGCTGCTGCTGTGTTCCATAATAGAGAAAGTGTTTTTTTTGAAAAGCAGGAATCTTTGAAGAAATAATTCTCACCATCCTTGTCGCCGTGAGATACTGTCAATAGCTTGAAACAGAAGCTGCTGAATTAATAATTCAAAGGCGTAATGTTATTTTATAATACCACAGGTCACCTATCCGCCCCTGCATTTCCACTGGCTCACTCACTCGACTGTGTTGCTAATCTTGAAAGAGGTTATGCAACTGATTTTCTATTTTCGTTATAGTTGAGATCCTAATGTCTCCCATGGTTTGAAAGTTGAAGTTTCATCTCAGTTTCAGGCCTTTGATGTATATTGTAAGAGTAAGCAGCCTCTTGTTAACTCCTCTAAAGGCTGCTTTTTGAGAGAAGGTGTTTTGGGGCATCGTGTTATTATGTGCTCGTTATTTTCGGCAATGCTGTGTGGGGGAGGGATAGCCCTTCTCTCCTCCTCCTCCTCTCTCCTCCTCCCTCTCCATCTAGTCCTCCCTCTCGGTGACAGCAGACCCCCTGCTCCTGTTTTTGTGACTCCAACATAGCATCTAATGAGCTCAGAAGAATTGCACCACAGGAAGAGTGACAGCCCCTGGTCATGTTTCCACCACCTCTCCTGCTGCTCTGCAATCCACACCCACTCCTAAATGTATCTGTGTAGCCACAGATACATTCAGATTCAGTGAGCGTCTCCTTTTCCAATAGTTTCGATATGCGTAACTCCCGGAAGCAATTGTTAGGGTGAAATGAAGGACAAGGGCATCCTCCTTTCTGGTTAAAAGTTCTGAAATGTTTCCCTGTTTTGGACAATGGATTTTACAGAGAATTCAAGGCAAAAACAACAGCTTACCTGCAAACCTTGCTACTTTTCCGATTGCCCACTGCCAAGCTATAAGCATTCTTTCAATTAGGGTTAGTAGTTTTTGTTCTCCAAGTCCACAAGAACAAGCCGTTAATTGACTGGACCCATAGTATGTGTGGAAAATCAATATGGATGCACTCACTAAAATGAGCTTGTTTTCCATGATCCAAGCTTAAAGCAGTTATGTGAAACCTCAACCCTAATTCTTAAGATCATCTAAAGGCCACAATGTTTTTCAGTATTATTGTATGTCTGTGGGTAACATGTCATCATGTCTATGAACAGATCCCCAGTATGACTGGACTGTCTGTGTTGGCCTGTGTTGTAACTGTTGTTATGTGCCGTCTATATTACCAGTACAGTGGGGTCAGGACGTGAAGAGACTTGGTGACGAGGTGAACTGCCACCTACTTCAAAATAATCACTTAATTGGAATGCACTGTGAGAATACACAGCTTTTTCTTTCACCTTCTATGCCTATATGAGGAATCCAATCACATTCGGTCACAGTCAGTGGAACAGCCTGTTCCACTGCAGGTTTGCCTTACCTTGCAGAAGATAGGCTCCCGTTGTTTTTCAAAAAATCCATTGACAAGACTGAAAGTCTAAAAGCTCCATAGCAGCCCCCCTATAGCCTGCAAATGGTCATCACACTCCACAGCCTGAAACTCTTTGAGAGAATGAACAGCGCATTGAGGGTTTTGCTGCCTTAAGGGAGCTGGGATAGAAATGTTCATTTGTTCTGAGTGTGGCCATAGAGGAAAATACCACTTGGTCATCGAAATCAAGATGGTTTATCTCTGCGGGAGCCGTAAACTGCTGAGCAAAGTTCACGACAATCTGCCTACAATAGGTTAGATGAGAGCAGCTACGTTGAGTGCTCAAAATAAAGGGAACATCCTTACGGGAGCATGCATGTGATCAGTCACCTTTATTGTCCGTTGGTACTGACATATTCAGACATTATCAGATATTCAAAACCATACTGACTACAGCATCCCACAATGTGCTCCGCTGCTTTTCCCCATCCTTCTTTTCTTTGTACCTGCTAAAGAGGTTTATAAGGTTTATTTATGGGAAATTCAATTTCTTTGAATTCTTACCCTCCCAGAAAATCCAGCGGGAAGTCGTAAGTGAACAAAACAGACTTGCATTTCTTTAAATTCAAAAGGTTTAGACCAAACACTTAAAGTAGCTCCTATTTCTTTTCACATCAGTGGAGCAGGGATTGACTCACCGACTGGCACTTTGATGCCACGTTGGTGGGATCAGCGGTAGGACTAGACAGGCATTTAAACTTTTCCTCCTCCTCATCTTTCTTTTGGATGGACCGATATACTTAGTGGATTCCAACACCGTATCATCTTTCCTTTCACTCCGAGTCAGTTAACTCATCACAAAGCTTTTTCCTTTTTATGTGTGACTTACAGGCTCCTTTCCTACGACTCAAAGAGCTACAAATCAAAAGCCTGCAGAATGGCCCAACCTGAAAAATGTTCTTCCTTTCAACATTTGCTCAAATGATGGTCCTTTTTAATACGCTTGTTATTTTTATTAATCAATTAAAATATGCTGTACAGTAACTTCATCCTAAACCTAAGAGAATTGTCTGAGCGAGCGTTTAAATGTCTTCTACCTCAGACGCCTTGACCTGTTTAGTTGCCACCACTAGCTGTGTACTGGTTTGCTTGAAGCTCATCCTGTATTGAGCAACATGCCTACTGTATATCAGTATCATTACTATTTCAGGTCTGAAAAAGATAAAAAATAAACATTCTGTTTTCATCAGAACCCATGTCTGTTTTGACCTAATATTTATGCCTTGCCCATTGATGAAGACGTCCTTTTATCTCCTTTGTGTTTGCAATGGACAGTTAGCTTAGTATGACGCACGATAAGGTCTGCGGGTGGGCTGTTTGTTTTGGCTTCAGATTTGGGTTGCAGTAGGTAATTCAGGCCCAAGGGTGACCCAGTTAAGAAGGCCGTGTGTGTGTTTAAAGCTGGCTCTGTCCTCTCATCTCCAGGACACTGTTCTACTTTGCTGCTGTAAGGTAGAGCAGCCACATTCTGCCCCGGGTAAGCAGTGACACACGGACGGAAGGACTGCCCTGTGAAGTTCGCTCCTTTTTAATGGATGCCAGGGTGGCCCTGCAGCACTTATGGACAGTCCTTGTCCTCCTGACTGCAGAACTGAAGTGGATTGATGCTGCAGAGGTCTACACCAACGCTTGGGCTGTCCAGATCAATGGGGGGTCAGAGGAAGCCGACCGCATCGCCGAGGAACACGGTTTCATCAACCACGGAAACGTAAGTCCTTCTTTAGCTTATGTATGCGTGTGTGAATGCGTGAATTTGTCTCAAACTCAATAACCATCCATGTCACTGCATGTGAGAAAGTATCCATACACAGCTGTGGCTTGTAGGTGAACATCAGTGTTACAATACTGTTGTACATCAAAGCCGAGCATCAGAGAGCCAGACATGACCCCTCAAGGCAATCCTGTTTTTGCAGCAGATTGCGAAAGTATGGCCCTCTCCTCTTCTCGTATTTTAAGTGGGGCAGGCATTACTTCCAAACACACTGGCAGACAGTTGTGTTTACAGTGTTGGGACTAGGCGGGAATAACAAGACTGTTATTGCAGGGTCTCAAGGAAGGATGTTGTGTTTAATTATGATGTAGGTAGTTTAGTTTTATCGCCACCATTTCAGCTTCTGTTTGTGGTATTGCCAAGTCATTTTAATTAAGTTAGCTGTTGTGTCATAAAGTAAGCAGATAGGCGAAAGAAAAATAATTTGAAGAGGAGAAGAATAGTGGGGGGGGGTAGACTTATTCTCTCAGTGGTGGGTTAAGTCACTTGAATATCAAAATGCCTCCAAGGCTAAGCTTTTCCATATTTGTGCTCAGCAGTTGACAGTGAGTCGCTATGTGGTCCCCTCTTCCCCTGTTGCTCCACTTGAGACTTCCCTTCATTTGCATGCGTCTTTGTGGAGCTGCCTGAGCGCTACACACGCCACTGAGCAGCCTTCTGGATTACTTCTTAGGAATATGCGTAGGTGGTTCTGCATATTCTCTCCCCACCTTCAATAAAGAGGATTTTCTAAAAGAGGGGTTTGCAAAATGAATACGGGCTTATCTTTGCTTTTTTATTTATTTAGTCAACAACAGAGCTTTGTCTGGCGTGCAAAGCCAGATGTTTTTAGTCTCCCTGTTATCATCAGAACATTTGTCACATTGATCTGGACAAGATTAGATGTGTGTCGTTATTAAATGCTCTTTATTATCCAGCACGTTATATTAAATTGTATTCATGTGACTTAACGTTTAGTTTGTCTAAGGGACGTATACATTCTGCTTAGATCTGGAGGTCATTGTATTGATCTGAGCAGTTGTTCCAAAAGTAGAGACGCATTGTACTGCGCAGTGAACGAAAGAGTGTACACTAGGTTTAATGGGAGTTTTTCTCTTAATTGCTTCTGTGAATTCTAGAGAGCGGATCAATCTCTATTCTAAGTGAATTGGATCAAATGAAATGTTAAATATTCTGCTCACAGAGCACACATACATATTCTAGACAACCACCCAGGAACACTGCTATGGAGCAAAAAAAAAAGTCTCTCTTCCTCCGAACGAGGCAATTCTTCTTTCTTTCATAATCTCCTTATATGATCACTTTCCCTAAAAAACTTTCTTCTCCTGTTTATCTCTCCTTCCCTCATGTAACCCTAACCATCAGCGTCCCTTAGACCACTAGATCATTGTGAAGATGTATAATTTTATTTTCCCCCCCCTATGTCAATTTGTGATTGAGTCAAAGCAGTAGAGCACAGTCACAGTCTACGACGGCTGTCTCTGAATCCCTGATGCCATATGGCAGCTCTTCATTTTAGTGCTTCTGATATTAAGCCACTCTGGAGCCCGAATGGGAATGTTGTCTCAAAGAGGGCCATAAAAACGAAAAGAAAAGAAAACTCACCTCATCCTAGACAACCAATAGTACCTTTTTATGGTTCTCACCTCAGCCCACAAGATGTCTGTCTCCTTTGCAGATGTGAAAGAATAGTGGAGCTTCTTTATGCACTTCTGATGTAAGAGGCAGATATTGCAACAGTGGATATAGAAGTCTGCAAGTTTAGAGATGGTGACAAAGGATAATAAGAAAAGGGAGAAGAATAAAACTGGGTAGAAAGAATTGAGATAATTGACATTTTCCCATTGGAAAAATAAGAATTGAGTATAGTATTAAGAAGCGCAGGATGACTGGAAGGGTGAAATTTCGTATTATCCACTATCTGAAATTAGATTTTGTGTGAGTACATCCTCAGTCATTGTTTCACAGAGGCACTGAAATAAGTTTTATTTTAGTCCCTATTCCCTGGCTGCTATGAGAGAAGGATGATCTACAGGCAGTGTGCAGTGTCTGTGCTGTGACAGTACAGTGTGGGTTATGTGAGGGTATGCGTTAAGAAAGGCTTTGTATGACCGGGGGCCTATAGGGGGAAACGGCTTAGTCATTTTTTCGTCATCCTTGGTTGTTGTTCAGAGCACTTAAAGAGAGCAAGGAGGCTGATGTAGCCTATAATCAGGAGGTAATGGGATTTTTATTACTAATGTGATTACGGGATCATCACGTCACTGATTGTTTGTCCCCTGCAGTGCTCAGAAATGCCTTATTATCATGGTAAGTATTTGCAGATTCAATTTATTATGCTTCAGCTATATTTTCTTTGAGTGGGCATGCTGGGAAGGGAGCATATTTGGGTTTGGTGAGTGTGTGTGTGTGTGTGTGTGCACATGTGTTCAAAACCGGGGTTTGAGTGTAAATGCCATCAAGACTTCCCAGTGTGCAACGGAGGGTTGTTTTATCTGTTTCTCTGTTATCTGCTCAGTAGTATTTGTTGTTTGTTTGTGGGGTTTTTTCTAATAATGCTTTTGTGTCTGCGTGGGCATTCCAGACCAGGGGTTTAGAGCTAAATGTCACATTGTGTTCTTGGTGAGCAGAGTCAGAATCATTGTTTTTATGAGGAGGGGCAGGCTCTGTGGGCGTTGACAGACTGAATCACCTCGCTCTGTGGAGTAGACGTCTAATGCCAGAGCCTCCCTCTTTGTCTTTCTATCTCTCTCCCTCTACATACCTCCATCTGGGTCTATTGGTCTCCTTCTATTTATAGCCAGCTTACTCCAAAATTTGGCTATAGTGTAAAAGTAACCTGAAATATACAATACACAGGTTATCCAACTTCCCACCGTCTACTCCATTGTCCGTGGCCCTCTTCAAAAGCAGCAGGAAAACAGTTCACCGGCTCGTGTGATGCAGAGGTAACGGGTAGTTTCCTGCTGGTCTGCAAAATGTTTGATTGCAGTCACCCTGTGTCGGCTGATTGTACTATAATATTCCTTTTACAAAAATTCAATATTCCTGCTGCAATTTCTAGCTTTAACAGCCCACTGTTTCCCAATTTCATACCATCACAGCCCCAAACACACACACACACACACACAACCCATACGGCCTCTGTGCTAGGTAGAATGTAATGTGCTCCAAGGCCATTGTGCATTACTCTGCACATGATATCCTGCCAACTGTGTGCCTACTAGCTCATTCTCTCTCTCCCTCTCTCTCTCTTTCTCTCTCTTTGTCGATTGGATTCAAATGAGGTGTACTGGCATGAAATGTAACAAAATAAATACATGAAATACATCTTGCTCATTTTCTTTCTCTCTCTCTCTCTTTCTGATCTACTTATCTGGCTTTGTGAGCTGGACTGGCCACAGCACATTGGAATCGAGTTCATGTTTCATTGCTTAAGAAATGACACTGATGCTTTTTAGAATGCACAAGTGCTCTGTGGGTGAGGAGAGTTTGGTTATTTTAAATTTGAGTTTAACGCGAGCTATGTCGGGCTGATTGTATCTGATAGATAGTTTCTTTTATCTTGCTTTCACTTGGGTTGTGTGCAATGGGGAAGCGCGTGTGTGTGCGGTTCATTTATTTTTTTTGTCCTCATTTTAAGGTAATAGTTTATTAAAAGGAACATCAAAAGTATCTTTTTCTCACTCTCTGGGTCTCCATCTCTGCTTGTTATTGTCTCTCCAGTGCATATTCGTTCTGAGATGTTCATATCCTCACACTTTGCCACTCTAGTTTTACTCATAAACCCACACTACACTGTTCTGCAGCAATGCCCGCACCTGCAGAATTTGTGTGCTTCTATTTCCCCCAGGAATTTGAAGGGAAAATGAGGAGTGCCTTTCTGCATAAAAGCTCTGAAGTCTTGCTGTCGGCATTAAAAATCACAATGAAAGAGCCTCCAGAGGTGCTAATATATTATAATGGTACCAGGAGTATATTCTAAGAAAGCACAAGATTCTTTCTCTTTTTTTTGCTCTATCACACTAATGTCCCAAGTCATTTTCAGAATGATTTGTTTGTCTTTTTTCCTTCTGTTCTTTATATATTTTTCACTGCAATAAATATTCCCTTTGGAGGAGGGAAGTGTATCTTTCTAGATGTTTCAGAAGTGATTAATCTCACTTTATCTGATCCCCCATGTAAACAAGCGCTCATTTTCAAATTGTAATTTATTAGCTAATCATGGAGTGAAACATATTTTCATCCATTGTCTTATATGTATTCGATAACTTATGTAATTTTCCAAAATGGACATGATCCTGACAACATGACAACAAAATTGTGAAAAAAGTGAAGGAGATCTTAAATGAGGTAGAACAAAGATGAGTGGTAATCCGTGTAACAGGAGCTTGGGTGACATATAGTATGAGGTCACAATAGCAAGTGAGCATTATAACACATCGAACTATGAAATATGACTCTTCCTTTTATTGGTTTATTAATGCTTTCTTACACATAGAGATTACTGCTTTTACTGGGAAATTGCTGTATCTGGGAGTTGTATGCTATATACCTTTATAGAGCTACAAATGTTAAATATGCAGTGTTGCTCTTAGTGTGTTTACATTTCCACTCTTGTTGGGTAATATACTTTTAGTAAGTTCGTCATTATTATCTCAAAATTTGAATATTCATACAGATTGATTGACAAACATTGCCCAAATTCATTTCTACTCTCGCAGCGCCATTTCCTCCCAAACATCCTTGAGCTGTATGACATGATCCAAAGCCCCACACAGATGAGGATCCCCCATATCCAGACATAGAATGTCATTTCTCATCAATACCAAATCCATTTAATAGATACTAATCCAATACTACAGCATCACTAGCATGTAATGAGTGCTGCCACTCAACTGAAATTGAATCTGAATTTGTGAATACTTTGTGAAAGTTGAAATGACAGTGAACTTGAATGGTAATTTTGGTCAGAGCTTGTATTTTGTCATTTCAGTGTTTTTCAGTGTGTTGAAAAGCAGCTTGCTGGCAGAGCTCTTGTGGATAAATCAATACTGGAAAGATGAATGTAAGGTAGATACCTGTGTCCCTTGAGAATTGTGCGGAGCACTCTTTTCTCTAATAGCCTGATTATTTTTGCAAGCCACAGCTGTTGTTGTAAATCTGTCCTACATAGGGGTAGTTAAAAATTCCTTATGGCACCAAAATGCTTAAGGAATTCATCAAATGCATTTGTCTTGGGGCTTCAGAATGTAAATAACACATTATTTATTAATCTATTATTAAAAAATATGTTATTCATAAAAATATAAATCATCTTATTATATTTATATTAAATATAAATATTTTTTGTACTAGTTCCCCCAGTCACTCGACACTTCATAATGTTTTCAGAGCTCGTAAAAAATACTCGATAATAGAATAACTTACATGAGCCTTGTTGTTTTTGTGGTTAACCTGCCTGCTGGCATTACATATTATTTTCCTTAACCTTACATTATTTCTTGGTTGTTGCTTCTGTATTGGATAGCTACACTTCTCCCTCTCTCACTCTGTTTCTTTGTGTGTGTGTGTGTGTGTGTGTGTGTGTGTGTGTGTGTGTGTGTGTGTGTGTGTGTGTGTGTGTGTGTGTGTGTGTGTGTGTGTGTGTGTGTGTGTGTGTGTGTGTGTGCGCTTTTGTTTTTGTGATGGTTAGATATCTTAGGGTTTGATTCGACCTTCTGCTCTTGCTTACTGCCTCACAGCCATACTGAAAACGTTTGTGACTGCCTGCCCACTGGCACACCAACCTACAGCCTGTTCTGGCATTAGTTTGTCATGGAGAAAATTGCCAGCATATTATTTGCAGTAGATTTACTCTTGTGTCAAGAGAGGTGGGGGTTTCATATTTTTGTCAGCATTACATTAACACACACATAGTTCCCAAGGCGTCTTGGCATTTGAGAAAGTAGTCCTATTCCTATTGGTATTTGTACAATGGCTGAAGCCTTCTTTTTGGATGCTTGTCTTCCTGTTTTTATTCATCATCCTTTTCTCTTATGTGAGTTATTCAATACCGGCATCATTCTTTCTCACCACCACAATATCCACAAAATCCAGTGGGAAACATTGCTCTATCCTCTTTAATCTCTTCTTCTTAAAACTTCCAATATTTGCAGGTTGTTTGCAGGTCTGGTCTCCAGTCAGTCTGCCCTTTTCTTCTTCCCACTTTCTTCTCTCTATTTCCACTCTTTCAGTTATCCTCGTCTCCCTTTCTTCATCTTCCAGCGTTCGCTTTATTTCAGTGTTTACCGATCTGAGTGAAGTGTACCTCCTCGTCCCAGAGCGGTCTCTCATTTAAATGCACCACTTCATTACATGGAGCCTGCAGCCACAGACCTTTTAGCTGCTTCCAAAAATGTCTCCTAGAAATTGGTTGGTGCTATGCCAGAGATCTGCCGAAATCATTGCTCAAAAGGTACTCAAAACTATGTTTTATAAGTAAAAATCTTGTTAAGTCTGCTACTAACAGTGCTTTGGTAACAAGCTTGCAGTCAGGTTTTGGACTGGAAGAGAAGGAAGGTTAGAAAGAGGGATGTTTTTTTCATGGTTTGGGTGGTCTGATGACTCAAAGACCAGACAGTCTAGATGAAGTGTGTTGAAAAGGATAAAGTCTATCAGACGCTGCTCTCTGCTCCTCTGAGATATGGAGCTAGCCATGTGTGTGCATTGGCTGCCTCCATTCAGGTCTCTTTTCTTCAGGGAGGCCTTTTCAAGGCTACTCACATTCATAATCTGCCCATTATTGATTTAGGATGGCTTTGAGAAAATTGAAGATGGAACATTTATTTTGTAAGGCATTGACTTCTGTTCACTTGGAGGAATCTAGCGACAATATAATTCAGCCTTTGCATCAGCTACAATTGCCACCACTTCACTTCCACGCATTTAAAACACATGACCAAAACACTATTTCAAATATCAATATGGGAATTTGATACTCATTAAAATTTATATTACTATTGATCCAGTTTGTCCAAGAGATCTAAAAGTATTATTTCATGAGCTTGTGAGTCATGTAAGGATCGTTTGTATCAAGCTACTGAAGAGCTCTTTCAGTTTGGGATTTTACCGTGTAGAATATCTCTGTGAATGTTTGCATGACTGCATATGTATTATTCACTTCAATGAATAATGCTAATGTAATTCAGTTGAATATTAGAGCTTGATAACAAATAACATTTTTAATGCTTATACACCTGGTGTTTTGTTCAGACTTTCAGAGTGGTGTTGATTAACCTGTATTGTGTTAGTATTGTTCTCTATTGAACTTGTTGCAGGACAATTTTTATTAGATAATATAGTACAGGTTACCATGATATCAGTCCTTGTTGGTCCTCCTCAATGAATGTTTATAAGGGTCCTTTGCCCTTAAAAACATATAGTCAATGAAGTGACTATATGTCTGTAAGCAGAGGTGTGGATCAGATGTTATAAATGTGTGTGCAGATCTTGTGTGGGACAATATTCCAAAGATATTCTTGGTTGTTACATAGTAAATGTATCTGTCAGGGTGTTTGCCTGCACCATACTTGCATCATTCAGGTTTGTAACAGTGGACAACAGCACTAACACTTAAAAGTAGGCTGCAATATGTGCAGTCAGGTATGTGTTGCTGCAGAGGCTAATGCCTGTGAACTCCATCATGACAGACGAGTTTCTACAGCCATTTACAATTTCACCTGAGAGAAGCTCTGCCTCCGAATTGATCTTCCGTCGTGTTTATTGCATCAATGCATCAATTATAAATGATGCCAATTCAAGACATTGATCTGCTTAAAGAAATGATCAAATTCCTTCGGCTTTAGCCGTAATCCATATGAAACACTTTGACTTGCAAAATCAAATTGAAATGAAACGAATCACTCCTTTGTCAGGATTAAAAAACTGAAACTTGCACTATCACTGCTACTGCCATTACTGCCACTGACAGAGACTTGCTGCTAATGTCACCACTACAAAGGCTGCTGCTATTGCTCAGAGTTAAATGTGTGCCAAACCTTGATTGGGCAATCATAAGCAAAGACTTTTTTTTATGTGTCCAATTTTTTAAAATTGTAATCAGTAAAGAGCCCATTTTGGTTAATCGTTACTGAGTCAATTTGTGTTTCCCCAAATGGAACTGAATCACATCAAGAAAGAAAATAAGAATAAGCCCTCTTGAAGCAAATTGCCAGCTTGAATAATTACATTAAATTGATGTCAAGCCAGCAATCCAAACACTACGCACACCGTTTTAAGTGTGAAAAAGGTGTCCTTCTTTGCAGTTCTACGGTAGAGCTTGGGACATCATCCTTAATCCTGCCCACAGGTTAAAAAAAACTATGCACAGACCTTGAGTCAGCCTTTGGCTCTCGACATTGGGAATAATCTCAAGCATACTGAATACCAAACAACAGGAATATTTTCTAGCAATGCAGGTCATCGACATGGGTTTTTTTCGTCTGTTAACCTAATTTAAAACTCCATTCCCATCTTCGCTTTAAGAAAATAATATCAGAAATGTAATATGTGGGTATCAACAAGACTATAAATGAAAATAAGAATTTGAGATAAAACTACAGTTATCGGTGATGGGGGAAATTGTTACCCAGAGGTGTGAGTGAGGGATCAGATTAGTGCTCAGCCAGTATTACATTCTCAACACATCTTTTTATCCCACTAAAAAATGAAACGGCAAAGACGGTGCAGACTGAAGCCTACACGTGTACAAACACAGGACACAAGACTGGTTATTAAGAATTTATTAGTTTTTTCTGCTGTTCGCCCACATTCTGTCTATCATGAAATGTCATATATCTTTGGATACCTCGCAATAATGTCTTTTATTAGATTTTTTTTTTTCATATCCTGTTTGGATGCTAGTATAATGCCTTGGGTTCTTTTTTACTTTGTTAGGTACAACAGTCAATTTGGCATGAATATTTCAAGAGCCATTTTGATGAAAGATAGTTATGGACAGACGTTTGACAGTGGTTCATGGTTGAGTGTTTGCACTGCTTCGAGTTTTCTTTTAATTTGTGGAGCTATTGATAAAAGCCTCAATAGCGGTAATGAAATACCTTTAGTTAAATGTATTGTGCCCATACTACAGAAAAGTACTGGGAGCACTGGCTGTGAATTGAAGCTTATCCTATATACTTCCCTCCGCCTTGGAAACCGCCTATGGTACATGCTCATCCAGCTCACTAGTAACACAAGATGCCAGCTCAACTGTGTTTCATTAAAGTGCCAAATGAGTCACCTCAGTTCACAATTACTTACAAGGGAGTTTGGATGTTAGGCCATTTCAATATGGATTTCTATTACGCATGTTATTTGTGACTTTGAACATCTGTGATCTTTTGCAAAACACTGCTGCAGCAATCAAGCATCCCATCTTTATTATTTGACTTCAGGGGGTCTTTAATGTTAGAGACACAAAACAACAATTGAGAATTTATTTTCTCTCAGAGCATACAAATGACCACGTTCCTCTCTTTTCTTCCTTTATTCTCAAGAAAAGTCTGATAAGCTCACATGGCGGCAGAAAATAGAGTTGTGCAGAGCAAAGTGTGCTTTGTGCTGCAGTAAAAGTAAAAAAATAAATGACCTTTTGAGGAGAGCACAATGGAGAAATAAAAGGTCTGCGAGGCTGGAGATATCAGGCTCCCCTCTGAAGCGTGACACTTGGTCAATTGCGAAGCTGATGCGATTTGGCCGAGACAAGACAGAGTGATGGTGAAACAACAAGGCAGCTGGGCCCACCCGGACTCAGGCGCTGCTGGTGATCAGGTAGCTTCTCCCTGGAGTTTCCACAAAGTTGGTGCTTTTTTATTTTGATCAATAACTGTTGACAATGGATGGTGGCAGCTCTGTCACATCAGGTATAAGCAAACAAACAATTGGCCCTCCAATGAATGGAACTTTAATATGTATTCATAGGTAGCATTTCGATTTATATACATATTGATGAAAGCTGCTCCCTGAAATGTATGGATTTTAAATTAAATTATGAACAATTGTGTTAGTAGTGGCTAATGTTCCTTGTGCAGCCATTAGAGTTCTTCTGGTTGAGTGGATGTGTGCTGTCAGCGGGAGAAAGGGAGTTGTGTATAATAGTTAAAGTATAATACAGCCAGACCGTTCTCAGCCTGAATAATGAAGAAGAGTGTCTGCCATGTGGAAAGAATACCGTTCACAGTAGAGGATGAATGCAGAATACTTTTCCATTTTCAGTCTCCTTTAGAATCCTTTGTGGGCAAAGACAGAGAGTGGAGCCGCATGAGCAACTCTGTCCAAAATTTAAACGATGCAGAGGTTCTTCAAATTGTATTCGCTAAAATAAAACTGACATGAAAGAACGGAGCCACTGACCCAGAACATACCAAGGGCTTTTTTCGTTCAAATGGCATTTACAACCCTCTAGCTCTTAGCTCTTGATAAAGAGTTTGTCTCAGATATATAGTGATTTAAGCTGGTGGGAATGAGGTCTACAGGGCTAGTTTATTGAATGCTGCACATTTTGTTTGTATTCTTATCCCTTGTGACTCCAAACCTTCTTTCTGTTCTGTGTGCAGAACTAAAACATATTTTTTTTTGGACTGTTTTCATTAACTGATAAAAGAAATACAATTTCCACACGTCTTGATGTATGTGTATTACATGGTCATAATAAGGAGTAATGCACCCACTACTTAAATGTCCCCCCATTAAGATGTTGGAAAGAATAGTGAGCACTATACATTTCCTAGGCTATATTATACTGTAATGGAAAAGATGACTGCATTATTTATGTCTACTTTTTTGTGTACCCTGGTAGCTTTTGTAAAGCCCCTCCTCCATCATACAGCTGTCCTCCATCTATGCTGCATTAGTTCTGCAATAGAGGTTGCAGACTATCCCTTCTCATACGTTGAACAGTAGAACTGATTGGGAACGTTGTAATACAAGACTTTTAATTTTCCAAACAACACCTTTTGGCACTTGGGAAGCCTATACATATATACCTACCTACCTATAAAAAAAAAAAATATATATATATATATATATATATACTACTTACTACATTGAAAACCATATCAACATCATTGTATACAGTGACACAGACCCTCGAGCAAGCTTTTGAAAGACAGGCTGCTAATGCACCCTTTAAAGTTAATGCGCATTTCATATGGTTTTCTAAGTTTACATAAAGTATTGTCTATGTTATTATTTTAATGTTTATGAAAACAAAAAGTGCGTAGTAATGCTAATTATTATCGATATAAAACATGGTGAACTGATTTCAGTGTGTGTCTCAGTACTTATTCAGTACTTTTTAACAATACCGTGGTAATTCTGATAATGCTGATCATTTTGGTCACTATAATCGTGATATGAAATTTTCACACTGTTTCATCTCTCGTGGCCACCCTTCTAGAGCAGTGGTGGGGTGAAGTACATTTAGTTGAGAGATGACATTTGAGAAGATTCCTTTCAAGCTGTTGACTGAATGCACCATAGAGGCTGTCAAGAATGACTGTTCTCCTCAGGTTTTTGTCATAAACCTAATGGCATTCTGCTCTTGTTGGTGTTTGTTGTAGGAGGATTGTGAAAAGACAAACAGCATGGCACACCAGGCTGTTTTTATCCAGCCTTCAGAAAATGTTAGCGTCTCCGTTATGGATGTAAGAGGGGAAATTGAAAAACAAAATGAGGTTAGAAATATATTAAGCCTCCCAGGATGTTAATCCCATTTTTCTGTTTTGCAGAAAGCCTTCCCAGCCTCCCGTCCTAAGAGTAACGGAAAAACAGTCTTAAAGGTGGTAGTCCTATGATGTAGCTTACCAGAAGGCTTCAGTCATTTATCATTGTTATAAAGGCTATCATGGGACCTTGCACAACAGTCTTTTATAATAAGTGCTTCGTTCTCTCATATTTTCAATGCTGCCACATAAATGCGTACACCCCACACAAAAACTATGAGCGGTAGTAAAGTCCCTCGGTTTCTGCTGCATTAGTTTTATATAAGCCTGCTGCAATACGATATCTTCAAACTCTTTAAATCCTTAATAGAAACATACACTGGCTGAACTCCTTCCCTTTCTCACGAATGATTGTTTTCTAAATCATTTTCCGATTATGTTTGTCTTCTCTCCTCTTTAGACTGTGTTAGTTTGGGTTGTGTTTGTTAAATCCCTGCGTCAAGATGAAATGGTCGTAAATGTCATGCCCTTAGCAGCAAAGTGGGATGTTTTGCTTTGAATAGCACCATAACAAAGCATGCCCTGATTTGGCTGGCTGAATACTGTGGGCGAAAGCTCTCTGTAATAGCTTAATTCATGCTTGGTCATTAAATAATCTGATCGTCGTCTCAACAACACCGTCACGCCCTGTTTCATACCTTTCTGACAATAAACAACAACACTGAGAAATTATTAAATGGAGTGATCATACAATGAACTCTCATGACTGTGGAAGTCGAAGGGCAAGAGTTCTGCTCGTGCATTAGCATAGCTATAAATAGAAATGAAATGTCTATCACTCCAGACTATATTTTCTTACTTTCTTGCCTGCACGTCAAGGCAGTGAACTTTCAATCACACTGTCCTTGGATGTTACCTGCTTCTTTACTACATTCTGTAGGCACGCAGCAGTGACAGGTATAACCTGCAACACTTTTTTCAGTTGGAAATATACCATTTTTTTAATGGCAGAATAATTTACATGTCCATAATATATCATATTCAGAGTACACATGCTTACTTATGTAAGTAAGCAAGTAAAATGTATTTATATAGTGCTTTTCACAGACATAAGTCACAAAGTGCTTAACAGGAACGGAATTTCAGACAAGAAGGAAACATAATTATCACAAGGTGACCATACAAGGGCAATTAATTTACAAGGTCAGATATTAAAATGGGAAACTTATCAAGAAAGTCACAATAGACAGTAAAATACACCATGAAAACATGGATTAAAAGCAGACCTGAATCATGAATTTTACCCAAACGCCTGTCTAAACAAGTCTTTGGCTGATTTTTAAACAAATCAGCAAACCTTAGGTGTGCAGGCAGAGCCTTTCATAGCTTTGGTACTACTGCCTCAAAAGCTCGGTCACAACGGGTCTTAAGGCGAGTGCGTGGGACAGAAAGAACATTTTACACGTTTGACCTGAGAGCGCGGGCTGGTAAATAAGGGTGTAGTTGTTCAGTGGGAATGTGGAGGATATGATTTTTACTTGTCTTGCTTTTCTTTACTTCTGATTCATTTGTGCACTGACTCATAATAGTCCTTTTAACTACTTCACCATCATCTCTGATTTCGGCACAAAGCCAGCTAGCTCCCTTACAGAGGTTATTTCAGGAGCCCGTGAAGCTACGCAAAACTCCAGCTCCAGTTCTCAATACACAGAGGCCCGATTCTCAAACTCTCCATGTTTTGATGGCCTTGGCTCTCTGTGCTTTCTTAAGGTTCAAGAAAGGGGCTTAATGTTCCATGAATTTGAACGAGGCCTAGTTTAGAGTCACACCCTTCCACTCTTGTAGTCGGCTTGCTCCTCTAGTTGGTCCACGTTGTCTTATGTCGTTATTATTTGATCACATATATTGTATTTCTAGACTAAGTTACAGCTGTTTGTGTCAACACCACATTAAAACACTGATGCCCTAGAGAAGACTTTTCTAAATCTGTATTTTCTACTCATCAGATAAGGTATTCTTTAAGGTATTGTTTTGTTATTGCAGATGACTGGCACAAGTATCAAAAAAGATGAAACGCATTACTGCTCATTTCTATAAACAAGCTGCACATATTTGCTGGTCTGGTCCACGCAGCGCTAGTGCTCACCCACCTCACCAACCTCTAAGGAAGAAACATTGTAAAATGAAATATATATATATATATATATATATATATATATATATATATAGACACATACATAAATACCCACTGCAGCACTCGAATAGTTAAGAAAATGCTAAACTGTGCGGGCTAAGCAAAAAACCTCCCTGTACATCATACAAATGGTACAAACATATAATCCACAATGTCCTGAGTACAAACAGCTCAGTGTACTGGAGAATAATGTGATCAATTGTAATACGTTCACATACAGCCTGAACCTTTCAGGTTTCTTCCAGCTTATACTGAACAGATAGGAAGACATGGATGATTTTTAATAACGGTCTCAACGTGCGGAGGGATAAAATGTAAGCACTGAGCGTGTCAGTATTAATAGATGGAACCAGAGGAAGAGTCGCTGGGGGGGGGGAGCGGGGGGGGGCGCGAGTGAAAGACACATAGAATACAGGAATTAAACTGACGAGTGTTGAATGGAAGTGGAACCTATTTACTTCAGTTCTTGAAATCTAGGGTGACGGAGGCGGTTCAGGCACCAGTGAATTTAGCAAAGGTGATGTGGAAAAGAGCAGCGGGCTGAGTTACACTGCAAATGAATAATCCAGCAGCCTCACAGGATCCCAGCTCTCTTAAACAGGCCACCGTCTGAGGAATGAGCCGGTGGGGACAGCTGCAGGCTGGAGTTGTCTTTTTTTATTGACCTCATCCCACACGGAGAGTGGAAGACAGAGATGTAGAGTGAGTCGGTATGTGTCTTTGAGTGCGTGTGCGCTGAGGTGTTTCTTTATCCTGCTGTGATGTTTAAGTGAAAAGTGATTTCCCTCTCTGGGGTTTTGTTTTTCATGCAGTAGGGTTGCATCTTCGTGCTGTATGTCTGAAGGTGCTGACAGCTGAAATTGTCCTGAGCTGAGACCTTGAAGTGAAGGGCACATTGCAGACACAGGACATTTGCACATTTCCTGTTTTCAGTAGTCCATCACTGCAGCTGAACATCCACGACGCCTCTCCTCGTGCCCCTGCCCCTCTTCTTGCAGACATTGATAGACTGACTGATCTGAGTCTATGAAAAATCAATAGGAGAACCCTTTTGAGTGCTCTTCACATTGATTTTTCATGTGCTGTAGTTAATGTAGTAACACGTAGCAGGATTTTCATTCCTTGGTAAAGTGTGCCCTTTACTGACTGCGGACAACAGGGTAGAAAAAAAGACATCTAGGAACACAAAGGCGTTATTAACATAAATGAATGGTGGAGAAGGAGGATGAGAGAGACATTTTTTTTTTTTGCACTGCAGAGTTAAGTGCAGATTGTGTGTTATTCACTTCAGATCACAATTGCTTTTAAATTTTTATGGCATGGCAATCAGGACGACATGTCGCCTCCAGGCATAAACTAAAGGCCAACAGCGCTCAGGTTGTACTTGAGCAGCACAACACCTTAGAATACTAAACACTGTAACCCACTCAATATTTCATAAGATTTCCTGTCGCAATGAGTCTTTTTTAATTAATTTTTTAATTCACTCCAGCTTTTTTGGGGGTCTTTCTCCTTATTTACATAATTCTATGCTTCATTGCCTAAACTCTTTGTCAGATGCACTCACTGTGGTGGCACGTTTGCTTCCACAGCTTCTTCGGATCCAAAGAGAACTGATGTTGTTCTGTTCAGAATGTCTGTTTACTCTGCCCCTCTCCAGACGGCTCCAAAATTAACCTAGTTTGAACTCAATCCTCTGCTTTCCGATAAAGTTGTTTTCATACATCATCAAGTCTTCTCATGTTTTTCCTCATGGCAAGTGGAAGAGGCCCCTCGTGGCCCACATTTCAGCAAAGATTCTGTTTACCAATGCATTTAGTATATCTCTCATCCGCTCTTTTTTTTCTCCTCCTCTCTGTCTCCATTTAATGCTCAATGAATGGTAACTGCAGCATTACACGGACAGATGCCTACGTAGCTTCCCTCACCTGTAGGCTTGACAGACCATTGCTCTTTAATATACATCAGAGCAGGTTAACAGCATAATTACTGATAATACTAATAAAAGGAAGGAAGAAGCCAGACTGCTGTTCTGGAGCAGTGCAGAAACCGATTGCACCAACTCCCTAGCCCCCATTAGCATTCAACGCTCCGGTGAAGCATAGTTCAAGTTGGATGTTTACTAATTTGGTTAGCACATTTCTCCGACCAAGACAAGTATTAGAGGCTGAAGAATCAGCCCAGTGGGAGAAATCTCAAATTAAAAAGGCAAGGAGTGATCTGAAATATTTAAAAAGGGTCTCTCTCACGCACAAACTCTCCCTCCCAGGCAAGGCCTTTTTATCCATCTCAGTCTCTCTTTCTCAAAGCTTTGGATCTTTGGTGTGTAGGTGTGTAGGTGTGTGTGTGTGTGCTTGTGCGCACATATGTAAATTACTTTGAACACCAGCGTGAGTTCGATATGCTGGGCGGTTGTATCAGTGCCACTTTAAGCAAGGTCTGGCTGAGTGATGATGTAGTTTTATACCGCATGTGTGTGTGTGGTTTTTGATAAGCCCTCTCTGCCTGCTCTGTCACTTATCTGCTCTCTGAAAAATCACACCACAAAGATAAAGTGCATCAGGCCATGCTGCTATTTCTAAAAAATATATTGTATGTCTGCCGCAAATACATGAGATTTCTATACTCAAGGCCATTTAATTTTCTGGTCTAATCCAGCTCTGAAACCATTGAATTAAGACATTAGAGATATTGTGTAGATTCACCATGTTTTATTCAGGCATAGAATCACAGAGGGTGATACCATCATTGATTAGAATTACAAGGCAGCAGTCATTAACTGTGACAGAACTGTTTTCATTTAGTTTCATGGTAATATGAACCAAAGGTCAGACATCAGTAGGGGCTCTCTTAGTTCCTGACGCATGCCTTTTGTAGCCATTTACAATGTAGTTTTCTCCCTTTTCTCCTGTGATGTATTTCTTTCTTCTGCCTCGCTTTCATTCCCTCCTTTCTTTCATATTCCATCCATGTGCTCTACTCTCCCAGAATAGGAATAGGTCTGGTTGGACACATCGTGATTTAAACTCGCTTTACCTTGTTCAAGGTCTCTGTGCTTTTTTCCCCAACAGCTGCTTTAATAACCCTTCTTTATATCTATTAAAGAAGATTTATTCAACAGCCCAAATCGGTTTTCACACCTTTCATGCTGCCTCTGTCTTGTTCCTTTACCACTACTGGAGGGACAGCCTTCATATGCATTTTGTTAAATCTCTGCTATTCAGACACATAATTACCCAAAAAGCTGTTTTGTGGCTCAGCTTTTCCCAAGACGTCAAGTCCCCTGAGCTGGTGAATGCAGACGAGGCGGGCAACATGCAGAATTGGAGCTAAGATGCAAACAAATAATTACCCTTCATTTTGAAAAATTAGCCTCTATTTCAGAATAAAATAATGACTTTCTCCCACTAAGCAGAACCACAGAGTTCCAGCTGTAATTAGTCCAAACGATGGAAGCCCAGTGGCTCAATGGAGACGATAACAACATTACTGTTTTATTAACCCAACAGCAAAATATCGCACCAGACAAACGGACGCACAACAACAACAACAACACATTCGCTGTGTACATAAACTGTAAGCAACATAGAAAGTACACATTCCTGGAGGGGTTTTGCAATGATGTGTGTTGTGTAAATAAAAAAAACATAAAAGAAAGGAAAAGGCAACATGTAAAAGGAAAAGGGGAAAGGCTTGGTGGGCTGCGTGGCGATCGATGTGCCGCTGACATTTCTATCTCACATGTGAAAACAGAAGCCGCCTCTGAATGCCTCTCTGCTGTGCGGAGGAGCAGAGGAGCATTGTGTGCCTCGCTGTGTCTGTCTCACACTTTTATGTGCCCGACCGTAGCATCTTCCATCAAGGTTAGTTAAGTCATATATCACAGGCTGTGAATTAAGGCGCACTGTTTAGAGTGAATTACTATTATTACTGTGTCTCTAAACAGCCATTGTTGCTAGTGTTTTTCCCTGAATGATGGGTCTGATTGACGTCAGCTCCGATAAGGAGGATTTGCCTCTGTGCACCTTTACCAAGCTTAAGGGAATACAGTTAATGTGGAAGTCTGTCACAGTCAATATCAGCGTAGTGGACCTTTAAGCTCCCATGCTGAAGGCTGAATGTTTGTATTCAGCACCCATACTGAAAGCATACACACACACACACACATATAGATACACATATATCAGTGCATTACTCGGCTGGAATCCACGCACATACACTCTGCTGCCTCTACACTTCCACATCTCCGAATATTGGAATTCCTTTAAGTCTCCCTGCAGAATTTCCGAGTGACGATAAGAAAAATGAGATTTTATTATGTGCATAATTGTATCCTCAGTACTTTGATGAGAATAAAAATTTCATATCACTTTGTGACATTGGAGAGTTGCTGTAACACTTGTATGCACACACACTGCAATGTGAAATAACATTAGGTTGCGGCCCAGTGAAAGCTTGCTACATTTCTGTTTTCGGCGCCACTGATCTGAAGCCAATCCCCTGTGGCTGATATTGACTCAACAGCTGTGGCTGGAGGTGGCCAGAGACCAAGGCAGCCACCATAGAAGAGTCCAGGACAGGACACAGCAGAGCACGGGATGTAGGAGACACACCATGACATTACTTTCAGTCACCTTGAAGTCTAACAACCACTCTGACTGATAACGTCAGCAGATGGCTTGAATTTCCCGGTGGAGTGCAGCAAAATGTAGTGTGACCTCTGCTTTTGGAACATGCTGCGATAAACCGTGCCTTTTAACTTTTGATTGCCCAACGGTGAGTGGAAGGTAGAGAAAATAGGCTAGGTAAAGGATTATTAAAGAAATAAAAATAAGAAATAGAAGCAGTGAAAAAAACAGAGTGCATCTGGTTGATACCTCTTTGATGCTTCACACAGCTCTCGGACTGACTGAAAGCTTTTAATGAGCAATCATCTTAATGTCAGTTGCATTCAAACTCAGCCAACGTGTAGACTCCCACGTATATATGTCTTGTGTTGCATCAAAGTTGCTAAAATTACCACATTTGAAAAACATCTTCTGAGTGACTTGACCTAAAATGAGTAACCTAGTGACATGTTTCACTGATGATCAGCTAAGAAGTTATTGTAAATACTTAATAATATATGTAATGTAATTATTAATGATAGTGTTCTTATATATCCAATGGGAGTTTCTATACCATGATCCTACTATAGAACCATAAGTAAAATTGAAATATTTAGTGTTAATCAAATTTTAATAATTTATAGAAAAGCATGTATGTTTTTGTTGTGTGTGTCATAAAGGCTTATTTGGGTCAGTGGGAAATATTTCACCAAAATCTAATACCTCATGCTGCTGAAACCTGGTTTACGTGTTGGAGGACCTGAAAATTGATAACTAGAATGTGGTTTTTTTGCCAACAAAAAAAACAGCAATAGACCTCAACATATTCTCAGTGGATTTAGAATCTAAGATGAAATACATAAAAATGCTTAAATGTGAAGACCACTTATGGACTGCTTTTGAGCACAGGTCTTCAAAGGAGGAAAAATTAGGTATTTATTATGCTCCATATATTATATGTTAAAACGCATTACAAGAGCTACTTTTGCAGGAGTTTACAATGGCATTTTATTTTAGCCTGTCCTTTCACTATCAACTGATTTCACTGTCTGAGAACATAAACTTCACTGTAATACTCTTTTGGATATAATGAAAAGGGGAATAAAACTCAATGTAAGGACTCCGAAGCTGTTCTGTGATCCTGTTATTAAAAATCATGCCCCTATTTTCTGTCAAGATCTGTTATAATGAGCTATTCTGCTCTCTGTTCTCAGCTAATCTGTTCACAGAGCTGACACATGGGTTCATTTTTAATGTAGCATTCTTCTTTATAGATTCATATTTAAGACATCACAGCAAGATGTACTTTATACCATCCGTAACTACATGCTTTACCCTATGCAAGTTGAATAATCTTATATTAATTAATTTTGTTTAACAGTTGATTGGACTTTTATTGTGAAAGGATGCTGTGAAAAGTGCTGGCTAAACACAACTGTCTGACTTCATTAAAATAAGTGTCACATCCATTTTAGAGCCGAAACAATTGAGTCAATTCATTCATATCATTGTAAACTGATTTTTTTGACAAAATACTAAACAACTGACCGATTAATCGACAAAACAATTGGTAAATGAATCAATAATGAAAATAGTCTTTAATTGCAGTCCTACTTATCTTTTCTAGATTAGTAGTTTTAACGTTGGGGTATTTTTAGTCATATAAAGTGCTCACTGCTTTTTCACCTCGAGGCTGCAGGAAGGTAAAGACAAGCCGGAGATGGGGGCGAAACAACTACAGCAAGAAACACGAGTGTAAGGGCAGCATCCCTCTAAGGCAGACTCAGAGCGTAGTGGCAGGGTGACTAATGGCCCACAGTGCTCTCAATTATTATCACTGGCACGCACGCGCACGCACGCACGCACGCACGCACACACACTCCCATCATATGATTCTTTCTGGTTCAGACTGTAGAGAGGCATGACTCAGCCACACTCATGGGCAGCTACACCAACATTTCTATCTCCATCTCAATTTCCCAAGACCCATAGACTCGAGGTCTAAATGAGGACATCAGCACTCTAGGAAATAGGTTTGCCCCACAGAAAAGCCCATCGCGGTGCAACACATATTAGCTTCCTGCCCCGCCGCAATCAATGGGAAAGTGGGTCTCATCCATTTCTTCTCACACCTCAATCTTGCATTACTACAATGCGACTTTGATGTTATTTTCGAGACAGGGGGACTATAAGTTCAGTGGCTGATATACTGAATTTACTGAATTTACTTAAGATGTAACCGTGTCCACATCCACAGAGGATCTTTTCAACAATGTCTCAAGGAGAATATCCTGTTATAGTGATTTAAATTCGCCTTTCTGTTCAGTGTTAGCTATATTACTTAAACCATACTAATGTATATTGCCTACTTTGGATAATTTATATCTGGTGGCTTTGTTTTAATTATCAAGTAATTCTGGGCTTGAACACATAAGCTATTTAAACCATGTCTAAATAAATTGAAATCAGTAATATCTTTTTATGTTGATTTTTTCCTGCTCTTGCCACATTTTGAATCATTTAATTGTCCTTCTGCAGAGCCGTCTCTTCACAAAAGCAGCCTTATTCTTATTTCCCACACATAATTGTGTCCAACCTGAACTCCATGGGAAAACGGATAATTTATTGCACAATGCCGAGTAATTTAAGGCTGATGGTCACTCAGTTTATGTGGAAATTATCACAGCAAGTGATTAAAAAAAGGAAGTCTTAATTACAAATATTTGAAGAATGGAGTCAAATTGGCCGGCGCCAGGCTGGCAGCTTTATATCAGTGCTGCCAGACTAGGCCCCTGAGCTCCAGCTTCCAGTCTGCTCTGCTCGCAGTCGGCCAGCCTGCAGAATCAGCCTGCAGCCCCAGGAGAGCCTTCCATCCTGCTGCGTCTGCTCTTCTCCCTCCTCACACACATCCATCCTGCCTGGTCGGCCTGTCAAACCCTGCGTCTCCCTCCGTCATCCCATCCTCCTCTTGTTCCCCCTCTCTTCCGCCGCTCCACTGGGCTTGTGAAGGTGAACCAGTCCCCAGCGGCGCTACTGTACAGATTGCAATGCTTCCTCTTCAAATGGAGGCTTCTCTCTCGTGAATACCTGTGTAAAGAGAATCAGGGCTGCTCATCGTCATCTTCCTTCTCCAACTTTTGTTTGGTTTTATTTTTGTCCTTTTTGCGGCACTGTTATCTCTGGATGTCGGTATTACTTAGTCTCTATCTTGCTTTCAGGTCAGCTGTCCTTGACCATGATGACTAGGGGGGGCACATGGGTGTGTGTGTGGGGGGTCTCTGTGCGTCACTTATGAGCAGGGCTGACAAAAAGAAAGCCCTCCCTGAGGTTCAAGGCCAGTTTGGTGACAGCTGTCACCCAATCGCTTGTCCTTAGAAGTTCTGTTATGAGCAGGGAGTGTAATGGGACAATGACCGCGGCATGTTGAATGCTTCAGTCGAGCTCTGAGTTGAGACTCCCTCTAATGGACGCGTGTGTGTGTGTGTGTGTGTGTGTGTGTGTGTGTGTGTGTGTGTGTGTGTGTGTGTGTGTGTGTGTGTGTGTGTGTGTGTGTGTGTGTTTGTGTGACATTTTCTCCAATCTCCAGAGAGCTTTAGTCTCTTCACCCAGGTTAGCTGCTGTTCTTATGTTGTGTTGCTCTGTGGAATAGACGGGATATTTTATCATTTTATCAAAGCTGAATCATGATTCTGAGCTCTAATCAAATCCTTAACTAAATAATATCCACGCAATGACTGAAAATGTAACACCTCATTTTAATAAAGATAACAGACCCATTTTGTTAGAATTACATAACTCTTATGTGGCGTTTACGGCACTCCTGTGGCCAAGACTCACACAATATGTTATGGGTGCTAATAAAATAATGGTTTCTAACCCACTAAGCCATTAGAGTAATACATACTCATTTACCTTTGAATGTGGGCAGAGAATGCCAGACCTCAATGTCCAAATGGATGTGTCTTTTTCAGCTCTGAACACTGTCTGCACATTTGCTTTTGTGCTCATGAATGCTTTGGTGAGCACAAAGTGTTATCTGGCCATCCGGTTGCTACAGGTGAACTCATTGCCTCTCTCTTTATGTTTGTGCAGGTTTTTGGTGATTATTATCACTTCAGGCATCATGCTGTGGAGAGGAGGGCTTTGTCTGGCCACAGGGGGATGCACATCAGACTGCAAAAAGAACCACAGGTAAGACTGTTGTCAGCTCTGGCACAGCTCATTGCAGCACTCTATGTTGGCAACAAAAGGCCAAAAGACAGATTGGATTACACACAGAGAGTGTATATATCAGAAGAGAAAAGGATGCCAGCGTCAATGACAGCTTGTCAAACTCTGTATTCTTTTCTGTCCACGCCGGTCCTTCCATCTGTCTCCCTGACCCACTCTGAGGTACCACCTAGCTGTAAATATGCTAAATAAACCCAGCGACACATTACAACATCTGGGATTGTCCATGTGTTTGGTCCTGCTTTTTCTCCAGTCTAGTAAAATCATTATTTGCATTTAAATGTTGACTAGAGGGGACTTCCGGTTTGCTGATGGAATAGTCTAAACGCACAGTGAAACAGCACTCCCAGAATTATTTCGCAATTTTCTAACAGAATAACTTAAATACTCAACAATTATCAGTGAAAAGGTTATATAAGGGGGAAAAGAAACCCCACAGGCCATAAAAGCGAAGAAAAAATGCCAAAAACATAAGACAAACGCACCTCGGGAATTGAAGTGAATCTGCTGAGGGCTCGAGGAGCCTCGGAACGAGCATAGATTCTGAAGTTATAATTAGGGTGATAAAGGAGATGAAAACTGATCCCAAGGGGGACAAGGACTGTCTCAGACAGGAAATTAATCCCCTGGGACAAGTAATCAATTGAAAACTTGACCACCTTGTAGCATAAATGCAGAGTCTGTCTGACCGAGTTGGCGAAGCGGAGACCGGTGTTGAACAGGTAGAGGGATGGGCGGTGGAGGCCACCGGTGCAGAGCCTGTCTGGAACAGCAAAGAGTCCTGCAGCAAAAACTAACGGACTTAGTATCCCGGTCTAGGAGAAACAACATATGTATCTTTTGAGTGGTGGAGGGAGAAGAAGGAAACTGGGTACCACAGTTTATTCTGAAAGTCTTAAGTAGTGAGTCCCCATTACCAGAAGACTTGGACCTGAAAATACAGCGGGCTCATCAGTCCCTGGCGCAGAATAGCCGACCCGAGAACCTATCAACATCAACTTCCAGGAGTTCACAACCAAGAAGATGGTACTGAAAGAGGCGTAAAAAAAGAGAATAATCCAACTAGGAAACAGAACTCTCTATTTTGACCAATATTATGCAACTGAGATAATCAAGAAGCGCAGGGAATATAATAGGATAAAGAAAGACCTAAAGAGAAGGGTGTTGGCTTCCAAACACCATACATTATCTTGCGGATCCACTAGGATACTGGGGAACGAACGTACATCAGTGCGCAGAAGGGGCAGTGGGAGCTGAAGAGTGACAGATTCCCTGTGAATGACCTGGAGACAGACGAGGAAGAGGCAGCAGGCAGTGGGTCATTAGAAGAAAGGGACAACAGCGATGATGGATAAACTCAAGGAGTTCCACAGTTGACGCACTGAGCAAATATGATCAGGAACTTAAACTACACAATCCAGTATGACCGTACAGGACCCTCTCCTTAGGAGAGGCCTCACCCTTATCCCACCAATGGGGTCACAGTTGAGGAGGAGCAAGAGTTTGTTCACTTTTGTGTTTCATAGTTGCTATTTTTGTTTTTGGTGGCTACTTACTCGTTTATCCTTTGGATTATGAATGGTAGGGTCACATAACTTTAGAATTGCTTCCTTATATGTGAATGGCCTTAGTAATCCAGTTAAGAGGAATAAAGTGCTAGCAAAATTGAAAAAGGATAAGGCATAAGTTATATTAATTACAAGAGACACTCATGTGAAAAGAAGAATACGTTAAGCTGAAATAGTTTGGTTCTCTTAATTCAGCTCTTTTAAAAAGTCGATTAAGTGGAGTGACATTCTCTATTAACTTTGAATGAATTAAGGAAATGGGGGACCATGGAAGCAGATATATAATTACTAAAAGAAGGATAGATAATGTTCTGGTCACAAAGTTATAACAATAATGGATGCTTCAATCTGATGAGGTTATAAATTGAACATCACAAAAACACAGGCACTCTCCTTTAAATACATACCAAGTGAGGCAATCAGGCAGAAATATAAATTGAAGTTGAAAGCAATTTTAAAATGTAAAACACTCCCAATTGACAAAGAAAATGGAGGCCTAGCACTACCAAATCTCAGAGAACATTATTACGCTGCCCGAAATGAGATACTTTGTCTATTGGTGCTCCCCGGAGTATCAAGCTAAATGCAAACATATTGAGCTAAATCTGGGTCAATCTCAACCTCAGGCCAGGCTAGGAGGTAAAGTATATACAGACCAAAAAGGTCCAAAAATTTCATTTTAAAAGAATCATGGAAATATGGAATCAAATTGTCAAAAAAAATAAAATTGGAAGGAAATAGTAAAATTCTGATTTGGCCTTCCCAATCTCCAAGGTTTAGAACTGGAAAGATAGATATTACTTTTGTTGAAAAACTCAAAGGAGAATTTAATTAGAAAATACCTGTTTAGATACCTACAGCTAAAACATTTCTACAATACAGAAATTAAAAAAGGAATTTTAGCGTTGACAGGTTCATTCAAACAAACCCCTTCTAACATTGTTTCCAAACTGTACAGCAGTTTAAAGAAACAAAATGAAAAAAATTCACTATATGTAAAATTGAAATGGGAACTAGAATTGAACATTGAACTGACGGAGAGTGATTGGCATTCTATGTGTAGAACAAAATTCGGGGAATTCGTATGGAAGAATTAAATCCGCTTTTTTGTTACACCCCACAGAAAAAATAAACAATTGGGTAAACAGCAGCAATGCTGGAAACCGTAAGGGCAAATACATGCCAATCACTCACATATTTTCTGGTCATGTAATAAAATACAAACATTCTAGGACAGGGTTATTCAGACTCTTTAGGAGATCTTATACTACAGGATTCCCAGGGCCCCCGGATTCTGTACGCAGGATTGATACCTAGCAACTCAATTTTAAAAAAGGCTATCTATCTCTTCAGAATCCTGCCACTCAAATTTAGAACGGCCATCAGAAGGAGACGGTTGAAATGTGACCCTCCGGGACCAGGCCAGTGTCTGGACATTGTTGAGGAAATATACTCCATGGAAAAACTGACTCTTTATCTAAGGGCTAAGGCAGGGACCCATGAACAACACTGGGGAAAATGGACTGTATACTAGAGAAAAGATAGGTCGTGTTCTCAGCAGGTCTGAAAAGTAAGGATCAAAGTTTGTAAAGAGAGAGAAGTGTGCCCCACTTTTGTATTTCTAGTTTTGTATTTCTAGAATTATTTCTCTTTCCGTCATCTTTTGTTCAGTGCAATAATAACTGAAAAAAAAGACATGGTTTTGACATGACATTTCTTTGCATACAGCCCAACTACCAATTTACACCTGCCGTACTATAAGTCTGTAAATCTCATCTTCTTTACATACATACCAGATGTAGTTGAGTCAGCATTTAAAAAATGCCAACATTATGGAAACCTTTGTTTAGGGTTTAAGAGATAACCATTCTTTCATTGCCAGACTTGTATAACCATACAATGTCTGCACTGTTCCTACCCAGGAGAAATGTCTGGCTGTATCAGCTTTCATTCTCTTGTAGGTATATAAATAAATCCATTGATTTTATTTCTTAAATTGAAGAGAATTCAACTCTTGTCAAATTTGGGAAAATGTTTTTCATAGACAGTGAAAATGACAGTGGCAGCCAGAAGAAAGAGTGGAGTAGGGAAGAAAGCACTTATTCTGTCCTGTAAATCAGCCTTCATGAATAACAAGAGCCCTGTCTCTGGGTTCTTTACATAAATACGTTCATGTGATGGTTTTGAATAATTGTGTTGGTTCATTTGGTTAAGACAGACACTTTATTACAATTAATCACACACAATCTAGCAGTCTTCAGATAGCCTCACACTACAGGAAAAACAATCCTAAAGGAAACACTAGATACAATCTTTTCATTTTTATGTACATATGGTAATTAGATGTGAAATGTATAGATTATTACATCACTCTCTTGTGAAGGCAACAGGATATATGCTAATACCAGGCCTTTATGAAAAATGTAATTGTACTGGCTATTAGTAGCTCTCATTGTTTGGGTTATGTTATCTAACCAGCACATAAGAGATTTTGAAGGGAACCAAGAATGTTCACCTTTATAGATGAACTTTATACTTCTCCAGTTTTTGCGTCGGGGCCAATAACTGTGGTTAATATGGTGCATTCTTGAGTCTAAGAATGTCATAACCTTTTGCAAGCTGCGCTCAAGGGTTTCGCTGCTTTTATTCACACCTCGGCTGTTGAGGGAGGAAATGTTGTTGGGATTTAAGTGGGCAAACACACAGCAGAAACAAAAAAATAGGGATACTTCAAAAAAAACCAACTGTGAATGCTTTTATTCATTTTCTATTCATTTTCTGTTGACTTTGGGAACTATGAAAGAGATGTTGTTGATGTTTTACAAGTGTGATGTCTTTGAGTGCCCTTCACCTCTGTTGTGTGTGAATTCTCAGTGCCAAATAAAAAACAATCTATTTACATGGCAAGCTACAGTACCTCTTGGGTAGTCACACTCACAGGATGTAGACTGTGGGTATAAGCTTGCCACTGGTCGTGTATTTCACGCAGCATTCCCTTTGCTCTTCTGGGCTATCTATTTTGCACGAAGTTGCATCCCGTACTTATCGCCGCCCAAGAGGATTGTGATTGTTTAAGGAAATACAAACAAGCCAGAGTGTTTTTTCCTCATTAGAAGAATGATAATGTGTAGAGCCAGACCTTTCTTTAGCACTGACACTGTGCTGTGGAGACAGGTCTGGCTATGCGAGACTACACTTAGGGTAAAAGGGAAAATGTGTTTCTTTGTGATTGGTTTGAAATGACCCTTTAAATATGTCATCCATAATTTTGATGTTATGCTCATGCAACATCACCAGTTTGGTCAGTCAAAATATTCTCTTAATATTAAACCTTTTAAAAATGTCCCCACTGATGTCAAAGGAAAGTTGAGTATTTGACAACCAAGGCATCAGCAGCAAAGAAAATAAAAGCACCCTCTCTTTCAGTGCTGCTGCCACCTGACTCAGCAACACGCTGCTGTCATGCTAACATTAGAAACACTGTTGGCAGTAGTGGAAATTGCCGCTATTTAAAAGCATCTGAAGAGGTACCTGACTGGTGCTAAAAAGGGGGCCATTAGAAAGTGACAACAGACCTGGGCCATCTGTAGGAAGGTAGGCCTGCCAAGCAGTTCCCAAGGATTACTCTGTAGCTTTTCCTGAGTACAAGTCAAGCAGGCCGAGGGGAGGACTGATGTGGTATGACAAGCGCTGAAGCCCCAAGACATCATTAGTGAGATATGGTGACATTCAATGAGGCCAGTGGTGTCAGGGGTCAGGTTATATGGACTATAACAAGGCTCTGACAGCATATGGGTTGAGAGGTGTCCGCCTCAGAGCTGGAAGAGAACTACGGCACTCAAATGGTTTTCAGATTTGTTTTGAGATCTCCAAAATCAGCCACAAAGGAGGACTAGTATGAACTTTGACAGAGGCAAGGATTTTTGGCATTGTTACCAAGGATTTAATGATGTATCATAATGGATTTTAGTGTTGCATGCACTGGTGAGGATGAAATGCAGAATGAACTGTTAGCAAAACCGCAGAACTAATAAGAAACGGTCGATAGAAAGTTATTGTCTTCCTTAATAAGTGGCTCGCAAGGAGCAGAATGAATTTGGATGAGGAAAACTGAGGTTTACTGTATGGCTAGATTGCCTTTATATTGTCTGTGCCATTTGGCAATAACGAATGGGAGACAAAGCATCTTAAATTTAAACCTGGAGCCCTAGCATCAGAGACAGCAAGATAAAGACATTTTTGACAGAAAAGATTACATCTCACAGGTTCATCTCTGTCAGCGGTTCAAGTTAACACCGTGCTTGAACCCCCAGCTATTGAGGGTTTCAGGTTTCTGGCTTAGGATCAACAGTTTGTCCTTTGGTTACCTACCCACCTACACAACCAGAAACCGACCAAACCTCAGGCAAAGCCTGACCGCTGCCAAAAAACACTACAGCATGAGTGAGTGGGTTTTTATCTATTTATGGGAGTTTGTATATTCATTTTGTGTGTGTGTGACCATCTGATCCCTGAAAAAAGGGGAAAGAAAAGGTTCTGCTTAACCCGGTTGAAAGCAAACACCTTTAAAACGCAGTGAAAACATAATGGTTGGATTTAGATTAGTCAATGCTAAGCTTTGAGCTTGTTATAGTGTTTCCTCTCTGTAATCCGACTGCCGTCTTTCACATTACCTCCATTGTCTCTTTTCCTCAGCTCTGTGGTGCTAACATGCCGCTTATCACCATCCCCTTTTGAATGATCACACAGTGGCAAAATGGCATTGGCAGCTGCATAAGCTTTTACCATTATGCTTGCGAGGGTTGTTTGTCATCTCCACCCTGCTCCACATACCTTCTCTATGAAGGAAAAAATCAATTTGTTTTGGGGTGGCTGCTGCTGGTTTTGTACAAACTGCAGGGTGAGGCATGTTGGGTTTTGTAGGGACCTTGCAGCACATCTCTCTCTCTCTCTCTCTCTCTCTCTCTCTCTCTCTCTGTGTGTGTGTGTGTGTGTGTGTGTGTGTGTGTGTGTGTGTGTGTGTGTGTGTGTGTGTGTGTGTGTGTGTGTGTGTGTGTGTGTGTGTGTGTGTGTGTGTGTGAGAGTAAGAGTGCACTATTTGTGCACTTTACTGTGCTGAGGCCTAACGGGACGAGGCTGGCAATATCCTATATATGTGTTATTGTCAACAAATCCCATCAAAAGACCAAAACCAACAATGCGTTTTTTTCATCTCTCAATACCCAGCTTGTCTTTCGTGTTCAGCCTTGAGCCCACTGGTTGCTACCGACGATGTAAATGTCTCAATATATGCCTTACATAAGGGACATGGAGGAATAATTTATTTGTTGAATACTATTTTCAGCAGCAGATTTGCTGCACTAGAAAGCGTTGGAGGCAGTGCCCCTTTGTCACAGGTCTCACATGTCCACACGTT
This sequence comes from Anoplopoma fimbria, assembly GCF_027596085.1. Lineage (NCBI taxonomy): Eukaryota > Metazoa > Chordata > Actinopteri > Perciformes > Anoplopomatidae > Anoplopoma > Anoplopoma fimbria. Next base: position 6,139,490 of record NC_072467.1, on the reverse strand, counting down.
GTGACATAAAATGAAGACTGAAAAAGTTTTTCATTCCTCTCCGATTGTTATGAATTATTTTTACTTGCCTGAAAAAATATAATTATCCAGTAAAACAAATGATTAAGGGAAAGCCTAAACAAGTACACGTTGGTTTTCCAGGGGTCCTGATCCTCAGGTTGGGAAACCACAAAGGTCGACTCAAAAAACACTTCAGTGCCCATGTCCATCAAAACGTGTTGCTCACTGATGGGTTTTGAATAGTCTTTGGACAACAATGGAGATATATGCCACAGAGGAATAAGCTATAAAGCATCTGGTTTTGGATATACTGTCTGCTGGATCAATTCATTATTTGTTTTTAGTCTTCTCGTGGGATATATTGTTGATAAATATTACCAGATTTATCATTTCTCCATAAACCGTGGAAACAGATTTACAGATCAAAGCACAGGCTGTCAGCCTCTATGCATTACACACAATACCAGCATGCCTTCTCCGTAGTCATCAGACAGGAAAGCCCTCAGGGCACTGTCGGGAGATGGAACAAATAGTTTATTGCTCAAGCGGATCACAGACCTCATTCTTGCCTCATGATTTCTTCCCTTTGTGTTTGGCTACCTTTTGTCCTTGTCCCAGACCTCAGGGTGGTACTTGTACTGTATCTCTGTCTTCTAATTAGTTACCATCACCGGCTTGGATGTATCTATTATACCATTTTTTTCTCATTAAGAGCGGGTTTTTGCACATTTACATAACATATGTCAAAATCTAAAAAGATCCAATTACATCATGTCTATTACACTGACAGCTTTCCTAAGGCGTTGTTATATAAGTAAGCTGTGAGTTGAATGTGCAAATATTTAATCATTTGCATATGTGCTGTATAAATGAAGGGCTATATACATTCTACAGTAGATGACTGTATCCAGCTCATCATGTGATTCATCTATCCTCTGTAATTCTGCTCTGATAATAATGTGGTGTGCAGTGGCCAGCAGTGCAACAGGGTCAGTCGTGTGCAGTTATAAATGTAATAAAATGAGATGAATGTTAATTAGTTTAGGGTCCCTTGAATAAGGTCAATGGCTTCATTCTCTCAGGCAAAGTTTTCATGAAGGTTAGGAGCTACAGCACCCTCGGAAGCTCCACTGAACATTCAACACCACGCGCTTTACACTGTTATAAGCATGTAATCATGACACAAGCACTCCTTTCTAGATACAACTCTGACAGCAGCAAGAGAAAGTGGGGGAAAAAATTGGTCGAATGGAACTTAAATACTTGAATAACAAGTTGGACTTTCAGAATCTACTGGGCATTGTACAGGAAATTCACAAGTTTAGACACGCGTTTCTTGAGTGCTCTTGACACAAAAGTGGAATCAGTTTAAGCTTTGTCACCTTCAGCAAAAATTCAGCAATGGATGCATTCATCACTGACAATAATAATGCACAACAGCATATGCTTAAAGTGCTTCAGAGGATAAGCGTCTCTTCTGTAGTTGCACACTCCCATCAATGCAGATTCCCGCTGCTACAGTAGTAGCAGTCCACTTTGACTTTCAAATATTATCTGAATAGCTTCTTCCTTAATTTATCATAGCTGGCTGGCTTTTATTTAATTAGAACAAAGTGTAATGTTTGTAAAACACCACCACAGGTCCTTCCCACTACATCCACTTTTCTCTGTGGTTCCCTAATCATTTCACGTCTCATTCTTTGGCTCACATATGTCTAATTTAATGATGTAAAAATGTATTATTGCCAGAAAAGTTTATTTTGGAAATGGGAGTATTTTTGCCCACCATTTTCTTAAGGCTGTCTTTATTAGTGTTAAAAATTCCCAGCTTTTATCAGATTTTTGTCTCGCAGCTTGGATATGAACTGTTCAGCTAGCAAATCACGCAGTGAAATGTGCCAAAAATATATATTTGGCTGTCTGGAAAAATATGAGCAAATATTAAAGTCTATGGATGTCTTTGATCATTCTTACTCGTTTACAGAGCAAAATACCTGTCAAAATATATAGATACAAGCATGGCAGTGGACCAGTCATTTTAACTGGCAAGAGGCAGACATGAAATTATTTGCTATTGTGTGGCTTTTGGCAAGAACTTTGTTTTTTTGCAAAATATATATATATAACCAAACTATGATATGACATTCACTATTTGTGGTACTAGCCTTTGTACTGTCACCCACCCCTACCACTCCAGTATAGATCCATGCAGCCTCCAGGACTTCAAAGGTCCCTTCTCTGGCACAATGTACAGCAGCCGTTTTCCCTCAGCATCTCAGGAATAAAATAAATTAGATTTGCTTCACATCTCTGCCTCTCTTCCTAGTTATTGCTTTTGGAACACAGCTGGGGTTTTTCCACATCCATAATCTGTGGGACATTGCAACAATTTCTGAAAGTAGAACATTAGTAATTACAGAATAGCATGGGAAGATAACTGTGTAAACTATGAATTTTCTCTGATTGTGTGTTTGTGTTTGTGTTTGTGTCTCGGAATCCCAGGTCCTTTGGGCGGAGCAGCAGGTGGTGAAAAAAAGGAAGAAGAGGGATATCTACGACGACCCAACAGACCCAGATTTCCCCAAGCAGTGGTACCTGGTGTGTAATGGTCTCTCATCTTTATAGTCTCGACTTTAGTCTGTGATTATAGAAAAGATGATGTTGAAAATGTCAAACATTCAGTAGATATTATTTCTAAAAAGGCATACCTAGTGTAATTTGCAATAACATTTAAAGCTGCTTCTGTGTTACATTACCAGCAAACAAATTAGTAGGTGCCGCCTGTTGAATATTTTATGTTTTATCTTTTTTGTATTCCATTCAGATTGCAATTTTAAGTTTTTGAAGCCAAGGAGAAGGTCCTTCTCTGCATGCTGATTTGTTCATTTTTTTTATATTACAGTTTCTTCTCTGCAATTATTTCTAATTAAACCTTGATGGCCTTCTTATTCAGCCCCGTCTGAACAGCACTCAATAGTTTCAGCTCTGCAGAAGCGTTACCTGATTTAAGATGTATTCATTATCGCAGCGCCACAAGTTATTAATTCCCTCATGGAGAATGAGGTGAATTTAAATTCTGTCTTTTGGAATAAACGTATAGGCTTTAGTTACTACAGCTTCACCATCAACACAGTCAAAGGTACAACACAATGCATCCCAGGATCCATTGTGTTGAATGGAAAATTAAATGTCAGGACGGATTGACTACTTAACTGTATCATCTGTGAAACATTTATAGCAAATGGCCCTGGCTCTGTCTGTTTGGATAAGCACAGCTTTTCTCTGATATCCTTAAATTTGCCCTAATCTCCCCTTTTTCCTTTTTTTTATGCACAAAAACTGCCAGGGATTAATGACAACATTGACTACCCCAGACATATATCACCAGTGAATAGGAGTTGTGAAACCAGTTCTGCCATTCAGCATTAGACCTCTTATCGTCTGAGGACTTAAACCTTTTTTCTCTTATGTAAAGCATACTACACAGCTCTGAGTTTAAGACCTAAGTGGTTTAGCTTAAGGCTTTTGCTACCCATGCTAATGTTTTGTTTTGTAGAAAAAACATTTTATTGTATTTAGGGGCTTTTATATTAACTTATTCTGGAACATTGGCCCCAGCAGTTTTTAGCAAACATTTACTTAAAATATGTATTGAATGGCATCTGTGCCAGTTCAAAGCCAACACCCAGGAATATAAGCTACTTACCTAAGCATCAGCTTAGGTAATGCTAACACTTGGCAGGCCAGCCCAAAGTAGCAACCCATGTCAGGGTGAAATAAAATTGAAGTGAAGTGTCCATGAATCACCTCTGATCTTCGCTTATATGTCTTGGTGTTTATGTTTGTATTGAGCATTTCTGATTTTAACATAATGCTCTGCAACGGGTAAAAGGCCTTTGCAGAGGATTTAAACTGTTCTCACACCAACAGACCTATTCTGTTGGTCTGTCTGGGAAGTGTCAGTCAGAGTAGACAGACAGCTGAACAAAAGCCTTGTGTCTCTTTCAGTCCACACCAACGCATCAAGACCTGAATACCAAAGTAGCCTGGGCTCAGGGCTACACGGGGAGAGGTGTAGTGGTGACTATCCTGGACGATGGAATTGAGAAAGACCACCCTGACCTCGTCAGCAATTATGTAAGTCGAAAAAGTATGACGTAGACTCTGTATTTATAAAAAGAAATTACGTAAAGAAGTTAAAAATGGGCTTGAGGTTAAATGACTTGAATGCCGTTTCCATGTCTGTCTTAGGATCCCGAGGCCAGTTATGATGTTAATGACGGAGATGCTGACCCACAACCAAGATACACGCAGCGAAATGAAAACAGGTAAGTTGGCTAAAGCAGACATCAGGCAACACCTCTAGGAATAGATCAGAATTACTTTAAAGTTAGATTTCAATCTTTAAGGAAATTTGGCAAATGGGGGAGAAGCACATTTATGAACTGAGAAATCATTTGAACCGGGATTACATTTTCTTTTTACCAAACAACCCTTGTCCAACGCTTGTTGTTTTTGACTCTGCACTAGCCCCCTATAAAAGTTAGTTGACAGTAAATTACACTGGTTAGGAAGCACCAAGTCTTTGCAGCTTTTGGTGCAGTGCTTTTGGCTGAAGAACTTACATTTAGTTACCAATTATATAAAGTTTGAAAGCACTGGTGCAGTCATTCTGCAAAAGTCTTTCTTGCTTCAGTACACAAGCCAAGATGCTCCAGCTGGATTATAAGATCCAGCCCGCAGTGCCCCACAGCCACTTATTTGTTGCTAATACAATACTTGTTTACTTGCCCTCTGTGATTCATGCTCTTCCCTTCCAGTCTTTGGTCACATTAAAACAAGTTCGCCCCAATTTATTGATGGAACACTAAAACTCCAGCAAGGGCGAATCATCCTCCCTTTGTCCCTATGGTCCTCTGCCTTTGTCCAATCCCCCTGGAGCAGATGAGAAGCTACATCCCGCCTCTGAAAAAAGCACAGCAGGATTTCTCTCAAATCTCTCTCTTTTCTGGGACGGCTTCCACCAAGTCTTTTTGTAGTTGTTTGTTTTTGTTCTTTATTGTGGGACTCAAAGCGCAGCATCCATTTTCAGTTGGTCAGGGGGAGAATCGATATCAGCTTCACAAGTTTTCATGAGATTATAAAAACTATTGTATGAGAATAGAATCTGGGCTTGTTGTTTTTATTTGAAATGTGGCATTGTTTATCTCACGAAACCACATATCTCTTCCTCTCTTTGTTTTTCTGTCCTCATTCCTCATCATGATCTATTCATCTGCAGTATTTATTAATCTTGAAAGAGGCTAGCATCAGCAGTTTTGTTAGCAAAGGCCTTGTTTCTTGTCCTTGCCTACAGCTTGAGCAGCCATGCAGAGCGACCCCTAGCCCTTTCCGTCAGTGTAAAGTAGATCCCACTCTGTCCTGCTGATAGAACAAAGCACTACTGGAGGGGATTACTCCCTGCCTCTGGTTCACTTCAAGTCCCCAACTGCACCATGCTATTACTTTAGAAAGACACACATACTCACACATACACACACATATAGTAAAAAACACAGAGAAACACACACTCTGCTACCCATGTCAGGGGAATTACCTGAGCAATTATCTTAGACTGGATCAATTTATGGGCATGGAATGAAAAGCAAGGGTGTGTGCCTGTCTTCAGCGTGGAGTGGCGGTGTTTGGTATGACCCGTGGATGCATTGCATCCAATATCTTATGTAAATCACAACAGAGAAATACAGGCTGACAGTGAGTAATGCTCACAACCCCCTCACAATGAGATTATATGAATATATTCATAGGACAACAAAAAGCTAAGGAGAGTCAGAGGCGGGCATTTTCCATTGCCATGAAGGCCAGTTCATTTGTACTGATGACACGCATGGCTGATTTTTGAATTCTAATATCTGAGTTTATCCTTAGAGATGCTCTGTAGTCTTGAGTTGGCAGCTCTGGTAGATATTGTTGGCAGGGGTGCAGGACAAGTTGAAGGCTGGTTGAAGTCTGGCCAGGCAGGTGATCGGTTTGGGCTTCATCATGTCTGTCTTTTTTTTTGACTACTTTCCTCCACTTTTCCTCTATTATGTCAGTATAATGTGGACATAAAGGGTGGGGCTAGAGCAGAGGCTAGCATAATTGATTTCACCTCCTGTCAGCAGTCTGTCATTAAAGCAAAACACTATATATTTCTAAAAACCCTTAAGGGTCACAAGAGGGCTGTGCAGTATTGTGTGTATATATATATATATGTGTGTGTGTAAAATGAAAAGTTTAAAGACCAATATTGTTAATTTTTAGGATAATATGAAATGATCACCCAGTACATAGGGCTAAACTTCCTGTAGTTTTTTTTATATTTTCAGAAAGTGTTCATACATCCAATAGTGGATTTAAATAAATAATTGTCACTTATCTTAACGATACAATTCATATATTTAATATAATTTGAATTCTTAATACATTTTTTTAACTTGCAGATCTTTATAAATCAGTCAAATAAAACCTTAACTGTTTTAAGTCATCCTGACACCACTGGGGTCCTGACTGGGCAAAACTGATGAAGTTAGTTAGTTAAGATGTGAAAGATTTTATCTTATGTCTATAACTGCTACCATCACATTGATTCAGCATCAGAACAACACACTACTGTGCAGTTGACTTTTTTTTAATTTGGGTGAGTTCTATGGTGTGGTGATTTAATATTTCTCACATTTTGTTTGACTGTCTCCATCCATCTAACTTCACCTTGGCGTGCTATTAGCTCCTGTTGAGAACTTTTCACAGGGGTCCAATAATTGAGATGCACTGTAACATTGTGCAGTGACAGCCTTTATTGGAAAATGATTTGCATGCTACACCGCCTTGTGTGCTCTTCAGTCCAACGAACGCAATCAGCACCCAAATACTAAAGTGACTAAAACTCAAGGCTGGGAAGCTGAAGGACGAGGTATGTCGGCTTATCAGGTTGACTGCATTGTTATAGACCAAAATAAGTTTTGGCATTCTTCTCTCTCCCTATCAAATTGCTTTGTCCTTAGTGGAACATGGCTATGTGTTTCTCTGAACAAAGTTCTGCTTCTTCAGCGGAAATACACTGACAAGGAAAAATGGTAAATGCACCTCCACCAGCCGCTGCAGAACAGACACATCTTTTTCATTATTTCATCTCATTAAATTCTTGATTTCCTATGACATTAGTCAAGGTCGGGTAGGAATCCCCTGCAATAGAAAGTATGGCGAAGCTCTGCAATCATTAAAAGGTAAAGTGACTGGTCCATTTTGGTAGGGTTCTTTTTTATATAATCAAATTAGTTATTTCAGTTTGAAAAGTTAGCGTAGATAATCCCTAATATTAACTAGTATGTTTACAGAGTAACAAGTGAATGAGCAAGGAATCAATCTTATGATATATTTCTGTCATTAATAAAACATAGTAATTATTCTGAAAACTGTACTTAATACACTAATTCTTAAAATATCTTCATCCTTCTTAAGTGATATCTTGCCGATTTGACTTTGATTAAATATTATATCACTTATTTATCCAACCATATTGCTTAATTCAAAGTGTGACAGCGACAGACTCTAGAGGTTAAATGTTTATGTGCTTCACTGTAAACATTACATTTTAAATGTGTCACTGTGCAGTATTTTGTGTACTTAGATGACAGAAAATAAGCCTCAATCCACTTGGAATTCAAGCTGCAACTCCAGACAATGGCAACAGGGTTGAATACTATCGGCGGGCCTTTTGTCCTTGGCCGACGCTGGCAGACACACGGCGTCTAAGACCTGCGACATTCCCAATTCTGTATGTGAATGCAAATAAAAATGCCTAACCAGTACACACGCTGGATGCATATCTGTGTCTGTATTGAGGTAATAAACCTGAGATGTCAAGGGTGCAATACAGATCAAATCAGACTGAAGAAGAGCACAAATCAAAGTAGACTGCTTCCTCCTGCGTTGTCTGCTTTAGCGCCTCCGTAACAGTGTTTGACACAGCAGGTCGCACTGCGCAGCGCTGACTCTGCTGCTGACACATTTTAGAAAACAACATTCTGCAGAATTGACTTTCCTCAAGCATCCACATTCGAGATCTTATGTCGAGTGTGATTTTTTGACATGAGAGTTATAGTTTGTCCTTGGTGGTTAAAGGAGCAGAAGACATGTTTAAATAGACAAACCTCAGTCTGTGCAGTACTTGTCTACAATTGTTTCTCATTCCGCTATTGCTTGTAGAAGATGCATCTAGTAGATAAACAAGTGAACACTGCATTCAGTAAGTTAAAGTTACTTTGGTAAAATGAAAAACTTGTGTAAGCCTTATTATGAGACTTCATTTTTCATCCTGAGGCTTGAAAGGTTGGACAAAAGGCTCTAGTGGACTGTTGGCAGCTTGAATGGAGAAAGAATGATCGGAAAAAACAAGAGGATGATATTTTCTCTATTTACCATCACAGGCAGCAGATAAATGCTTTCCACTGTTTACACTGAGTTTATCAATTATTGTGTACAGAGCTGCCACCCTTTGTCAGGCCTAAATAATATAATTCTTCCTCCCGTCGTCTTGTTTATTCTGCTGGGGACGGCTTGTTTATTTTCCAGACAGCTAGGCAGAATTTTTGGGAGGTTATGTTGGCAGGGACCTCACTCTTAAATCTGAGTCCTCTGGCTTGCTGTATGCTTGCCTGCTATTTTTTTATTTTTTCTGTCTGTAAAAGAGCAGTGTGATTGAAAGCTGCTGTTTTATAAACATTTCGACAAGGTATAGGCCTGTTTCAATGGAGGTGGCAGTCTGATCACCCTGCTCAGTTGACTGAACACTGTTGAATGGGGTGTTAAAGCAGTCTGTGTAGAGATATTCCAGTTTAAACATGCTAGAATATGTTGTTTGTTCCTTTCCCATGAGGTTACTTTGATTACTTTCAAGCAATTTGCAATAATTCAAAGATGCTTTTTGGCTTGGCAGACCGTATCTAGTTGGTTCTCGGTAACACACATCGAGTCGCTGTGCGTCTCCTTGTGTTCGTTCATGTCCTTTTCAGATACCTTATCATTGGCCAATGGTCATTCTTTCCATAATAGCTCCATTAGAATTGTTTATTTCCTCTCCTAGCATAGTGCTCCATATCGCAGTAATGATTTTTATTCAGAGAGTAGCACAGCTTTTGCCTCACAGTAAAAAATACATTTCGATTTCTGGCCCCCTCCTTTGCAGAGTTTGATTTTTTCCATCCATGTCCACGAGTTTCCTCCCACGTAAGGATATGCACGGTCACGACAGTCAATGTGTCGATCTACATTTGCCTGATGATGGACTGAAAACTTTTCCAAAATTGTTCCGATGCCTTTCCGCCCATTGTTTTGCAAAAAAAAACGGTCTTGTCACTGTTAGTAAGAAATGAGAATTATCTCATGTGTGTGGTTTTTCTCAAACCGAAGACACTAAAATATGGAATATTAAACAAAGGAATCATCTTCCCTACAGGGCAGCACGTCTTTGTTCGACCACACAATATAGAGATCGCCACTTCACACTCCAGTGTAACCATTTGAACAGACCTGCCTGAGGCCACAGCTGAGCTGAGCAGAAAATAGCCTAATCCTTTTGGCAGCTCCAATGAACGGACCCTTTTCAGTCCCTCTAAAAACAGACAAAAACCAACAGAGCAATGCCAAAAGATAAATCCTACATTTTAGCTAAGCATGGGTTAGACATCATCACACTTGGTGATGCATATTCAACACATGTGCTCTATACAACACAAACCAAGCACTACATGAATGTGTGTGCGTGTGATAATATTCAGTAAGATGATGCAGTTTTGGCAATGTAGAATGTACAATTGCTGGATGTGTTTGTATACTGTACAATATTATTTTTGATTTTGATCTTGTTTTTTACTATGTCATCTCTGCTGCTGTAATTCCTCAAATTTCCCCGCTGCATGACTAATAAAGGATTATCTTATCTTATCTTATCTTATTAGACTGTGCTGTACAGTATGTTCTGTGGTCACAGTGCAGAGAGGTTGTGTTGGGAGACATGTCTACTTTCTCCAGTAAATGGCAGGGCAATGACTTGACCAAATATGGTGCCTTGTCCTGAGGAGGAGAGATAACAGCATTACTTCATTCCGTCCCTTTTCTTCTTCTGATAAGATAAGGGAGGTCACATTGGCTGTGTGAATAGAGCGTCTCTAGTTCAGAGGCCTTTCATCGAAGCTTTGTTTAAGCTTTGTTGGGTTTTTTCTCCACAGCTTGTCTTTTGGACAAAGCATGTATCTTTTGCCATCCTCAGGCACCAACTCTAATATTAACTTACTTCGATTATCTTTCTCCCAGATGAGGCTGCATTATTATTTAGAGTTTTGTTGTTTCCCTAATCTCTTGTATAAAACTTTTCAGACTACACTTTACGTGTGACCCGGAGAGTCGCTGTGTCTGACACCTCTTCCAATCTATTTTAAATGGATATAGAATGGAAGCATTCACTAAAGTGTCTTGAAAAATCATTTTATTTCATGGACATTTGACAAATAGAATTGTGACTTCGCCTCAAACCCTTTGTCTGCTCTGGAACGTCTGAGCCTCCCCGGATATATTAAGCTGTCGGCCTGGTTTAGCTGAATTCAATCCAGGCCAATCACTCATTCGCACACATACACACAAACCAGCTGCATCTTGATGTGTATGGCCTCTCTATAAACGAATTCCCAGGCCTCTGGCTCTGTGCTCAGTCCGCCCATCCTGGCTGAATCCCCTGCCTGGCATCACATCTGTGTCCGCGGCTCCTCGTTCTGAGGATATGTGCTATCTGGAGCGAAAAACACATTTTTTACGACGCTGTGGATGAAACAATAACTGTACGTGCAGGTGGTTGCAGCTAAAGGAATTGCATACCTCATGTCAAAGTATTAACCATCATTGACGTTCATTTGAATTTTCAGTGTTTGCTTAAATAACATTATCGATAATCTGATATTTTTTTAATTTATTTCCCAGACACAAATTCAGACCGTCTTTGTTTCAAAAGGCAGAGCTGTGAGCCAGGCTTTTTGTTTGTTTGTTTAAACATAAGTCATTGAGAGTTGATATTTGAAGCTGTTATTTGCGGTGCAATTTAACTGCAAAATTGCCTGCACATTGCAAGCGTGTAGTAGTTTGGGCCAAGCCATCTGGCTGGCCATGGTGCTGGCTATATGTGTTTTTGGACAGTGTGGATAGTAGCAGACTCCCTCAATAGTGAAAGAATGTAATCCCTTTGCAATTTATTTTCCTCTGTGTTTACCCAGTATTGTTCTACCTAAAGAAAATTAATGTATATTGCTTCAAAATTTAGCTTCTCACTACATTTTACACTTCAAACTAAAACAAACAGGTGTAAACCTAAAGTTGTATTTATCATTTTTAAGTATCATTTCCAAGAAAAATAGCTCATAAATTTGAACCTGCAATGGATCCCTTCACATTAAAATGGAGAATGCTCCGGCTTCATTAAATTCATTAAAAACATTCATTAAAAACAGAGGAAGCACTTGGTGTCTTGCATGTCTTCAATATAGATCTCCTTTCGCTTTTGTTTTTTTGTTTTTTTATGGTAAGCAGTCACATTATTTCAGTATGTGAAACTGTGCTCTGTCCTGAGCAGCACTAAAGCTCCCTTTATATCATTTAACAGCCTCCTCAGTCATATTTTTTGCAGTGAGTGAATGCATATTACTTACAAGCTAGTCCCTCGCACAAATTTGTTTTTCTGGCTTGAAAAAACTGACAGTCACCATTCAGCACCCACTCGGTAGCGTTTCAGCACATAATAACATGATTGACTTGTGTGGACGAGCTCGCAGAGCCAGTCAGTCAGACGTATTCAGGAGCGCAGTGGTGAGCTAAAATATAATGAGTGGGCAGGTCTGAGCCTCTTTATTGCTCTGATTAAACAATAGATACTCATTTAAAAGTCTGCTCGCTTCTTCACATGCAGACAGAGATGTGAGACTGTGCACTGTGCTTCAAGCTTTTCCATTCACTCTATCTTTCTTTGATGATCAGCCAAATGGACCGGATTGTGCATGTGAATAACATTGATTATCTAATGCTTATTAGGTCATAATGGTGTTTGAAGCTGCACTTTTCACAAAAAAACTGCTGCTACAGTACATACCGCTGCTAAGAAATGGCCTCCCAATTTAATAATTCCCAATTGAACCCCTGAGTACATATATATTGTTCATGAGGGAGCCATCAGCTCTCCATCACCTGCCACCATTTATTCAAGCTAGTTAGCAGTAAAACAATGTAGTTTAACCTCTTGATAGCAATAATAATAATTTTATTGCATTTTTGATGTATTACCCCCGGCCATATGTTGTGCCAGGGTCCTTGTGAGGGCATCTCTGTCAGTGAAAAATATGCCCTGTCAGGCCAGCTGATTACTTGTTAAAAAAATCACTTCAATGCTTGTAGTTGTTGACAGCCTTATACATGATTTGTTAGGAGGCAACATTGCCTTATTCCACAGTGTCTTTTTTTGAAGTTGTAAATACTAAACTAGTAAAAAAGAAGAAGAAGGAAGAAAACAGCAGTGCTCCTCGGCTAAAATGTTTTACAGTGAACAAATCTGGGAATTAGCGGGTGGGTAATATATCACAGAGCAACACAAAGTCTAATCAGGATCCCAGCTGGAGGCGTAGCCTGCTCTGACCCTGTGAAACGACTTTGTCCTCTGCCTCATCATTGGGGGGGGGAGGTTGGGAGATCAAAAAGGAAGTCATTTTTGGCTCTTCCAAAACAATACTGTGTACTTAATTAGCTTTGTTCCGATAACATTCACACAGCACGTCCCAGAGATGGGTGTGAAACGGTACACCTCCTAATCAGATATCTGCACTGTAATCAGCAGACAATCTTAATGACCTATGTTAAATGGCAAATGCTCCTTCTGCTCCATCCATTCGCAGTCTGATCGCTCAGCTTTAACCCCTGAAGTCAATGAAACAAATGAAATTCCATTGCACTAACGATTACTTTTTTGCCTGGAATGATGCAAAGCTGTGAAGTTAAAGACTTTTCATTGTTTTTTATTAGAGCTGATCTGTGGTTTTTTGGGGGTTGGAGGTGTTTTGTGTTTGTGAAGTGTGGGTGTGTTTGACATCTAGACAGCTCTCTATGGGGAACCTGTCTGTTCTAAAGCAACACAAAACAGGTTGAAGGTATTAATGAGGGACTCAGTGAATAATTCATGTACATTGATAACATCTCATATCTCATTTGTCTGGCCGGTGACTGTCAAGTTAAAGTTTTAGAAAGGTCTTTGTGTTTCTCCTCAGGTTTCACCTCAGTTACCTTTCATTGGAAGCCCCTGTAGCCTGTAGCCCTGTAGCCTGTGTAACCAGAGAATAGGTTTTTATTTTTTTATTGAGCAGTAGAGGTGAAAGGAGGAGTCGTCTGAAGTGACTGTGTTTAACAAGAGATGACTGTGGAAGTACTCAATAGTCAGCATTGGACTCACAGGTACATAGATCTCAAGCTTTGTACATGCTGTGATAAAGTATACATAGAACATTTGTCCATGGGCAAACTGGTGACAACAACAATATTTTCCCCCACAGCTGTCATCAGAATTTGATACACGTTATGAAACTCTCATTGGTGCACGGAAGTATTTTACACAACCTTTTTTTCCCAACCATAATAATACTAAACTATACCTTTAAAGACAGAAACACATTATGAAAATCTCTCATGTGAAACAACCGAAACTGCTCAGACTCAAATAATAGCCTGTTATTGAACGGCCCCGTCACTCAGCTTAAGATATGAAAAAAAACATTGAAATCCAAATTAGAGTAAAGCATAACCAGAAAAAGGCAGACATTTTTGTCATATTTTCACCACCGCTCTACGCACACTACACCTGATCCTTTGTATGCATAATTGTGGTCTAGTACTCATAAAGAGCAGTGTTCTTACACCTGCATTTGCTTCTTTGTACCCAATGTGCTGTGTGTCCTTGATGCTTCTTATTAGTCATGTTCACCATAAAGGTCGTTGCTCTCTGCATTGTTATAAGTAAGTCTTGAATTCTAAAACTACTCTAATGAATATTCCCTACCTTCTGAAAGACATATCAGACTCTCTGGCCCTTATTGTTACAACTCTAACATGAGTCTGCCGCAGTCACAAAAGGGCCACTGGGTTTATGTTTCTCTTTTGACTTTGTTGTATTTTTAGCTTCAGCTTCATTATTGTTTAAAAGCCCAGCTCAGATCAGGACGTTGCAAAAAATTGCTCCTTTTTTGCTGTCAGTTATTGGTTGAGTTGTTCTGATGTTCCTGCTTGATGTGTAAATTGTCTCTTTGTAGTTTCCGTCCTTATTTATTTTTTTAATACTCTCTTTTGTGACTTTGTCTCTCTCCAGACATGGAACTCGATGTGCAGGAGAAGTTGCAGCAGCAGCCGACAACGGTGTGTGTGGAGTCGGTGTGGCCTACAATGCTAAGATAGGAGGTGAGTGAAGCTTGCAACTGGGATTTTTAATTGGGAAAAATGTTTAATTAAAAATAATTATAATTTTAGTTTAATATTATTTTAATTAGAAATAATATGCACATTAATATTCACATTCAGACTAATTAACAATAAAGGGAGTTTGTTTCAGCTAAGCCTCAATTAGTCCAGGACCTGAACCCGAATTAAAGATTCAGCTGTGTCAATAGACCCAGTAAAAGATTTTAAAGCTGAAATCTTTAATGTTATTTTTGTTGTTGTTTTATTCTGGACAGTGAGTAACCTTTACCGAATGATTGACTCACTGTTTTTTAGATGCAGAAGTGATAGTGTGCTGCAGAGATAGTGGAGGGCATGCAGTGAATTGTCGTTGATCTATTGCTAATGAGGAGAATAGCTTGGCTTTCTGCAGATTTTCCTCTCGAATGGAGGAGATTGTGGCTTTGTTAACACTGCTAGGACAATGCATAGAAACATGTAGGTTTCAGATTTAAGTTTTGGACGAGGTGAATCTTTTTTTTATTTCAAACCAGCAAATACAATAACTCACTTCACCTTAATTTGACACTTGGCCTGAAACTCCAGCCTTTCCTCCACCAATTAGATAAAAAGCAAGTTCAATTTTTCAAGTGTTTTGTTGAGCCCTTAGTGTTGCCTAAATTTTGTATTATGCCGATGCCAAGGAAACTGACTTCACAACCCAACAGACGTCCTTTCATACCCCTGTGTAAATCATCTGCCTAAAAAGCTGGTCAAAATATGATTCACAGTCTGTAGCACAGTCTCTTGATTGAACAGTAATGCAGCTGTCAGCATGTGCAGATATGCATTAAAGAAAGAAAACATTCCCTTAAATCAACCATGTGATCACATATTAAGTCTGAAAGGTTGTTGTTTTTTTCTCTCCTAAAATGTTTGCACTTGAGGAAGTATTCCACAGAGGCTTTTAATAACTTTTTTGTCACCAAACAATCTGTCAGTGACATGATGGCAGCCAACAAGACTCAGCGGAGCCTGTGGAGCCCCGAGCAGTCCCGTTCACAGATGTTACTCATAATTCTCCTTCTTTGTCTTCATTACCATCCATCTCCCCCGCCGGAGCCGCGCATTGGCCCTGTTCTCGTAAATTACTCCTCTGTGAATCTGTTCACGTCAGTGGGTCAGTGGATTGTTTATAAACAGCTGTGATTTGCTCCCAAATACCAGCGGTGTGTGTGTGTGTGTGTGTGTGTGTGTGTGTGTGTGTGTGTGTGTGTGTGTGTGTGTGTGTGTGTGTGTGTGTGTGTGTGTGTGTGTGTGTGCATGTGTTTGTCGGGGAAGACTTAATGTGTGTATCCTTACTGAGCAATGATTAGTGATTAAAACCTCTAATTGACTCTACTTGGCTCACACTGCATTTCCTTCCACCTACTGTACCTGTATTCCACACACACACACACACACACACACACACACACACACACACACACACACACACACACACACACACACACTCATAGCTGCATTCCTATCTGCCACCTCTGCTGGAGCAAAACTCGCACAGCAGTATCTTAATAAGGAAATGGTCCAGCTGCAGGAAGTTGATGAGAATTGCTACGACAAAGATTATCATTACTGCTGCAATACAGCCAAAAACACAATGATCTACCGAGCAAATATTGTGTTTGTTGTCCCTCGTTTAGCCAAGTTATGCAGTTTTTTTCAGGCTACTCATTATTCAAACTTTTGTTACGCCGAATCCCCATGCCAACGGAGTAATTACTGCTTTGGCTACATCTCTTCTGGTATGTGTTTTTCCAGGCAGGTTGTCTAGAATGGATTATTTAAGTCTTAATGTGGACGTCGTCAGAGGTAGTGTTGCCTCTGAGGTCCGGGGTGGTCTTTCTCCCAGTAATGGACCTTATTTGAGGTGGGTTCATGTCACGCCTCTCTGAAGCCATTAATGTTCAGAGGAGTGATCTGAGGGAGCTCACTTCAAAGGCTCAGACAGGGTTGTGTTCAGGTATGATGAAAGGTGACATTCAGCGCCACCCTGTGAGGGCACACCAGTCCGTTGAATGCTTTGTTAACTCTCAGCTCATTTATACCAGTGTGTATGTTCTCTCTCCTGCAGTCTGTTAGGTTTATCTGCTTGTCCTTTCTGTGTGTTTATTGGGGTTAGGGAACACTCGGTTTGACAACCAGCCGGTTTTTGTTTGTGTGACGGTGAAATAATACACATTCATCGGAGCAGCATCTGCGGTTGAAGCTTTGTACGCTTACTCATTAAAACATGAACTCTGTGAAGTATTTGGTTTTTCCTGTGATGTCTTTTGTTTCTCGTTTTTTTCTGTTTTTGTGGCGGAAGAAAAAATGGGAATTTGAGGTCCGACCGATTTCTTTTAGTCTTTTTCCTCTCACTGTCATCTCATGCTGTGTTTTCCCCCTCAAGTTTTGACACCTTCCCACCCATCATACGCTCACTATCTCTTTACCATCTGTCATTCTGCCACTCTTTCCCCACCACTTTTCACATGTCCAGTGTGGTAACCTGGTCTGTGCTGCATTGCCTGTTCACTTTACAGGAGTTCGTATGTTGGATGGGGAGGTGACAGATGTGGTGGAGGCCCACTCTCTGAGCCTGAACCCGCAGCACATCCACATTTATAGTGCAAGCTGGGGCCCAGAGGACGATGGCAAGTCACTAGATGGGCCTGCCAAGCTGGCGAAGGAGGCTTTTCTCCAGGGAATCACAAAGGTTAGTCAGAGCATAAGCTTGGACTTTTTATCTACTTATATCTTCCCTGTTTCTTGCATTACCTTCAAACTCACATCAGCTCTTTAAAGGCTTGACATAGCTTCGTACTTCTTTGACATTTTCAAAGAAGTACAAAGGACATATTCCCTTCCTTTTGTTGCAGATAAATAGATGAGAAGATAGATACTACTCTTGTGTTTGTATGGTAAATATAACACTGAAGCCAGCCGATTGTTAGCTTAGCTTAGCCTGAAACCACTAGCCTGGCTCTCTCCAAAGGTAACAAAATCTGCCTAACTTGACCTCTAAAGCTCACTATATACATTTTATGTCTTGCTTGTCTGATCCATACAAAAAATTAATTTAAAATCAACAATTTGCTGTTTTACAGGGATTATGTGCCGGACTATTTCTTATCCATTCTAGTGTCAAATTCAGTTTCTCATTCAAACAGTGTTTCCCATACTATTGCCATCCATAGCCAGGGGTAAGGGCACAGGATACATTGTGGTTAGGTATCACAGAAATAACTGCTTGGGGTTAAGATAAGGATGAGCTGAGGTTAAGCATTGCAGAAAAAGGACTGTTTAGAGTTAGGGACGCGCTTTAACTCAGGTAAACTTAAGGGAAGTCACCAATCGATTGGGAAGCAGAAGTAGACACAACACCATGACCAGTAACTCTCCTGATGGTAGCCTGGTAACTTGTTGCAGCCAAGACATAGTATGTCTTATAAACATTTGTGGCAATCTTCCTTTTTAAAATTCAGTTTTTGGTCAGATTAAACAAAGAAAATACTACATTTTAGTTTCAGAAGTGCTAGTTGGTGGATTTCATTTGAGCTAGGCTAGCTGTTTCCCCCTGTTTCAAGTCTTTATGCTAAGCTAAGTTAAACAGCTGCAGGCTCATATGTACCTTACTGACATGAGAGTGGTATTGATCATCTCATCCAACCCTCGGCAACACAAATGTTCCTTTTATGTGAAGCAATGAGCTCATACCAGCATATTCCACCTATACATGTATCAATATTTAATGGAGGCTATCCCTCTAAGATGTAATGTAGCAAAAGGGCAAACTCAAGGTGAGTTTGTTAATTGCCCTCTGACTGGCCCTTTAGGGTTGGATAGAGTAAGACATTAGAGAGTGTGACACGTTAACTTAGGCTAATGTCATAATTCATCAAAAGGCGTTATCAGAACAGATTGATGTAAAATGTGAGATGGGAGAAAATAGAATCAGGGCAGCAGTCCCTGATGCAGAACAATAGTTAGATTCAAAGACGGCAGTCATTTTTCTGTGGAAAAGAATGATTTATATGTCACATCCCAAAATGTGAATAGCTCCACATATCATGGTGTGTTAGTGAGGAGAAATTGCCTGACAGCAGCACAACAGGGCCTGTCTAGTTCAGCGTGTTTTCTCCTGGCAGTGAGATAACCCCTGGCACCAAAGTGTTATCGTCTGGCCTCTGTAACCTACAGCAAAGGCAGCGTTGGGTCATAAACTGGGCTGGGAGGTTTAGCTAGAGCTTCAAGACTCTTGTGTTATGATACGGTGCAATCCAGACAGTATCAACACATTTAGTAGAAGGTAATTCTCCCCCCAAAATTTGCCCTTATTTGTGAGATGGAGAGGTAGGAATCCATTAAGAAAATTAAATGGAAAATCCTATTTAAACAACTCTGAACAAGCTTTTTTGAAGTCTGTGTTCAGGTGAAAATGAGGTCCCTTTGTACACTTGCAGGTTTAAAATGTGATTAACCGAGTCAGTAAAAACACTGTTGCAACGTCAGTGATAAGAAAAGAAAGATTCCAGTACCTTCATATTTTTTGGGACTACAAAGCTAAAATACTGGAACTGTTGATGTGACTGGGACTTTTATTTTTCAGCAGGAGAGTAAAACAGACAATCTCAGTCTCAAACAGGAGAAGCGAAACATTCCTGCAGCTTTTTCCATAAAACGCTTTCATGTTCCTTTTTTGTGTAGTTTGTGCTCTGTGGGTGACGGAGAGGAAGGGAGGAAGAAATGGTATACACATGTTTGCTCTCACCTTATTAATCTCTTGTTTGGCATCAATTACCGATGTGTATGTTTCTGCTCTCTGTATGTGGGATTTAAGATAGGTCCCTCCACTTTCTTTTATCTGTTTCTCCATCCTACAGTATGTATTTCTTGGTTTATTGTTTTGTTATACAAAAATAATATTATATCCGCCCACTTTGTTCAAACTGTATGTGGTAGAAGGAATGCTTTAATATTTCAGTTTTATTGTGAACGTCAGTGTCTGGCTGCTTTCACACTTTGATCAAAGATGTTATTTTTTATTTATTTTTAATGACAGGGTGTGATTAATGCTGAAAAGAAATGTGGCATGTAATGAGATTATGATGATAATTAAAATCTATATTTATTCTTTACTTCTCTAAAAAGAAAACACACAGCAGAGAGATAATAAGGTGTAATAAAAAGGGTCTCTCTACAAATATTGTTTAGAAGAAGTAACCCATAATAGACCTCTACATCACAAGTAAAACTAATCAAAAGGCAATTTGAAAATGTGTCTTTATAACTTTAACAAATGGACACTGAGGTTCTCCTCCATTCAGAGGCTATTTCAGAGATTCACAGCCCTGACTGCAGATGCCCTTCTGCTCTCCATTTCCAGTCTGGCCACGGGGGACAACTGGTCTTCAGACCTCAGGCTGATATCAGCTATGTAGTGAGAGAAAGAAGGTCAACACTGCAGACCAACCAGTGCCATAAAAATAAGCAGTAAAACTTAAAAAAATCGATTCGAAAGATCATAGGTAACTAGATCAGGAATAAATGCCAAAATTGAGAAAATGTGCTAAAATATATCACAACTCGTGAACAGCCTGGCAGCTTAATAATGTACAAGCTGAAGGCGGTCCATCGATTTCTGGGGCATTTCAGCGATTACAGAGATGCAGTAATCTAATCAGCTGGAGACAAATGCATAAAACGGATTTGTGTGTATTGGAACAAAAAAAAAAAAAAATCTAATTTTAGCAATGTTCCTGAGTTGACAAACGACACCCTTTGCTACTTCGCTAAAACGTTTCTACTCTCCTGTTGGCAGGTTCAGACCGAACACGACTAACTGTGCGTCTCATACTGTGTGTCTATGTTAGGAGCACACAGCCTTACTGCCAGATATCATGTCGTCATTTATCATGCCCCTAAATTATATTCCGCTTGAGTAGATTTTGTAATTACATTTCCTCTGTTTGTTATCTGTTGTTCCGCCGCAATAATTCGCCTGACATTATGATGTATTAATAAGAGTTGTGCCTACAGCGGTTCACTGCTTCCGAGCGAAAGCACGCAAGTGACAAAGTGTTTTAAGCAGTCAGACAAACGTCTTTGTCAAAGGCAATGTTTCACGATTCAACCACTTCTTGTTAGTCTCTTTCTCTAAACCTGTCCTGTGCACGCCTCTGTGAACGTTAACGTTTGTGTGCTTCTATTCCACAGGGACGTGGCGGACAAGGCTCCATCTTTGTGTGGGCCTCGGGTAACGGTGGCCGCGAGCAGGACAGCTGTAACTGTGACGGCTACACCAACAGCATTTACACCCTTTCCATCAGCAGCACCACGCAGTCCGGCAACGTGCCGTGGTACAGCGAGCCCTGCTCCTCCACCCTCGCTACCACCTTCAGCTCTGGAAACCCTGGGGAGAAACAGATAGTGGGTGAACACACACACACACACACACACACAACACACAATTTGAACATCTAATACGCTTTAAATGTCAGCTTTGCAAAAATACTTTGCGATGGCCTAATTAGTCAGCCAAAAATTGATGCTTGTACATCGAATAATGAAGCCTTTTCAACAGTACATACACGTTAATATCATCTCTGGAAAAGTCACAAATAGGCATCAAACTGCCAAAAGGGCTGATGTGTTACATATAGTGATCAAAGCTGACAGACAATGAGAGATGCCACATGCTTCCTTTAAGCTGCTTGTCTGCTGAAGAAAGACTTGCCTCGGGGACAAAGAATAACATGGAACAAACCATAAATCTGCCATTTCCTTCAAATACACCAGAGGCCTGCTGCAGGCGAGCAGACACAACTCATCAAATTGATGAAATTGAAGTCATTCTAGAATGTACGGCAGCTGTTGTATTGTTGCTTTGGTAGTCAGAAGCTGCCATTTGTCGTATCAGTGAGTTCATACAGCTTTTTGTTTATCCCAAACTAGGATTTATGTTCACTTTGTCAGATTTTTGTGTTTGGTACATTTGTGTATTGACTGTCAAATCTCAAGCAAACCAGGACCTGGCCTTTAAACAAAACCAACGTGGACTCACAAGTAGCTGTGAAAACATAAATAGTGAAGGTTTTGATTATTGGTTAATCTGTAGATTTTCACATAATCAATTATTCACCTGGCATTAATAAAAAATGTCAGTATAAATTAATGAAATGCCCATCACACGTTCTTAGGTGATGTTGCCAGATTGCTCGTTTAGTCCGACCAAGAGAACAAAACCCCAAATTATTCAGTTTAGATTGATAGAAAACCATAACAAGCTCGAAAACCTGGACCTTGATATGACTCATCACTAAATCAGTGATGACAGTCAAAAATAAATAATGGAACATGACAGTGTGTTTCAGTGTTGTGTTATCCAGTTCTAATATCCAGTAGTTGTGTGCAGACACCTCCGTTTGTTTACTCCTCTGACACGTAGACTTCTTTCCACAGATAATGGCCATTAGTGCAACAATCTGTCAGGCCAAAAGTTGCAAACCAAGAAGCTCTCTCTGACCTTCACAGCTCGCCTTGCCCTCTGGCTTTTTTCTCATTTTCGTCGTGTCCCCATCGTGACCCAGACAGGCCTCATTAGCTTTCTGGCATCGGCAGAGACCGAGAGCAGAGGTGTACGCGGAGTACTAACATACTTTGTCTCTCCACCACACGACCTGACTTGGCTGATTTGGCTGACATTCACTTCCCCGGCTGTGACCCTTTGGCGGGGATCCACAGACCTGACTCTAAACCTACTTGCTGATTCTCTCTCCCTCCTCCTCCTTCCCATCTTCCGACCGCTGCAGGCAGAGCTCCCATTGTCCGCGGACCTCCCCGGTCTAACCCCTTCTCACCGTGAACTTCTCTCATGCTGATGTGGGAAACTCAATGTGTCATATTAACTGTGTCTAGCCTTCTGTATTTATGTGCATACCACTCTCTTCTCCTATCTCCAAGGTGACCACAGACCTGAGGCAAAAATGCACAGACTCTCACACGGGAACGTCCGCCTCTGCCCCGCTGGCTGCTGGGATCATTGCTCTGGCTCTAGAGGCCAAGTGAGTGAACACAACCTCCTCCTACATAGAACTACTTTTATAATCAACACTGTAGGCATTTGGCTTTTCCAGTAAACATGGATAAGTGAAGCAAGAGTTTCTCTGATTAGAGGGCGTTAGCATAATTTATTTCATATACATTTACTGACATATATAAGACCTAACCGGTCGTCGACAGCATGGGTCTTGGCAGAAAGAGTAGATGCTGTGTTGAGCCATATTCAACCCATCAAATGCTGATCTTTTTTAAATGTGGTAATAATCAATATTAACAGCAGCATTTATGTGTTCAAACAGAGTAAAGTAATATCATTTAGCTTACAACTCAAACACGTTTAAGTGTGCAGTACCTCTTTTGAATGAAATTTGATTTTAAAATTAATTTGTTAAGCTCTTCTGTGCACTGGGAGATGTGTGTGTGTGTGTGTGTGTGTGTGTGTGTGTGTGTGTGTGTGTGTGTGTGTGTGTGTGTGTGTGTGTGTGTGTGTGTGTGTGTGTGTGTGTGTGTGCGTGTGTAGGTGTATGTGTGTAGGTGTATGTGTGTGCGTGTGTGTGCGTTTGCGTGTGTGTGTGTATGTGTGTGCGTGTGTGTGCGTTTGCGTGTGTGTGTGTGTGTGTGTGTGTGTGTGTGCATTCACTTCTGGGAGTCAGCGTTGGCCTAAATCCCAGCCCAGAAATTCTTTCCTCAGCAAATTAAGCTTTTGATAATTAGTTAATTAGCCAGACATATCAGCAGCTGCAGCGCACACAGACATCTGAATACCTGTAGGGCCGGCCGGGATGATTTTAAGCGGGAGAATGTCGTCTCTCATTATCGCTCACTCATGACTCCAGGTGTCAGAATCCAAGTTTCTGTCAGTAGCGCTAATGTGTTCTCCATTATGTTCGTATCTTCAGTCTTATCGTGCGTTAAGTCTTTTGTATCAGTCAGTCATCCCCCGCTCTGCATAATTTACGTCATTTCCACATCAGCGTTTACCTGACAGGTGTCAAAACCAAGTCTAGTGTTACCTCACAACCCAGGTTTCAGCTCAGGTATACACTCTCAGCGTACCCAGGTTTATCTCAGTCTGCCGTCTCCTTGCGTATCATGAGAGAAGGGCACTGACTGACAGACCTAAAGTTTACACCGCTAAGATTATCTCTCACTTTTTTACCACCACAGTGGAGTCAGCTCTCTGTTCTCCTGACAGGCTGCAGTAATAACAGGGTAGCTAGTTTATCAGACTGGGACCACACAGGAATTCACAGAGATGGAATCATTTAATAGGCAGAGTGTTTCTGCTTTCTGGTGGGGTTTTTTTTTTTTTATTTTCCCATTCGCTTTTGGCTGAGGTGACATTGAGTGGATGGGTGGGGGTGGGGGGGTGACAGCGGATCCTGTCCATTAATATCACATGAGAGGATGTGAAATGTGAATGCTGATACAGAGAGTGGCAGAGGTGACGTGCAACAGTGCAATCCTGTTTCTAAATGTGTCTGCTGAGGCGTTGCCCTCAGTAAGCAGTATCTTAAACCACAGAGCAGTTTTGTTTTTTAGTCTGAATGCCTCCCTGCAACACACGTTTTTATTGGTCTTCTACTGTTGGAAGGTGACCTCATCCCCCAGTCCCAGACCTCATTAGACACTATCATTACAGAGAGGTCTAGACACAGCCCTTCACACTCATGTATCCACGGTTTTACTCTGTTCCCCGACCTTTAATCTCAATAGGTTATGATGTACCTTTAATACTGGTGTTTTACAACGGTATTAAAACCATAATGTGAGCCCATACCTTTGTTATGGTTGACTGGCACATCCCTCAAGCATTCTTCTACGTCTTAGTATAATATTTCAGGAATGTATATCTCAGGTGGATCATATTTCAGGTGTCTACATTCTTGACCTTTTCCATATCCCACAGCTCCTCACATTTTCTCTACTGTATTGATAGTCAAGGTCGGCGAAACCTGTCTTTTCTCATACTGTGCATAATGTGGAAAGTAATACCCTTTTAGCTATTACATGACAGAAAGTCAGTACAGGTACTCTGCTTTCCTTCCTGTATCGCCGCAGTATGAACCTGACCTGGAGGGACATGCAGCACCTGGTGGTGAGGACGTCCCGGCCCGGACACCTCAGCGCCGGAGACTGGAAGACCAACGGAGTGGGACGCAGAGGTAGAGGCTGGCTAGTCCAAAATAAGCAGTATTTTATAGCGTCGTATTAGTGTATTCGAGCACACAATGGAACTTTTTTTGTAAGCACATGCATTATTTAATAATATTTACTAAATAAAACTATTCTTTGCACCGTACATTATTCAATATTGTGCACATTTGCATACAATAACAACCTCTCACTCAGTTTTAAACTGGCTGCTCTGTGTACTCCTAAATCCTTGGAGACTTGTTCTCTCAACATCTCTGCTCTGTGCGTCCTCAGGACAGTGCAGGCTCAACCAACTTGAGAAGGTGTTACAGTTTGCCACAGTTAAAGATCTGTAATTTGTTTTTATATTTTTCATAATGGCCATTTTAAACCATATTTGCATAAATCCGTAACCTCAGCGTTGTGTCATAGGCAGATCCGACGGCCGCACTAAGCAAGACACAATAAGCCTGCTACACAACCCAAAATCCACAGATTCTGAACAACAGCCCACAATAGATTTCCTGCTTTAGTCTCCCTCTTATCTAACTCACAAAGATGAACCTGCGTCATGTCTCATGTCCAAACAAACAATCATGAGGGGAAAAGTGCACCGCTGACATCATTTTCAAGACTACATAACTACATAGCTGGTTAGCTGTAGCACATCATACAGCATGTGAACCTCTGCAAATATCCCTTTGGTCCATTTAGATGCTGGTCCAGTCCTGACTCTTCAATAGCACTGTTATCATCACACTGTCTGCCCATGACATGTAGGCGACAGTGAATTACCCTCCAGCTGGCTGAGACGAAAAGGAGTATTTCCTATCCTAGATTTTTTTATGTTCCTTTCAATAGCAAAAACAAATTGACAATAAAACTTTATTGTCATTAAAACATTATTATTGACTATATAATAATATATAATGACTATATTGACAGAGAAGGAAGTCTAAATCTGATTCGGATAACGGAAGGAACTGAATTTATCTTCTGGGTTGGTATGAATGCAATGCCATAGTATTACAGTTAAGAGTGGATTGCTGACTGACAGTAATTTCTCTTTCTGTGATGTTATCTCATCGTTTACCGCCCACCAACCTGTCATTATCTTTATCTCTCCGTCTTCTTTCCCCACAGTGAGTCATTCCTACGGCTATGGGCTTCTGGATGCAGGTGCTATGGTGGCTTTGGCACAGAACTGGACCACAGTGGGGCCACAGCACCAGTGTGTTCACACTATGCTGGCAGAACCAAGGTTAGAAGGGTGACTAGAAGCTCTGTGTGTGTGTTTTGTCTTTAGTCTCATTATGAACACTTGCTGTGCTTGGCCTGATCGATGTCACTGAATTCTCCTTGGAGCTGGGACATTCATGTAGTACAGCGCTATTGTCTGTGACCATTTCTGCAGCCACACAACATTAACCACCTTCCCCTGCTCTCGTCAAACCTGCAGAGACATTGGGAGCAAGCTGGTGTTCAGCAAGAGCGTGGATGCCTGCTGGGGACGACCGGAGTACGTCAGCTCTCTGGAACACGTTCAGGCTCGCCTCACTCTCTCCCACAACCAGAGAGGAAAATTGGCCATTCATCTCATCAGCCCACTGGGCACACGCTCCACCTTGCTGTTCCCCAGGTACACAGTAAAATACACCACTATACTCAACCAACAGCCGGGCAATAGCATAAATCTCTCTCTGCCCGTGTCTCTTCCGCACACACAGACAAACACAATATCCGTGTACCTCGGTTTTATCTGTGCACAGATGCTCCCACAAGTATACTCTCCGGGAAAAACTGCATTCTACCGCCGAAAAAAACAACACTAACACCTCTCTCATTTTCTCTCAGGCCCAATGACTTCTCCTCAGAGGGATTCAATGACTGGGCCTTCATGACCACCCACTCATGGGGCGAGGATCCTCAAGGGGAATGGACACTGGAAGTAGAGAATGTAGCAGCTAATGGACGAGACTTTGGTAACCCCTCTCATCTCCGTTGTTTGTTCAATCTGGTCACATCACATCAAACCTACATTCATGCCGGCATGCACTGCCCCATTATAAATCCTCATGCATATTTTCATGCTTCTCAAATTAGCCTCTGCTCAGTGCCCCTCTCTCTGTATCCCTCTAATGATTCATTTTATACCATGTTTTGGTACCAGAGGGAAGCGTCTCTCAGAAGTATATGCAGATTAAAACTTTAAAGCTGCTGTACAGATAAATATTTTTCTGCAAGAAAGTGGTTGGTAAACTTTTGATTATCAACTCTTTATAGTCATCATGCTGCATTTTCTTTCAAAAGGCAAACAGCTGCATATTTTTAGGAGGCTTAACTCTTTAAGTCCTAGAATTCCTTTGTGGCTTGAGGAAATAAGATAAGAAGGCAGCTCTTCCTCCTCCAGTGTTGTGTTTGGTCCGCTTCCTTTTCTTCCACCCCCATATCCTCTCCTCAGCCAGTTCCCACTGTTCCCTCTCTGAGAGGTGTTACTTTAAAATGATCTTCTCTCTCCTCTCCCTCTCTCTATCTATCTCTCTCTCTCTCTCTCTCTCTCTCTCTCTCTCTTTTTCCCTCCCTCAGCTGTGTTAAGTCAGTTCAACCTCATCCTGTGGGGGACTGGACCCAGCGTCGTCAACCCCTCCTCATCTGACTTCCCTCGGCCGTCCAACAATAGCTGCAAGACCTTTGATGCCCAGCAGATCTGTATCGGTGAGATCATTCAGGCTTTACACAAACTTTGAACAGGAGCCACTTAAGTGGAATGGCCTCTTTTGTGTTGGAGGTCATTCAACTATTAAGCAAGGAATCTTTGTCTGTCTGTCTGTGTGGTTATGTCCTTTGCATATCTTAAGAACCGTTAATTTTATCTACTTCACACGAGGCGGCTGTATTGTTTGAGACCAAAGGATGTGCAGTGTTGAAGATGGTTCAGTTTGGCCAGTTGATAGCACTATTACAAATAACTTTACGTTTCATCCTTTAACTTTTGAGCAGTAAGTCTCAGAAACAAAATGTGTGAGTCCAGACAAATCTATCTTGATATTGACTCTGCACAATTGGGTCTAGCTTGATTTTCCGCCAATTTTAAATAAGTCTAAATCTACTACTACTCAATAATCATCACCAAATTTAGAAAAGAACATCTCTTGACCAATCTGGAAAAAGTAAAAGAAAAATGATGTTCTATACTGTTTTGCCATAGCTGGCCCTCAAGATTTACTCAAATCTATGTAAAGGGAATAGCACAGTATGCCATAAAAAGTCACAATAAAGGTAATAGTGTAGCACAGTATGTCTGTCCTTTGCATATCTTGCAGAACCAATGAGTAATTAAAAATGGCATAAAGAGTCAAAGTGTCATTAAGATGTCATAGTATTTTATGCCATTAATATTCATACTATAGTATGCCATAGAAAAGTAAAAAATAAAAAAATCATTGTATAGTTTGTCTTAAAAAGGACAAAAATAGCCATAGTATATTATGCCACAAAAAAGTCATAGTATAGTATTCCATAAAAAGACGCAAGGAAATCATAGTATAGTATGCCATGAAATTCATAATATAGTATGAAAAAAGTATAATATTTCTCTAAAATGACATAACAAATTATAGTATAGTATGTGGTCAAAATTCATGTTAAGAAATGCCATAAACAATTAATAAAATGTCATATTATAGGATGTTGTATAAAGGTCCTAAAAAGTCATAGTAGCCCATAATATTTTACTTCAACCCAAGGAATATCTGTATGTCTGTCTGTGGATATGTCCATTCCTTTCTATATCTGGAGAACACTTCATCTGATCTACTTCACACTAGGAGGTTGTATTGCTGTGGACCCAAAGACGGGCAGTTTGGCCAGAATGTGGCTCTATAACAATTGTCTTTACATGTTTGGCCTGTAACTATGAACCATCGGTATCAAAAATCAACTAATTTTGTTTCCTGGATTTTGTGGTTTCAGACTAATCTATTCACATAAATCATGCTCAACTGCTTCTAGATTGATTTTGAATTGTGTTCAAATCCGTTTTTTGTCAAAATACATCTCTGGACCAAGCTGGAAAAAATAACTTTTGGAGATGTTTTGATAGGCATGCTCTTGGAACGGGCACTGCAATAGATCTTACAAGCAAAGTGATGAATACAGATTGCCCATTTAAAAGCTTATTTTGCATTTGTTTACCCGCACACTATAAATATGCACAGTGCCATATGGCATATTAGTTTGAATCAGAGTGTGGTACGTATGGAAGAGCAGCAGGGGAGATTAAAACTGCGTGGGTGTGAGAGGTGCTACTTTATAAACAACTGTTCAGGAGGATGACTCCCCCACTGAAAGGCAGATGAAGTCGTAAGCTTCGTTCTGCTCCAAAATGTTCAAACGCTTCTTCTGAATCGGTTCAGACTTCTCCTTAATTTAGTTAAAATCTACATTTCAAGAGTTAGTGTTAGCCTTTTGTTTTACAGGACCCCGGAAGAGGAAGGTTCCTGGAAAGGACTTTGTAATTTGGTGATAATTATAAGGAAGAAAAAGCCTACTCTAACAAATGAAACACCTTTTATTCAGTGCACAGGAGATCAGTTGGTAACGCAAATGTTTTCTGCATGGTTGTAAAAGAGGAAAGCATACAATTAAAAGAAATACACAAAATATAGTTTCTAACAAATAAATGAGTAGTAACGTGGGTTTAAATGAATCGCAATTTTTCAACTCATTTTATATTTTAACATTCTTTCAAGGAAATTCCTCTTACTGTGTCAAACTGCTATATACAGTAACTACTATTACTCTTACCATTAACACTCAAATGAATGAGTTATTATGTGGATAATCTCTGAACTCTCCAAAAATTGAAAATCTAGATAAATTATGTATGAAATCATTAGTCTATTAATTCATCATTCAATTAACAGAAAATGAATCGGCAAATGTGAGAATTTGCTGCTTCTCGTGGTCTTACACTGTAATCATTTGAAATATTTTGAGTTTGTGACTGTTGGTCTGTTTGTTATTTTAATGCATGAGACTTAACCTCCCTTACGCTTTCATCTCCCACGCTCCCCCATCCAGAGTGCAGCCCCGGCTTCTCCCTCTTCCTCCAGGGATGTGTGAAGTTATGTCCTCCGAGCTTCACCTCGGGCCCGCAGCTCCTCAACCTGTCCCTGGAAAACTGGGTGGACCTGTCCTCCGTCCAGGCCTGCCTACCATGCAACCCCGCCTGCCTCACCTGCTCTGGCACCGGCCCTACGAACTGCCTGTCCTGCCCTCCTCACAGCCACCTAGTTCTCACGTCCTGCCTGCACCAGAACCAGGTCCAGCGCAAATCCCCACTAGCTGGGGGCCTCCAGGTTGACAGAGCCCAGCCAGAGGGGGAGATCCCAACAACAGTGGACGACAGGGGAGAAGGCGAGGAGCCTCCAGGGCTCAGTGTAGCTCCGCCCACTCAGCTGCCTGCGGTCGTTGCCGTGCTCAGCTGTGCCTTCATCCTGGCTGCCTTCGTCGGGGTCTTCTTCTTGCTACAGATGCGCTCACGTGGCGCTTCTTTGGGCTGGAGGACCAAACTGCCCTCTGTGTATTCAGAGACGGGGGTGCGGATGGGCTTGGGTTTTGGCTTCGGCCAAGGACGGGAGAGGAAGGCACGGATATGCTACAAGGGGATCCCCACTGTGTGGGGGGATGAGGACACCATCGCCTACCAGTCTGAATCAGACAGCGAGGAAGTGGACGTTCACGGCGAGAGGACAGCTTTTATCAAGACCCAGAGCTCGATTTAGCTGAACCTGGATCTGCTGTTACGGTGTCTGACGTCACAGCATCCTGGGTCTCATCAGCATTTAGATCTGACTGTAAAGAGCTGATACACGAAGGAGAATCACACAGGCTCAGATAAAAATACACATAACGCAGGCCTTACTGTCCCATCAGCACCCCGTCCAAATGCATTAAAGAGCCAATCATTTATCTTTATGTATTTATTAACATTTGTTAATTTATTTTTATTTAATTAATATTAGATGACATATATTATTTATCATGCATTTGACTCTTTGTCACCAATTTGAGGTGTAATACAATTGTGTTGTTTATTTTTTACTTTAATGACCTGCCTGACCATATTTAGTCAAGTTTGTCAAAGGGGTATCCAGAGTATCTCACTCCCATAAAGCTGAGGTTCTAACAACAGAGATTCAAATGTAGAGCAGCAGAGGCAAAGATATATCGTAGCTTTTAGTCCCAAGAACAGGAAAAACACCCTGAATCCTACATCTTCTGTTAGAGCCGCTCTGCCTGTTAAATGCCCATGTTTTCAATCTCCTCTGAAAAAGATTTGAGTCTACAAGCCCAATAAACAATCAGAGCTCAAAATAACCCTGATGACATCATCAGTGTTGTTGTTTCAGACTTGTCAAAGCTCCTCCAGAACTACAGGACATTATACAACCCTAACAGGCTGAGTAGTACTTTCTGTGACAAGTAGACAGCTCCTCTAAGCCATCTGAGTGCATTACTTTCCAAAAATGATGCATCGATTTGTCACCAACACAAAACACCTGGCCATCAGCAGTGAATTGACGACATATTTTATCAGATTCCTGGCAGATTGTGGGCCAGCGGTCATGGAGTTGAGACACTATTCATTAATAGTAAGAAAACTTTCTGCAGCGTACAGGGACAGCATAATAAAACATCCTGCTGGCTGTTTGATGAGTAAGATACTGTGGAGGGTGCTCTGTTTTCAATCAAGGCACAGTGGGAATTGCCACCGCAGCATAGACACAAAATCTCATTGACTTG
The DNA here is from genome assembly GCF_027596085.1 of Anoplopoma fimbria. Lineage (NCBI taxonomy): Eukaryota > Metazoa > Chordata > Actinopteri > Perciformes > Anoplopomatidae > Anoplopoma > Anoplopoma fimbria. The sequence goes on along the minus strand of NC_072467.1, from coordinate 6,107,948 downwards.
GAGTAAATTAACACTGTTTTTGAATGAAAAAAAATGGGAAAAAAACCCACTTAGCCCACAGCTGCTTGGCTGACCTTAACAACATTTTTCCTCCAGGTTGCTGCTGGTAAGACACAAGATCATTTTCTCTTCATTTTCCCCCACAGAGCATATATTGATTTTGGGGCTTCTCTCCCAGAACATCTTCATCAGGGTGAAGCTCTCTCTCCCTCTTTATTGTGAGCCCCATGCATTGGAAGACAAATACATGCTTTATCCTCCTCATCTATAACAGTGTAGACTTGCCGCAACGTAAGCTGAATCAAAGCCTTTGGATCCAGAGGGCAGAATGATCACAGTGATTAAACAATAAGATCTTGTATCGCATTTTCTATGTTTGTTTTATATGGTTTTTTATTTAACTGACAATGGATGTTGATATTGTGAAGATCAGTTTCATGCTGGAATAAAATGACTGGCTGTTGCATTGATGGACTGTTTGTGTTTTAACTGCCAGATTTTAAAACGTTCAGGGTTTCATGCATCGAAAAACTCAGCCCCCGACACACAAACACCAACCGGGAGAACAGATGGTTCATCACTTTTCATGGTCGTATATCATTGTAGAAAGTTTGTGTCGTTCACTTCAGGCGTTTGGCTTTAACAGAGTGCCAGCATTCTGTCTTCTTCTCCCCACTATCCAGTTGCGGGTGAGCGTGCTTCCAAAAAGCCTTTAAGAAACAATTTTCTCAAGTTTCAATATGGTGGCCCCTGAAAGTTTAAATGAATACAAATGGAGAAAGGTTTGTATGCACAGGGGGAAACAATGCCAGCTGGTAGCAGCGTTGTTCATTAGCAGCTTTCCTTCGCAACACCCTCTACAGATGCAGGTAACTGGGTTCATGGGTGAAGGTACATTCATTCTGTGGTCCATAATTAGATCTGCCGGGAGAACTGGCTGCACAATTCAGTGCCCCTCGGATGTGCCACGCTTCCCATTATAAATGCAGCATGTGTGAAAACAAAAGTGTGCGTGTATTGGCTCATGCTGTTTAAAAAAAAAAAAAAAAAAAAGTAGAGGATGGGTTTAAAAGTCTTTTATCTCCTTATTCAGCAGTCATTGTCTGAACAATAATGCCCACTAAAAGGGTTTGGCAACAATAATTATTAGATTAACTAAAAGAACAAGAGCCCCAGTAGCTGATTTCACATTCAGATCAATAGGACACTGAGGATTTAGGCTCATTATTCCAGCTGGTCAAACATAATTTGTTCTGAATCTGATGCTCAGATAAGGAAAGGTTGAGAAACACAGTCGGCACCAGCAGAATGTCTAGAGCAAAATGCAGAGGCTGAGTGTCCCCAGGGGGCCACCACAGGCATCCCTTCCCCCTGCACGCACACACACACACACACACACACACACACACACACACAGTGCAGTGATCTCTCTCAGGCCTCAGGCATCCCTCCCACCACACTTTCTTTATTCCTCTGTGTCGCTGATCCTTTTTTTATGAAGCGTGAACAAAGAAACATTTTTTTTTCATGTCCCCCCCCGTGCAACGCTGTCACTGATACCTGTACCTGACAAAGGTGTACACGTGGGTGAGCACTTGCTGCTGTTAACAGGAGATTTAAAGTGGGAGCTTCTATGCCGACACCTTGCTTGGTTAAAAATCAAGTTGACTCCTTGACAGCCGACCACTGACGAGTGAAGCACTGGACAGTCTAAAAGTAACACTTCTCTGACTGACAGCATCAGTGCCTGGACTGTGCTGCTGTACTGACTCAACGTTGCCCCCTACTGATGGAGAATCAATGGAGCTCTTTAGACCAAGATAACGGCATTAAAATAAAGGTTCATTAATAAAAGTTCATTAAAAAGAAGGAATCAAATTCATTTCAGATAGAGAAACTGTTAAAAAAGAGAATCTTTGTATTTAGATCTTTATTCAATCCCCACGTCCTCTGTTCTACTGCAGCGTAAATCCATCATGAATAATCAAATACAGACGAGACCTCGCCTTCATAAATTATCTCTGCTCAAACAAAAAAACAAAACTGCGCTACAACAGACATCATAAACTAAAAAAAAAGACACATTTTACAGAGACTCAGACGCACACAGAAACAGAAGAAGAGAAGCTCATGACGACGTTAGACGACAGGAGAAAGTGCAATTCGAGATGCAGTGAAATGTGGTCTTAGAAAAAACGTTAACAGCCACTAGAGGAGGGAGAGAGGGAATCTGCAGTGCTCACAGAGGAGAGAGAAAGCAGAATATATATCGAGCTACTGGTTATCAGGCCAGACGAGGAGGGCAACAAAACAGCAGAACTCCCTTGGAAAAATGAAGAGGACCAGTTGGAGTGATGGGGCGCAGTGGGGCCGGGGGGGGGAGATGTTGGCTCAGTACAAAGTGGTTCACAGGTGGGCTGTGAGATGTCCGGCCTCAGCTTTGGACACGGATGACAACATCCTCCACGGCCGCTGCAGAGGCAGATGTGCACCAGAAAAAAAAGGCTGAGTGCCTCAAAACAGCCTCGAATTAAAAAGCACTGTGGAGCTGAACGTATAAAAACAAACTGCAGCTCATTGAGGATCCATGTGTATGATTTGATAGGAATTATTTTTTTTAAAAAAGGGTCAGTTTACCCAAATTATAAAAAAAATAATCTTATTTTCCCTCCTAAATTTTAGTCATTGATCACTTAGTGGTATCTTGGCATACAGATAGTTTTGGTTTGATGTTTTGTGAAATCTCTCCAAAAGGTGAATGGAATTTTACTCATATTGCTGAAAACAATTACAAAATGCAAGAAAAAAATACAACCGCAACATCTCCTCCCATAAACAGTGCCTACCTACAGTTTTCACACAGACTATTGCTGCAAAAATCTTTAATATCACCAGATTTTGGATAGTATTTTGTACAAAACAAGTAATTAAAAAACATAATCCTGCCAATTTATAGATTTGGCTTAATAAAAACAATCATTAGTGGCAGCTCTGGACGGATAAATCCAAACTAAATCTATCTGCATGGCAAGATCTTTTTTTAAATTTGGTTGAACTAACCCTTTTCATTTTTCTTCATCTCCAATGGGAAGCTCCCATTGTGCTGCAATGATAATGACCAACAGCTCAACATAGACAGCCAACAGTACTAAGAATGGTCCCTGATAGTGTGCACTGTAACCCCAATACACCTCCATAAAAATAAATCCTCAAATATTCACATCAACACACTGAACAGACGCATACATACGGACATATCTGCCTTATGGTTATGAGGTAAAGTCTTTGTATAGTCCTCTACTGCATACAGTATGGTACCCAAACCAGCCTCGCCGCAGTGCAGTACGAGCACAGGAATGACAGACAGACAGACAGACAGCTTTGAAATGCACAGTTTTCTCATCAGCAAAGAGGAAGCTCAGAGAGGGAAAAAGAAGTGAAGGAAAGAAAGTCTTCCGACTATCTACAAGCATATCCAGCGAACAGAAGGTAAAAGTCATCCGATATGATTATTGATCAATAGTGACCGACGTGGGACTCTTGGGCTCAGACATACGATAAAGAGCTTCAAGAGCTGCAGCATGGGTCTCCTCGCGAGCTGAGAAGAGACCACACATTCTCTTTGCTGCATTCGAGTCTGTCAAAAAAAAAGTATAAAAACAAAATCGCTGCGATGTGTCTTCCTAATTGCATACATAAAATAAACAAACCCATTCACCAAATAAAGCTTTGTAAAAATTGCACTCTGATGTGGCACAAGTCCCAGCCCCCCCCTCCCTCCTTCCCATCTTTTGGGATATTTACATTCAGAAGTTCAGTCCAGGATGGAGCAAAGATAGAAAAAGACACAAAGTCTTACAAAGCAGAACCCGGTTGTATCTGATGAGCAATTGTGGCAGTCTTTCTTGTTTTGGAACAGCTGCGAGGTTAACCGGGTTTTGCTGCTCTCGGAGACGTCCACAGTAACAGCTATCGCCTGCCCCCTGCTGTGCAGTCAGTCCTGTTACAGTGGAAGCTGATTCTCCGAGCTGTAGTGTTTATGGTTCTGCTTGACAAAACAGAGGGACCCAGACCCCCTTTGTTGCCAGTCTGTGGCCGGCGTGGGCCTGGTTCTTGGTCCAAGGAGGCGGGTTTTCATTGCCTCTTTTAATCCCGACAGCGCTTAGCGCAGTTTGAGCTTGAAGGCGGAGATCTCCATGGGATCCAGGCTGATGGCGGAGTCGTTGGCGAGAGGCGTGCTAGAGTGCATCAGGGTCAGGGACATGGGCTGGAGCAGCTGCAGGTCCAGGTTCTTGAACAGTCCCGATACGCTCAGCTGCAAAGACAGAAGGAAGGAAGGCAGAGGGCGTAAGTGAGAATGCAAATATGGGAACGACAAAATCTCAAGTTTAGCTCACAGTAGGTAAAAAACAAATCCAATGGTGGAATAAGTATTCAGATCAGATCAGATTAAAAAGTAGCAATAATACACTTTGAAAATACGCCTACGAAGTACAAATCCTTTAACGTTTCCACTTAAGTCAAAGTACAGATGTATTGGCCATAAAATGCACTTAGATAACAGAAAATAATTAATTATGAAGAATTGCCCCTGACATCCATTATTGGATTATTGTTTATATTGGTGCATTAATATTTAAGAAGTCCTTTAATATTGGAGGTAGAGCTATCTTTAACTGCTTTATATAAATTTTTTTAGTTTACCCGTTATAAAGCATTATATTTTATAAAATGACCATATGTTTTGTATGTAAAATATCAATCTGAAAACTACCAAAACCAAACGAAACCTCTGCTAGAGCAAAGTGGATTGAGAGCTTAGTGGAAAATAAAGCAGGCTGTTCTATTGTATTTTTTTTGTTGTTTTAGTGTGTGTGTGTGTGTGTGTGTGTGTGTGTGTGTGTGTGTGTGTGTGTGTGTGTGTGTGTGTGTGTGTGTGTGTGTGTTTCCACCCTGACCTGTCCTTGTGTGGTGGTGCAGTTGAAGCCTAGGTTTGGAGCGTCCAGGCCACAGTCCAGCGCCAGACGGTGAAGAATCAAGGCTGTGTAAGGAGATGGAGAGTGGGGGTCCTGCTGCTCACAAAGAAGACACGTGTCAATTTCAAAGTCAATTCAACCGAAACCACAAATAAAATTATATAAAATGTATTTTTTTTGTCTCGTCACCTGGCTCTGGATGCTGCGCAGGTTCAGCAGGTGGAAGTCACAGGGGAGGATGGACTTGAGAGGGGCGAAAGTTTGCAAGGGAGGGATGCCACGTCTTTTGGGCAGGACGGGTAACGCCAGGACCTTGTGGTTCAGGAAGGAGTTGGTCATGTGACTGAGTATAGACGGGAAGCTGGTTGTTGCACTGTCCATCATCTGGATGAGGGAAAGAACAGATTTAAGCCACAGTAGTAAATGACAGCGTAAGTACAACAACATCAATGACTCACCTCTATAGTCGTTCTTTTGCCATTACTCCACTACATCATGAGGAATAGGCTCTAACTAGTTTGTCAGAATGCAACGTCAATTTCTAATTCTAGACCAGACAGACACCGTACCAAACAATCTATATTGGATTAGTTATAGCCACAGCACAGTGGTGTCATTTTTAAATTGAGGGCATTACAGTGTTTGAAACATGATGTTTGATGTTTTTTGAAAGGCCAGAGCAACTTCATCCCAAACATCAATCAGTACTTTTACCATAGAGCTGTATGATAAAACTGCAACCAATGCTTTCCATTTTCTGCCAATGTGTATTCATTTACTTGATAAATCACATCGTTACTTTCAATGGCGCTCTCGTGAAGATGGACCGGTTTGACTACGGCTATGAGGTGGAGGAAAGCAAAAAGATAGGAACTTGAGCTACAGCAAAGACTACAATGAGTGCTAACAAGCATTTCCACTGTTGCCAAGGCAACGTTACCTCTTGAACTCCGTCACTCAAGATTTTGGAGAAGAAAGAATGAAACAAGGACGAGAGTTTGGCAAAGAAGCCGTCATGCTGAAGATTATGGAGTGAAAAAACAAAAAGGTAAACAAAGTTAGAGAGAGGAGAGAATAACAAGAAGACAGATGGGGTGGTAATGGTTTGAACAAAGTTGTTAATGAATACAGGATGAAGGACAAAACACGCCCTCATAGAGAGTCATTCAGCATCCCAGAGTCAGAATTTGTGAGCTGGAATTTCAAGAGCGCTCGCCCAGCTGCAATAACCGCCTCCGCCGTCATCTTGCTGACCTTGTTGCCCGTGGATCTCCTCTCCAGCAGCAGTCGAAAGCGGTTGGTTGTCTTCTTGTTGTCCTTCAGACCTTGACCCAGCCCACGATTATCATCCTGCATCAGCCGTCGGTCCATAATCACTTCAAGCTGGCCTGATGGAGGAGATGGAGCAAGGATGACATCTATTACTCAAAGCCTGAGTATTGAACGTTTAGGCATCAATCGATGAAGACAAACACTTTGAGCTATTCGTCATTTACAAAATGGCTACATCATTCGCATAACGCTGATAAAAAGATCAGCTCAGAACAAGAGAGTAAAAACTGTCTCGAGGGACGAGAGGGAGAGAAAAGTGCTTCAATACTATTCCATACAGGGCTAGAGAGGGTAAACAAAGAAAAAAAGAGAGCGCATCTCGGAGACAACATTCATTAAAAATGAAATGAAGAAAAATGACAACATTAAATGAAATGTAATAAAATACAGACCACTCTCCAGGCTGGTGACACCCAGGGACTGAGCTGTGTGAAGCGTGAGGCGGTGATGGCTGTCCTGGATGTACGCCTGGCTGGGCATGGGATAAAAGTTGGCCTGCAGGGGAAGCTTTAGGTGGTGGCGGCGAGGCTGCATCTACAAGAAGAGATCAAACACAGAAGGAAACAATAAGTCAACTTACTGCAACAGGAAAGATGTGAAATTTTCAGGTCAGGGATAGTTTACTTGAGAGAAATGCCACTACATTCAGTTTCAAGAGGGTTATCAACTTATCCCCATCCTGGTAATCAGAGATACATATTGCTATATTATGACAGTGGGTGGGACTGACCTGGAAGCCATTGAGATCTGTGTAAAAGACGTCTCCACTCTGGATGTCAGTAACCAGTCGCATTGCCAGCTCCTTATTGGTCTGATCTCTGATATCCACCATGGTGGTGATGTCTATTGACAACCCATCTACCCCTGAAAATACAGAACCACAGAGAACCAAAGATCAGGCTGCAATAGGAAGTGAAAGGAAAATATGATCTACAAATTGTGGTACAAATGCTACTTGCAAATAGTATTTACATTTGCCTTCTTAAAGTAAAAAAAGATGTAGCTGACAGGAACAAAGTAATTGAATTATAAATTGTCATTTTGTCAAACCTATTGGACCATTTTGTAAGTACCATCTGGTGCATTAAACTAAGCACAAAAAGCTTTTGCAAAAGCCATTTGAACCGATTCCATTATGCAGTTTGGTTTGATTATTACCTGGCACATTGTGTATGCGAATGGTCTGCTGGAAATGCTGGTAGTGTGCCACCACCTCTGAGAAGAGAGGCCCCTCCACGACACGCACCACAGGTGGCTCTTTCTGGTTGTAGGGCTGAAAGCAAGGAGAGAGAAAAGAGAAAAAAAAGTCACGAACAGTATTTGTGCTAAAAACGGAAGAGGAAGAACACAGAGAGAAGCTGGAGGAGCAGCCAACAGAATGGATGACTACATACAGTTTAGCAGTGAAGCCTAAGGCTATGTTGTCTTTAAAATCACGTAAAAGATGAAGCAGCACCTCAGTCTGCCTGCCTTCCCACCCCGAGCACCCCAGCATGAGACAAAGAGAAAATACACAAGGGAGACTCTATCAAAGCGTTCTGGGAGGCAAGTAAACATCTGAGATACAGTAACTAAAAGAATACCTTTGCTTTTCCATCAGGCAGGAAGAGATAAGCTCCACTTTTGTCTTTAGAGGGACGTGTGCCGTAGACAATGAACTGCATCTGAACCTTCACTTCCTGAGGATCATCCTTTCGCTTGATACTCTGCAGATAAAAAGGAAGAGAGCACAACATTAAAAAAAACTGAATTAGAAATGAGATGAAAGGAGGTTTAAGCAGCAACGAGACATTCCATGTTCCACTTGATCAAACGCCCTGGGTCTCTTGGGAAATCAGGTTCAGGTTCATTTTTATCTCCCAACAAAACACTGATGAGCAAATCCTTTATTCGGATAAAAAGTCAACCGGCGTAAGAGCTGACAAAACACAAACCTCCAGAAGGCCAGTGGTTCCGGAGAAGCCCAGAGTGAGAGACTGGCTGCTGATGTAGAAGGTCTGAGGGTCGGACTGCTGAGAGCGGACAGGAAGTGGGTCCGCGCCTCGAGCAGTGACACCGCGACCAGACAGCCTGAACAGGGTTTCAGAGCGGAGCGTCATGGGCGAGTCAGGAGAGTCGTAAAGATGAAACACAGCCAGGCCCAGCGGGGGAAGACGGACCATGAATGTTGCCTGGATGGAAAGTGGAAGAACAGTTGGATAGAAATTAATAAAACATTTATACACACAAAAATCTTAAAAGAAACAACAAACAAAGGGTTATGTGTTTTACACTACCAGCTTTATTTTCTTTGTTTATCTGAACAAAAAGTGTTGGCAACAAGCCTTTTAGTTTAAGTTAAAAGCATTTCGCCATTAGCAACAGTGTGCTATTAAAATGGGATGAGAGGTGGTGTTAATGAGACTGTTTGTGTTTCTCTGCAACATTTAAGTTCATTGCTTTCTGTGGGCGGAGATCATTTTATTTGGGAACAATAAATTAATCTACAGAGATGTGTGTTTTTTTTAACTGCTGCAGATTTCTTATACAATATGAGCTGAAGACACATCTGTTTCTAGTGATAGCTTGCGGTTAGTTATCAAATAAAAGAGGTGAAAACTACACGTTAATAAGTCTTGAGTTTTGAAAACTTAATTTTATTCATGCATTACGTTACATACATTCTCTTGGCAAATAGCAACTACTTGAACGAATAATCACGATACAAATTGTGGCAGCAGAACCAAAGATATCATTTTTTAAATGTATGCATTTTTCTTCCTTGTCAAAACATCGATGGAGAACTGTGTCGACACTGCTGCTGTGCTAGTGATATTAATATCACTATGCGGAAAGTAGCAGATAATCTAGTCGCTTACCTCAAAAACCTCTGCACTCATTTGAGTAGCAGTGCTCCACTGAGCACTCAGCTGCACAGGAAGGGTCTGTCCATCCTCAGTAAGAACCCGCACCCTGACCGTGTTGACCAGCACAGTCACCGCACACAGGCGCTCCTGCTCGATGGGGTTGAACAGAACCAGGTACCTGGTAGAGAGAAGGGAAAAAAAGCAATTTAGAATCACAGGATGGCTGAGGTGGGAGGCAGAGGAGATGAAAGATGTCAGGGGATAATACCTCGGTCCTGCTGGATCCAGCTCGATTAAAGTGCTCTGAGGCAGAGAGTCTTGAGTTGCACGCCTGTCATCCTTGAAAATGAAGTACATAACACAGGAAACATGCTGAGAAACCTGCATATCTTGTTCCTTTTACAGGTATTAAAACTGTTTTTTATACAGTGACAGAAGTTTCCCTCCGTGTTTCCTCTTACTGTCTCCAGGAAGGGCTCCGTCTGGTAAAACCGATAAAACTCCTTGTTTTTCATCACCAGGAAATGAGCAGCATTGATGATTACTCTCTTCAGACCAATGAGTGAACGCAGTAATCTGGGGAGGAGGAGGAGGAGGAGGAAGAAGAATCAATGGCTGACTGCAGCAGTCACAGCTTGCTGTTTTGCGTCAAAGTATTGAAGGGGCAACTATGACGTAGCCACAGAGAAAGAGGATTAAGAAGAGAAGATACAGTTTTTCTATTGAAGAACTAAACATTCAGGTCCTTACCTGGTGCCGTAGTCCGTGACAACATTCTCCTTCGCGGTGCCAGTGATTGCATCGTGATGTTGGAAGAGGCCAACAGACTGCCGGGCATCGACTAGCAGGGCATAATCTGAGACCGGGTAGCGCCCTTCCATGCCCACATTCCGAGCGTTTGCAACCGCCAAGCTGTAGAGGATCTCTGCCCCCCTGAAGGACAGTAACCAACAGTAAGCATTTAGTAGATTTGTTTAATCAGTTGAAGGTGTGTTCACATTACAGCGTTATTATAAGACGTTTGCTGATTATTTAAAAAAATAAAGAATTTGTGCATTATTATTACATTTTTAAACTGAACAGAAAAGATCCATGGAAAATGCTCATATGGATACTTTTGTATGTTAATGTATGCATTATAGGTTTTTGATTGTTCACAATTCAGAGAAATAGGAGAGATGAGAATTAAAGGCACAACCAATCAATGATTTGTGCGATCTTATGCACTAAAAGGTATGCTCACACATCTAACTAAAGAATTTTGTATTGCATTTCATAATATAATCCTTTTTTTCTGATGAGTTTGAAACGAAATATAGATGTAAAAAAAAAAAAAGAGATAAAGAAACACCTTTAGCAGCATCAGAGAACAATATTAATTCGTTTATGGTGTGGTTTAGTGTTACGTATAAAAAGATCCATTTGGGAGAGTACCAGGTTCAAATCATGTGTTTTGATTTAGATTGTGGCTTTGATTTGTACACAGGATCTTGCAGGTGCATGCACGTCCCTTAACTTAGTAACGCCACACCTACGTCTTGTTCGCAATGCAAATGAAGAACTCACTGGCATAAAAAGCTACAGCATCATTAATGCAAATTTCCCCGCTGTGGGACTAATAAAGGATTATCTTATCTTATTTTATCTTATACACAGCAGGTTGTGGTTATAAGTGATTTGTGATCAAATCTGCCTCACCTGAGATGTGACTCTATCACACGGTCCAGACTCTTGTAAAAGGGCCGAGAGGTGAAATAGCCAGTCCAGTAGTGGTCTTCTCGGTCTGCATATGCAAAGAAATCTCCACTTAGCACCGGGAAGTCTGCTGGTCTGGACCCCTGGGCCACTCCATGTGCTTTGTAAACAGCGTTGAAGTAGTCTGTGAGAGTCCCAAACTGAGCCTGGGGGAGCAGCCAGAGACATGACACAATGTTCAAAGAAAATACTTTTCAGGGTAAAAAAAAGAAAGATCCTCATTAAAATGCATGCGCCTTTCATCTTACATGGCATCTTCTGAGCCAAACATCGAGCTGTGACAGACTCTTTGTTCTGTCAGCAAGTTAAAATACCACTGCATGATTCATTATCACAAGAACGGTTGTACAGAAGGATACTTCAATCAACTATATGTTGAGAAAAACAAAAACAAACTGTTTTGGCAACACTGTTTGTGAAATAATTTTCTCACTTGTACGTGCATCTCCGGGTGAGAATTCATGTAGTCGAATAGCTTCTGGTAGTTGAGGTACTGCTGATCCCACTCCAGCGCCTTGTCATAGCGGAAGTCATCTCCCAGAGGGACAAGAAGCACCTTGCTGCGGTAGAGTTTGGACTTTTTACGGTACTGATCCAGGAGCAGGTTTGCCCTGATTGAGAGAGCAGGAATGAAAAAAAAAAAAGTTAAAACTGAGGGGACTCAATTTTTGGCATCCAAACTGGCCCACTTTGCATGCGTCTATTTTGTAGGAAATCACTATGACCTTGGAAAGAGGAGGATCAAATTAGCGCCACGGGTATTTTCCATTAACCACTATTAACGGTGTCCTCTGGAAAGTTTGTAGGTCCTCTAAAAGCTGCAAGAACTATCTAAAGTCCATGTCAGTCTCCCACAGTTCATCCACCCTCTGTGGCTGTTGTCATTGGCGCAAGTTCTAATTTAGTTTGTTTGCAAGGGACTAATACAGATAACATTCAGAGTTCTGCAACAGCAGTGACCAAGCTGCTGTGTTTGTGTTTTTGTGTGTTTTTGTGTGTTTTGTGTGTTTTGTGTGTGTGTGTGTGTGTGTGTGTGTGTGTGTGTGTGTGTGTGTGTGTGTGTGTGTGTGTGTGTGTGTGTGTGTGTGTGTGCGCGCTTGTAGCTGGAGCCAAATTACAAAACCACACATATAAGTAAGTATAGCAAATAGCCCGACTAATGCTGGACTTTGGAGGCCAAAACATACACATTACATTAGATACACATTAAAAACAAACCAAATAAAATACATTTTGACTAGGATCCCTTAACTTTGGTTGTTAAGACTATTTCTTGATAGCAGGATATTTTACAGTTGAAAAATAACTTTGTCAGTGCTCTCTATTGGAACAATGTAATGGAAACATATGTGTTTTGCTTTTCTGTATTTATTATTATCTAAAAAGGGCCAACATATACACCACAGCTGTAACTAACTGTAATCGACTGGTCTTTACAATGTCAGAAAATAGTGAACTAAAGCCCAACCTGACATCTTCAAATGTCTTGTCATGTCATGTCATTATTTTATTACATAAGACAAAGGAAACCAGCAATTATTTACCTTTAGGGTGCTGGGACTACAGAATATTTGACTGAGTGAATACTTGCAGAGTCATTTTTGACTTAACAACTTATCCACTCTAATATACACCAATAAAAATATATCTGCAATAATCAACTTTCAGCTAATATATCACCTAAGCCGATATCTCAATGTAGCTCTAACAGGCATCCGGAAATGTGTTCTCTGAGACACAGTCAGGATCGATCACCCTGTAACTTATTAACACCCCCCATATCTCACCTCTCTTCTACATTGGCATCCACCACAGCTTTTGGTGGCACTTTCCAGGGACAGTTTATTCGGCCACCTGGTAACCTCTTGAAATCAAATTGGCAGCAGATCTTCGGGTCTGGCCCGCAGGTGTGAGGCACGTCGTAGCTGTAGAATGGCATCATGTGGCAAAATATATCCGTGTTTGATCCAGTGTCTGTCAAAGCAGTGAAGTCAAAATCAAAACATTGGCTTGAGAGACATCCATTCAGCCTCATAATGCAGGAATGAAATACACTAACAAGGCACGTTCTGCTGAGTAAAGGTGGTATTTGTGATCGTATTCACACCAGCGCTCATAAACTTGCTGGCAATTTAAGTTCACAATCACACTCTCCAGGGACTCTCAAAAGTAATTATAGATAAAGCAGTAAAAAGCAAATGGAATCCCCAAAAGAACAAATTGATAATATCTAACACTGTAATATCAGAAGATTTTTCCATTAGGAACAAATGGACCCTAAATCTTCAACAGATTTTCCAATTTATTTAGAAATAATTGCAAAGATAGCGCTTCTGAGGCTTTTGGTCACTGGTTGTTCTTCCAAAACGTCCCTCTCTTTACGAGGCCATGACAAGTGGCATGACTCATTCTGCAACGAGCTTAGCAAAGATAAGCACATGAATCAGATGACATCGCTGGCTCTGGTCCACTCACCCCAGGCCTGCCTCCACATAAACTCCAAGCTGCGCGTGGAGGCAAAGTGTTTTTTGATGGAATAGTGGACCCGCTGGATGAGCATGCTGGTCACATTGGCCCTCTTCAGCAGATAGGACATGGTAGCACTGTGACCAAAGGGGTCGACCGCCCACCCGCTGCGAGGAGTGATACCTATGACAGGAAACAAGAAGCAAGTAGTTCAGGTTCATGCTCAGATAAAAGGAAGGATTGCATCCTTTAGAAAGTCATTCTCCTCAGCAGTTAAAGTACACAGTATTTTATCAACCACTGTCCGAGAAGCTACACCCAGATTTGACCATCAAACCTTGAGATAACTGGCATCATTTTAACTTTAAAATCTGGTGAAAGGAATCTGGGTGATGAAAAAGGTCTAACATTTCACTGAGAGAGGAAAAGACACATTTTAACCATCATTCGTCTGAATATGACCTGAAAGGCTCAAGTAAGGAATCATTTCAGATTGTGTACCGAGATTTCTTTCCAGCCACTGATGCCCTTCAATGAGCTGGTCTATCATGGCAAAGTAGTGAACGTTGGCTTCATCTGTCATGACCCAGCCTCCTGTGACAATCTCCAGCTGCCCTCCAAGGATCAGTCTGTTGAACAGAGAGGATTAAGAAAGCAAGGTGAGGATAATCCGGCCCTTAAGGAGGAGGGTCACATTAACCAGATAACAAGCTATTTTCAGAGCCAACACATTCTGCAAGCGGGAGCTGTCCATTGTGTAAAATACTGCACACAAGGCCAGTAGGCGTCAAGAATTCTCAACCAATTGTCAAGAGCTAGGTGGTTGATTTAAAAGGCAAATCTGTGTGCTTCTCTAAACTGTGACTCACTTGCGCATAGCCTCCTGCTTGTGCATGTCTGCGCTCTCCCACCACTTGGAGAAGAATGAAATCTCAGACCAGATGAACTTCCTGCGAGGATCCTCAGCCAACTTCACCACCATGTTGTTCAAAATATGCTGCGTCTGGTCTGTGAAGTACTTGTCAAAAGTCTTGATCCAACCTAACAAGACGATAAAAGAAGATAAATATGAGCAATTTGAACAACAGTTGGCGAACAGATGTCCCTTTATGTAGCTGGCTGATACAAAGGCAGGAAAACAGGGCAGCAAAAGAGACTCAACGCTGTGGAAAAAGTGCTGCAACAGATCAAAAATAAAACTCATATTTAATTCAAGTTGAGCTGTTCCCCTCAGAAAGCTTTTTAGTGGAGTGGTTTCCAAAAAAGTGAATTAAAAGCACCTTCTATGCACTTTTGTTGATCAACAGTGTAGAATAGCACAGTCTGAAACTATCCTGTCAAATATTTATCTTACATATTGTAGTCTCATATATTTTAAAGAGGTCAAAGTTCTACATCATTCTGCAGTTATGCAGATAAGCAATGCTACACAAATGGCGTCAAGTGCTTGTAGTCAGTTGTGTGGGTCAGGACTATTTACTGCAGTCTTTATAACATTGTGCATTGTTCGGAGCAGATTAACTGCAGTTGATTCAAACCCTTAAAATCCCTTCTTTGCATTTAGTGAAATGAGCCTATTACAAGTAAACCCTCCTTCACACATCCTCAGTGTGAGCTGACAATATGCCTTCTGGTTTGCAAAACTCATTAACCATTGGCACTGAATACTGCATACATAGACACTAAACAAATCTATGCAGCAGAGTTCAATCAAATGCAGCTCCAAATGACACCTATTCCCATTGTTGATGAACTGAATTTGCAGGTCTCTGCACCCTGTCAACATATCAATAACTGTCAAGTTAGTATGCATGTGGCAGGCTGGTAAACAAGTTTAATGAAAATGTCAGTCTGAAATAAAATCTCAGCCAATCCAACCTATAAATAGCTAGAGCTTTCCGATGCCAATATCTTTCTAATTCCATTGTTCGCGGCTAAGCTGTCAATTGTGTCACCATTATGCTAATAATAATGAAAACGAATGAATCGAGTTTTGAATGATTTCTGCATCCCCATCGCTAGTAGCGTCCCACTCAGGTGAGGCCTCACGGTAGCTGAATTGACTACAGACGCGGCAATTTTAACTTCCTGAAAAAAAAATGTTGAGACATGCTCTTGGCTGCGTCTTAAGATAGAGACAGACTTTTAGACTAGCACAGAGACATTTACAGCTTTAAACAGAGTTTTGCTGTGTGTGCTATTGCCTCTCAACTGACCTGGATCATTGTGGGAGTGCGGGACAACAAACACTTGCAGCTGTTCATTGTCCCACTCATCAGGTTCATAAGTAATGTCAAAGCCCTGTTTCCATACGCCGCCATCAGGGTTGTCAAACTTGAGGATGGAGTACACATCCAGCATCTAAAATGAAACACAAAATCATAATTTGCTCGCTAGACACACGCCAAAATGAAGTATGGAAAAACATCGATAAATTTAGCTGTGATATTATTTTGGCCAATTAGCTGCTTAGCATTTTGTATACAAGGAAAAACTAATAGTTTATATATAACAAACTCACCTGAACGTCTGCTTGACCGTGGCTGCCTAAAGCCGGTTGGCAATCCTGGGGCTTGACAGCTAGGAAAGTGGGACGGCCGTCGAAGGGTAGGACCCAGGAACCATTGGCACTTCTAAATGGCAGGTGGCCGCTGGGAGACACAGCCCCTGTGTCTGTGAGCTCCATCACAGAGTCCTTTATGTGGCTGATGATTTGGTGGTTTTCCTCCAGGAGCTGCTCCAGCTGCTCTATTCGGTTTTGCAGAACTGAGATTTGGCTCTAAAACCCACACACAGAAAAATCATAAATCACATAGCTGTACAACATCATAAAACATCTCTTAACCAAACTTACATTCTTATTCTCTGTTACAGTGAACAAACTTTAGGTTTAAGGCTAGAAATTAGACAATCTGCAATGAAAACTTTCAGATGCATCCAATGTAACAAATAGCAAAAGGAGATCGATCAGCCCTAAAGATATCTACACAACACAAAGTCTATTTACATTTGAAGATTTGTGTGTATTATTTGAAATAATGTATTTATGTTTTTTTATGCTTTTTCTAACTTCTGGTGTACAAAACATACAAAAAATTGCAACATAAATAACTACAGAAAAGTGGTTTTCACATAATATGCACCACCATCACAGCAAATATTCTTACCCGGGGAAAGTTACCGCCATTCTGTCTCCTTGCAGGGTCATGTTGGACTCGATCCAACATCAGATACAGTGAGAATACAGCCACACAGAATATGGCCCCTCCACACACTGTCACCTGTTTCCTCAACTTCATCCTCCTCTGGTGCAGAGTTTAAATAAAATAAAAAAGACCTTTACTGTGTTTTTTCCAGCACAGAGAAGAAAATAAAAAGTCCTTGAAAACTGGAATGCAATCCTTCACAGAGCAGGAAGAAAAATGTAAAGGTAACCAGCTACGCCAGTGTTAATGGTTCAGTTCCACTCCTGCGATGCCTCTGGCCTCCACTCACCATACTGGAGACCACAACGAAGGGGGCTACAGCAGCAGCAGCAGCAGTGGACAAGGGTACTAAATCAGCAATAGCTGGCAGGCAGTGTGTCAGCTTTGGCCGAACCACAGCCACCGGTGGGCTCCTTCAAAGTAGCCCTTGTGTTCAAACATCCAAACCAATGAAACTGCAGGAAAATGGAAAAAAACAAACGCCACACAGAAGGGGCTCGAACAGGGAGTCTAGTGTCCCTGTAGCATGATTTGTGTCACTGTGGGCCTGCTTTCTGGATCGAGTCCCCACTCCCACAGAACAGTCTAATCCTCCAGTTCAGCCTGAGTCCCCTTCTGATCAGTTGGCCTCCGGTGCCATAACAGTTTGCCCTCTAGGCTGCGGCGGTGCAAAGAAATAGGCCGAGATATAGACCACTTTGGCTCAGAGCAGCAGCAGCTTTTTTTTTAAATCAAAGCTCAACTGTTCGAGGCAGCTCCAGGAATTAAAATGAAACAAATGTCATTCTTCTCTCAGCAGCATAGTGACCGCATATCTACTGGGGCAACATTGGGCAGTATGTCCGTCCTCGATCACAAGTGCCAAGTTGAAATCACATCAGAGGGTCCTCTTCAGCTGTTAAGGAAAATGTCTGATTAATGGGGCATGCAAAAATAAGTATTCAGCCTCCAGAGAGGAAATGTCACAAGAAGCACAAGTGAAAAGAAGTGTGTGTAAGGGTGAGAAATACTCTTTTTTTTGATCTGACAAGTTAGGTCAACAAAGGGGGTGAGGGACAAGATAATCACAGTGACCTGCATATCCTCACAGCACTAATATGTGTTCTCGTATCTCTCTGTGTGCAAATCCAACACGATCATAATCCGCTCACTTTGCAGGCTGAAACTATCTAAGCTTTAACACAGGGAGCTGGGATAATAAGCTTGTACTCCCATTGGCTTACACTGACTGGAAAAACAGCCTCACTGTCACCAGGAGGACAAAGCTATATTTCTAAGATCATCTGTGCCACATGATTGAATAAACCCAACAAGAAAGGCTTTGTATAACTGAGGCGCTTGACAGAGATACCAAACGACTGCAGCTCTTCATTTAAGTGACAGTATGTAAATTACCCACAGATAGCAATCTGCTCACATGGTGGGTTATTGACTCAAAGGACGCCTCTGTTACGGTTTAACTTGTTAGACTTTTTGGTCAGCTATGGCTTGGCAGCTAGCCAGCAACATAGCGTTGCCTCACACTTAAAAAAAGCACCCAAAATTACCTGCATTTGGACATCATCCTGTATAAACTTAAGATACATGGCAGCTAGTTAGCGCGTTAACCCATTGGCCGCATCAACACAGTCTGCCAAACTTTAACATTTCCGGGTATCACGAATATAAAGCTAAAGAAGCTAGCGTTAGCCACCAGATGGTCTCATATTAAAACACCACACCGGGTCGACCGGTTGGCGAGCTAGCTTCCGGAGTCGGTAACAGGGGCTGGTGGATGATGCAGGTGTGCAGCAGTCACAGTTGTCCTTCGGCATCCGTGAGAAGCATCCGCTGCAGGCAGATGCACGTCTAACGGTGCACACGATAGCAAGTACCGCTGCTGGGGTTGAACACATTAAGACAACGCATATGTGACGGGTCCCGGCTTACCGTTCACTCTGCGTCCAGCTAAACCTAGGCGACCTTGGTGGCAGAAGTACAGGCACTCTGCCGTTCACCCATCAAAGGAGAGAGTAATCCGGAAGAGTGTGGAGCCCAGCAGCGTGTGAGCCTGGATCTCCAGTCTGACAGATTACCGACTGAACCAGTTAGCCAACAGCTAGCACAACTGAGCTGCCGCAAAGGCTTCTGGGTAGCGAGGATCTGCGCATCGGTCGGTGATTGGCCAACAGCCTCGACGGATTGTAAAATACATGCACCATTATAAATATAATAACTTAACGCACAGAGGGATTGTAGAGCTGGAGTAGCTGAGGTGTGATGAATTATAATAGATGATAGCATGGTTACAAAAACATAGTAATGGCTCAGCACACAGTCAACAAGCAGTCAGCCTATGAGTGAGAGGAATCACATAGTCATAATAGGCTTGATCATCAAACCAGAGTCCAAAAATAAGACAACATGGGACATAATAAACAGATGTCCTAGTATTGCCAGTGTGCACTACTCTACTTTCTTGTTGTAGGCTTAAAGCAAGACACAAAATATCTTATATTTGAGTTTGGTACCTTAAAAACAGTTATATACAATCTGACAACAAGTCTCTACTTTCTCAAGGATTAGCTAATTAAGACCCTTTTAATTTCATTTCTCGGAATAAAGAACTTTATCATTCTTTGAGTGTGTAGAAAAAATCGGGAAAAATAATAGGCCACTTTTCACCTGTTGTGCATCCAGTGCAGTGGCAGCTTTTGAGTAAAAGAAATGCTGTTATTTAGGGAAAATGTGGATAACAATTTGTGCCCTCATTGGAAGGTGTTATTAGGATGTACAGTATCAAAGAAGAGTAGAATAAAGATAGTTGGAACAATGATGGAATTCTTTTTTTTATAGCCCATAAAAAAGGGAGTAGAGGGTTTTTTTAAGATTGAGAAAGTTATGTCACCATGCAGATTTTATAATGTTGTTGGAGAGGGACTGCTGACCCCTGGTGTGGCTCCTCCGTGTCTAAGACACTGTTCTATAGACAGATGGGAATAAATGGTGCTGCTTATTCTGTCACAATATCACAATGCAAATTTCCCCGCTGCGGGACTAATAAAGGATTATCTTATCTTATCTTATGTCACCAAAGCTAAAGACCAGCCTGACTGCTGCAGAGAGGCGTGCGAGTGAATGAAACCGGAGAACCCATTGTGGAAATGTACTGCTGCTTTGCATTCAAATCATACTGTTGTGTTCTTTTGGAGGATCATTCAGGAACTATTTGCGTGTTTTGGCTGACCCTTAAATGATTAACTAGCAGATCATCGTGGGGGACATGAGAGGAACAGATGGTATTGTTTTGGTATAACTTTTCATCGGGTCTACAAAACTATTCTAAATTAGGTGTAAGATTGAGATGTATGAGAGATACTTCCAGACTTAAAAATTGTTTGGTAAAATAAAGTACACCAGTATTTACACAATCATGTCCTGAGAGCATAATCTCTCACACAACAAAGTCCGGATAAGGAAAAAATATTTACACAGCTGGTTTTGATCTTCATTTGTGACTGGGACTCTTCTCTTTGGGTCCTTGGTGTTGTCGCTGAGCTTTGTGGATATCCTGTGGTTCTGGTATGTATGAGGTCTCACAACAAGCCCAGCCCTGAGGAAACATATCCCAACTTGCTGCATAATCTTGTAAAGTCACAAAGCTGCCCCGGTAATATGAGAGTCTTCACAGGTGTACCTGACCACACATCCCAAAGGGAACCACCTCGTCTCCAAGGCAACAGAGAAAGCACGACAATGGTGCTTGGCTGTCCTGGTAAATGAGAGTCCCCAGGTGACTAATGCAGGAAATACCATACCAGGTCCCGTCTTTTTGTGGTTTTAACCTGTTTGAATGCACCATTCACTTTTAATCTCACATGACAAGACTCAAAATGCACTGTGTCACTTTTGCATTTACTCAAAAAAGCAAAACTATGAATCCTGCCCCCTTCAAAGATACTGAAGTTCACATATGATTTTGATGTATAAGTTTATTATACATTATTTGAGTTTTTCCATTTTGTTCAGGCTTATATCCAAGCTTATATTTTCCAGGCAGTAGTAGCTACTAGTTAGATCTCCATTGGTTTGTATTTAATTGATGTGTATTAGTGGATTTAGATTTTGTTGTAGTGGCGTTGTATGTTTGTAGTACTGTATGATTGTACATTTTATCCAGAGTAATATGTTCTTGTGTAGCAATAGTTTAGTGGCCCTTTTGGCTTCTGAAACTAGAAATTTAACAAAACATGGTGCCATGTTTTTACATGAGGTATATATGATCTTTATTAATGGTTAAGGAATAATTTAATTATCATTATTAGATCTGTTATGACCATTTACAAGAGCAACTATTGGGTTGTGCCTCAATAACTTGAATTTCTAGTTTTTTTTATTATTATCATAAGAAGCTGGCTCTGTGTGGACTGAAGAAAGCCACAGCATGGAAATGTAACCAAATAAAGGGGAGATGGAGACAGACATGCTCTGGCTCCCCTCTTCCTTTTATGGTAATGGAGCGTGAGGGGAGGGGCGGGGCTGTTAGCTAAACGTCATCAACGTGCTCCGGACACCCGGAAGCGTAGCAAGCTGTGACATGTTTGGCTGAAGTTACCGGTGTTTGTGACCAAGTAGAGTTAAATTAAACTACATATTCGCCACACTAAGTCACGCTGTATTGTGCATTACACTTTGAAGATGAGTGCGAGTGAAAACGAAAAGGTAAGACAACAGCAGTGAGCTACGTAGACTTTTTTTTTTAGCTTAGCAGATTTCATCAGAATAACAAAAAGCATTTCTGTCATCTTAAGCCCTTGTTGCCTACTTTTTCTTTTTAACTCAGGACCCTGCCGCCCTGAAGGAGGACGGGAACAACCGTTTCAAGGCAGGAGACATTCAGGGCGCTGTGGGCTGTTACACCAAAGCAATAAAGCTGAGTGACAGCCGAGCAGAGAGGGCTGTTCTGTACCGCAACCGCTCAGCCTGCTACCTGAAACAGGAGGAGTACAACAAGGCAGAGGCTGATGCCTCCAAAGGTGGGATGAATCACAGCCGAGGATGTCGCAGAGTTCATAGATCACTGAGCACAAAGACTAGTTTTAATCATAGTTTAAATCAAGGGACACTGACCCCTAAATAGAAAATAGAAAACTACTTTTACTTGCATTGAAATCCATCCATCCAGATACCTGCTGAGGTTAACTGAACCCACGGGCTGTAGCTTACCCCTTACCTTGGTCCTTTATGACATGCAGTTTGGGGTGCTTAAAGTGACAAAATATCACATTTCCAATGCTCAAAAGCAGCTCTTTCAAATACCAGATACTTGATGATTTTGGGGTTTGATTGAGAATCACATTGATAACACATACACCCACCAACGTTCTTATCTTTGATGGAATTAACATTTTAAAGCTACTCTAAAGTGTGTATAGTTCAAATTTCAGGTAAAAGTAAAAAATGATATACTGTACTGTTGGATGAACTGTCCCTCTGGATTTAGATCTATGGATGTATGTGCACAGTGATACTGACTGTCATGTCTTTCAGCTCTCGATGCTGACCCAGGTGATGTGAAAGCCAGGTTTCGGAGAGCTCAGGCTTTCCAGAAACTCTGTCGGCTTGATCAGGCGTTTCTGGATGCTCAGAGGTGTGCCCAGATGGAGCCCAAAAACAAAGCCTTTAATGATCTGCTCAGACAGCTGGGAGCACAGATCCAACAGAAGGTGACATGTTTTGAGTGGATGATGTTTGTATTTGAAACAGTACTCTGAAGAATCTGTTGCTAATTAGGATCATTTCTCTTTCCGTGTAGTCGGTGCAACTGAACTCCACAGATGCTCGTGTGCAGCAAATGTTCTCACTTCTCCTAGATGCATCTGCAAAGGACTTGGATCGACAAAAGGTAAGAGCAACTCAGAATGCAGGATAATAACAAAGTGCTATAAGTTGCTCTTTTCCTATATGTTGGATTTTTATTCATTTTATCTTTAAAGTTATATTTCACAAAAATATGTCATCCATTATACAATTTCAGGCTGCTCAGAATCTAGTGGTATTGTCACGAGAAGACGCAGGAGCTGAGCAGATCTTCCGAAACGATGGAGTGAAGCTGATTCAGAAACTTCTTAAGTCAAAGCAGGAGGATATTGTCCTTTCTGCCCTGAGGACCCTGGTTGGGTTGTGCACAGGGCACCAGTCCAGAGTAAGTGTGGCATTTCCCTCTAAAGTTATTTACTACATCATCTTCAAAGTCCTTTTTTAAACAAGCTATCAAACTGGTATCTTGTTTCTTGGAACACATAGATAAAACAAGTTTATCCACAGTGATGGCCCTCTAATGTGTAATTTGCTCCTTTTACTTACATTCACATCTGTTTCCATTCATTGTGAAGTCTGCTGTAGCACCCTCACTTAACAGATGTTGCAATATATTAACATCCATGTCCGTCCAGACCATATTCACCCTGCTGGTTTCATTTAAGAATTGCCTTTCTGCTTCTTACTGCTGACATCCACTGTTATGTCCTCAGACCATGGCTATAGTGAATGAGCTGGGGATGGAGCAGCTATGTGAAGTAATGGGAGCAGGAGCCTCCACTGTGTCTCTGGCTGCCTGCCACCTGCTGCAGGTGATGTTTGAGGCTCTGACAGAGGGAATGAAAAAAGAGATCAGAGGGAAAGATGAAGCCATTCTTCCTGGTGAGTCTGAAAGCTGTTCATGTTTAGATTTGAAGTTGGCAAAGCATGAAAGTAAGAAATCCTTTTTTTTGTTGTTGTGTGTATCAGCTTTCTGTCTTGTGCTTTCACACATTATTGACTGTGTGAATTTAACACAGAACCCTCAAAGGAGCTACGCTCAATGCTACGGCACCTCATGGAAATGATGCCGGCATCTAATGTGTCAGGGCCGGGCAGAGACAGCGCCATCAACCTCCTGGTCAAACAAGTTCCTCGCAAGTCCTTGAAAAACCCAGATAACTCCCTCACGTTATGGGTGATAGACCAGGGTATGAAACACACTTGCACTTAATGTAGACTTTCTCACATTTTTATGCTATGATGAATACAAATTGTTGTTCATTTCAAATAAAATATGGCCTTAGCCATTCTGTCACCGCTTTTATCTGGCATTGCTTCTGCCAGGTTAATGAACTCCTTGTTCTCCTGCAGGACTTAAGAAAATCCTGGAGGTGGCTGGGACAGTCCCTGAGCTCTCAGAAGGACCACCTCTTACCGACAACTCCCACATGAGCTGCTCTGTCTTACTCAGCAAACTCTACGATGACCTGAAGAGCGACGCAGAGAGGGAAAATTTCAACAAGCTATGTGAAGAATATGTACAGTGAGTTGACCACCGAAACTTGTGTTGCCCATTTCCAATGTTTCTGTAAATTAGGCAGCATAATTCTGAAATCATTTGTGAATCATTATTACAGGCTATAAGACAAAAAGTGGCATTCTTTAACTAGCTTGCTTTTTCAAATATTTTTCTGATTAGGCAACATTTTAGCCGTCATGGCCTAGACGGCAAGCTGCGAGCCATCCAGACAGTGTCGGTGCTCCTCCAAGGCCCGAGCGAAGTGGGTAACAGAACTCTGGAGATGTCAGGAATGATGGACGCAGTGATCGCTCTGTGTGCTTCCGAAGATGTAACTCACCAGCAGGTAGCAGTGGAGACTGTAATCCATGCAGCCGGCAAGGCAAAGAGAGCCTCCTTCATCACAGCCAACGGCGTGGCGCTTCTGAAGGATCTCTACAAGAAGAGCGAGAACGACAGGATACGTGTGAGAGCTCTGGTGGTAAGTGCTGCAAGAAAGCACGTATATTTATCGTCAGCAGTCGGAGAAAAGAACACCTCAAAATAAAGATCAATTTTATACAGTGCTCTGATTGTTATTACACAGGGTTTGTGCAAGCTTGGATCAGCTGGAGGGACAGACTTCAGCATGAAGCAGTTTGCAGAGGGATCCACGCTAAAGCTCGCCAAGCAGTGCAGGAAGTATGTTTGTTTGTTTGAATCCTGAGCATGGGTATGGATTATGAGGAATGTGTCCACATTGTTGCATAACCTAATTTAAAAACAACAGATAATGAAGCAAACTATCTCTTTCTCCTTTAGGTGGCTGTGTAATGAGTCTCTGCCCCCAACCTCCCGCCGGTGGTCTGTGGAAGGCCTCGCCTACCTCACTTTTGATGCCGATGTAAAGGAGGACTTGGTGGAAGACAAGAACGCTCTCCTGGCCATGTTTCAGCTAGCAAAGGTATGACTGATGAATGGTTGTAATACTATTGACACATGGACAATGCAGGGCAAATATGGAGTCAGTTCCTCTCAGAAGAGCATCTTAGTGATATTTTTTATTGTTTATTTGTGTGTAGTATTTGAAACCACCACTATAAGAATCTACCAAAAACACATTTGTAGTGTTGACAACCTTGTTTTTCTTTGTGTTCCTGCAGTCTGAGGATAAGACGGTGCTC
The DNA here is from genome assembly GCF_027596085.1 of Anoplopoma fimbria. Taxonomy (NCBI): domain Eukaryota; kingdom Metazoa; phylum Chordata; class Actinopteri; order Perciformes; family Anoplopomatidae; genus Anoplopoma; species Anoplopoma fimbria. Next base: position 6,082,904 of record NC_072467.1, on the reverse strand, counting down.
TTTGCGGTGGGCTCCACATTGGTGAATTGCACCAATAGCTATGAAGTGGAGAAGCCAGACCCACAGATGGTGGAGCTGGCCAAGTATGCAAAGCAGCATGTGCCTGAGGAACACCCCAAGGTACCATTTCAATTCTTAATTTTCCACATGGGGCTACATTTGCTGCACGAAAACATCACATGATATTATTACTATCCTGTTTCTTAAGGTGTTTTTCAAAACAATTTTACATCCATTTTTTCTTTTTAGAGATTGTTTTACATGCACCTGTCTGTCTTTCCATGTGTCAGGATGCACCTTCCTACGTGGAGAAAAGACTGGGGAAGCTGCTGGAGGCTGGTGTGGTGTCTGCGTTGGTGTGTATGGTCAAACAGGAAAGTCCTGTCCTCACTGACGCTTGCAAAGACTGTATCGCCAGGTAGGAAAATAGCAGTTAAGTCTTTTTCACTCACTGTTCTCTCTGTAGACTTTCTGTTAATGCCATTTTTCACAACAGGGTCTTCTTGGCTTTGGTGGAACGACAGGAAGACAGAGGAACAGTAGTGGCACAGGGTGGAGGAAAGGTAGAACACCTTCATAGTTTAGCCGGCACACTGATCTAAACACCTTACTTTAGTAGGTTTTACATGATTTGTGTTGACTGTTTTCCTCCATAGGCTTTGATCCCACTGGCATCTGATAACACAGATCTGGGTAAAATTAAAGCAGCACAAGCCCTTGCAAAAATAACCATCACATCTAACCCAGAGATTGCCTTCCCAGGAGAACGGGTAAGAATTGCATGCTACAAAAAGCTTTGTCAGTTATAAAAAAAAAATCTCATTTAACTAGATTAATTTAATTTAACCTTGTCTAACTCTCTGTTGTCAGATCTATGAGATGGTGCGCCCTCTTGTCAGTCTTCTGTGTCTTGAATGCACACTGCTGCAGAACTTCGAGGCACTCATGGCTCTAACCAACTTGGCCGGCATCAGTGAAAGACTCAGGTTGGCCACTAGGGGGAGTCTCTCATAAGATTACATGTTCAAAACAATTGTAACAGGACATAACCTACAAGTATGCAGAAACCAGAGCTTTACTTTTTTTGTATACCTACTTATCTACCTTCCTCAAAGAAAGGAACATCATTTCATAAATGTTTACGGATTAATTCTTCATTTTTATGGTTTAACATGCAGGATCCTAGTTTGCTTCTTAAAATTTGGAAAAAAAAGCTGTAAAAACATTTTTACTGGAGCTGTTTTTAGGACTTTTGGCAAGTCAAATCTCAATTCATAAGCAAATTGCAGGTCAAATATTTCAAGTTTCTGACTGCTGACCTAAAAGCTGTTAACAGATTGACTAGCTGAGGCCATCTCCAATTTTTACTTTCTTTTATAATACATCTTTTCTTATGACATTACAGTTTTGTGACGGTGTTTAGTATTTGCTTGTATTTATCACATATGTTATTTCACAGACAAAAGATCATAAAGGAGAAGGCAGTCCCAAAAATTGAAGGCTACATGTTTGAGGAGCACGAACTTGTCCGAGCTTCTGCCACAGAGTGCATGTGTAATATGGTTTTAAGCACAGAGGTAAGACACATATTCATAAATGATTGTATGGCACAAATAAGTTGAAAAGTAGAAGTAAAAGTGTTGTGTCCTCAGGTGCAGAAGCTGTACCTGGCCACAGGAAACGATCGCCTGAAGCTGCTTGTGCTCTACAGTGGAGAGGAGGACGAGAGGCTGCGGAAAGCTGCTGCAGGAACTCTGGCCATGCTGACCGCTGAGCAGCCTGAGCTCTGTGCACGCATCCCTGGAACAGTAAGCAGACCACTGCAGCAGCTCACTGTTCCCACACATCCATCACCTCAGCACTGTGGCACACTACAACGATTCATTTCTCCATTTTAGCTAACATTACTTCCTCTTCTCTTCTCAGACGACCCACTGGCTAGAGATTATACAGTCGCTATTGCTCTGTGAAATATCCGACCTGCGCCACCGCGGAGTGGTCATAGTTCACAACATGATGCAAGCGGAGAAGAGTCTGACTGAGACGCTCATGGAGAGTGAAGCTCTGGAGATACTTACTGTCTTGGCGAAGGGAGGAGAAGGCAAGCCGGGGCCTGTTTCTAAGATAGCGCAAAGCTGTCTGGACAAGGCCGTGGAGTACAGCATCATCATGACCAGGGAAGGGAGAGAAAAAGCCAAAGGAACTGAACCATGAAAACACAGCTGCAGCGTGTGAATGTGCCTCCTGGCAATGTTAAAGTGCTTTGAGTTGTATGTGGGACCAGTGAAATCATTTCAATATTGCAGGAAATCAATTTTGGTCTGGATGGGTACAAGCCAACCCTGAAATTCTCACAGGTCGTGAAAAGCAATAAAAACATGAAAGAAGAAAGGTAGTAAATGAAAGCTAGTAGATACTCACTAAAGTGGTTTGCTGTCTCACATCGCTTTTCCACTCATTTTGGAAATCGTAATTGTACTCTACGTGCACATGGGAGAAGTTACCCATGTGCACGCAGAGAAAGGGCTTTCTACCAGCAATCTCTTCAGGTTTAGGCAGCAAACCTACCTGCAGAGGTTTAGGAAAATATCATGTTTTAGGTTAGAAAGTAAATCCTTTCTGATCACTGTATGATCGTGGACCACCACCAAGTCTTTGTTCGACTTGGAGACCAATTAGGCTACTCTTTACATTCTTAACTAAAGTTTGCCATTCTTTGATATTTGCAAATGTTGTTATTTGTGTCATTATTATTCCCCAAAATACACAGTATTTTTTTTTTTTTATATACACTGCTATATTTAGTATGAATTCTGATGCAGTTTCCAGCATTCACACGCTTTTTTTTTTTGCAGTAAAATGCATAAACACACCAAACACAAATCATTTAATTCACATAATTGTGTTTTGTTTTTAATGTTTGCTATCATAACTTTTATTATCACTCCACTACATTCTCAGTGCTGTATGGTTGGTCTTTTCCTAGTTTTGACTGAATAAAACCTCTGTACCCTGATAATATATAGTCACGTTTCTGTCATCCG